>NC_079289.1:106009886-106314886 GCF_023638135.1 Falco biarmicus | reverse complement strand
TTTTTCCTAATCTGTGATGTCCAAAACACTAAGTAATCAGAAAAAAAGAACTGGAATTGAATCAACTTCTGCAGAATGCATCAGATAGTTCATTTGCCACATGTCTTTCTATCATGTTATTTCTATAATATTCTAGGGAAATACGTAATTTGCAATTAATAAAGCCATATCAGGATCACAGAAAAGCAGAATTTAATGGAATTCACCTATTAACAGACCATTCTGCCAATGATTTCCTGTAACTGAGCATCTCAAAACCCATCCTTAAGATCACAGGATAATTCAGTTTGGAAAGGACCTCTGGAGGTCTGTCATCCAACCTCCAGCTCAAAGGAGGGTCAGCTACAAGGCCATATAGGCTGCTTAGGGCTTTGGCCAGCTTGGTCTTAAAATCCTCAGGGGATGGAGCCCATGAAGTCTCTCTGGGCAACCTGCTCCGTTGTCTTTCTGTCCTCTAAGAAAAAAATGTTTCTCCCTATACTCAGAATAGACCTCTCTTGTTTCAGCTCATGCCCACTGTCTCTCATTCTCCTGCCATGTGCTGCTGTAAAGATCCTGTACCTGCCTCTTCAGCAACCTCCCTGTATGTATGGGCAGGCAGCTGTTAGGTCCCCCCACCTCTGTTTTTTCATCTTTTCAACCTGAAGAAGCCATGGCCCACCAGCCTCTCCTCACAGGGCAAGTGCTCCAGCCTTTGACCGTCCTGCTGTCCTTCTGCTGAACTTTCTCCAGTTTATTGGAATCCTTCTTGTATTAGTAGGTCCAAAACAGGATGCAGTATAGATCTGATATGCCAAGCGCCAAGCAGGGGTGCATAACCCTTTCCTTTGATCTATCGGCTGTGCACCTGCTCATACAGCCCAGGGTGCTGCTGGCCATCTCTGCTGCCAGGGGAGGCTGCTGGCTTATTCTCAGCTTGATGCTGGCCAGAGCCCCAGGGCTTTCCAGCAAAGCTGCTCCCCAGGCTGGCAGTCACCAGCCTATATTGTTATCAGTGATTCTTCCTTCCAAGGGGCAGGACTACTCATCTGTCCCTTGATGATTTTCATAAGGTTTCTTTTGGACCATTCCTCAAGCCTGTCTAGATGTCTCTAGATGATAGCCCTGCCCTCAAGAGTAGTGAAAGCTCATCCCAATTTGATGTCAGCTGCAAACTTGAGCACGCACTCCATCAGCTCCTCCAGGTCATTGACAAAGATGTCAAACATGACAGATCCCAGGATAACCCCCACTGGTATTCCACTTGGTACTGGCCTACAGTTAGAGTAGGGCTTATTACATCAGTCTCTGAGCCTAACCATCCAGTCAATTTGGTCTGTTCATCTGGACCATAACACCATAATTTGAACACAGAAATATTGTGGAGGACAGTGTCAAAAGCTTTGATAAAGTCAAGGTAAATGACATCTGCTACTCTTCAATCCACAGACCTAGACATTTCATCTTGGAAAGTAATCAGGCTGATTAGGTATGATTTACCCTTGCTAAATCTGTGATGACTGTTCCCAGAAGTGCTCTGTGGGACTGAAGTGCAGCTGACCAGTCTGCAGTTCCCTGGGTTGATTACTTGGCCATTTTTTGAAATGAGGGTGACATTCACCTTGGTCCATTCATCAAAGGAGTCCCTGCGATTTCCATGCCCTTTCAAATATGATAGTGGCTTTGCAAGGACATTGACCAGTTCTCTCACCACCCCTGGATGGTCTTGTGGACTTGTACTGGTCAAGTTATTCCTGACTCAGTCTTCACCTGCTGCTGGTAGCTCTCCTTATTGAACACTGCCACTAAGCACAGGGGTCTGGGAAACATTGTGATATAGTGGTAGAAGCACTTCATGTTGCCCTTTATGTCTTCATATGTCTTGACTCTAGCTGAACTTTGGTTTTCCTGGCACCATCCCTTCATGCCTGAACAACTTTTCTGGATTCCTCCTTTGCAGCCTGTCCCTGCTTGCATCCTCAATATATAGCTTGTTTGCACTGGGGGTCATGAACTCCCTGTCTTGCTCAACAGTTTGTGGCTGAGTTGCATGGCAGCAGACCAGAACTCTCTCTCGCAGGACAGTAATTTTATTGCACAAAAGTCTCCCTGTATTTCAGTGGGACACATGCAACAATTCATCCTTCAACACCCCTGCATTTTATGTGTCTTCCTCCTGTAGCATAGCTAGCCATCTAAAAAGTTATATCCAGAATCCCTGTGCTGTACGCAGCCAGAAGTATAGTTTAAATACACAAACCATGAGAACTCCATTAACCTTTTATGCATAATAGTATTTGTGGGGAAAAAAAAGTGATAGAATGTACTTCACAACAATCTGGTGTTTTTAAGCCGGGTTTCAGAGAGCAGGCATCCTGAATTCGAAGCATTCCTATGAAACAACGCGTGAACACAAACACTAAAGTAAACAGAAAAGGAGACAAATAAAGTCTCCCTATCAGTGCTGTTCCTCAATGGGAGGAACAATATGAGCAATGTAACACCAAATCAGCTACTAGTATAACCTAGTAGTTAATTCCTTAGCAAATGAGAGGAGGGATGTGGCAATTATTCAATAGAGTCATTTTTAAATAGATCTGAAAAGCATGAGTAATGTCTAAACTATTTTTTCATTTTCGTGTAAGAAATTTTGTGTAAGAAATTGGATTTGTCAGCTGACTGAGATACGTTACAGACCTTTACAGAAAGCAAGACAGAATAAGAATCTTTATATGCCACTAAGCACAAGAAACACAAAGTATAGGCTGGCAACCTTTGGAACCCTCTGGCAGACACTCCCTGTTCAGACTCAGAAGCTAAGTCAGGAAGATTTGCCTTTATTGTTTGGATGGCACAACAATCCAAATATTTCCACTCTTTGCTCAACAGTTTGGATGATGTGTTTTTGTCTAGAATAACGTGGAAAATATTGAACATTATACAAACAAAATGAAAAAGGCTTCTTATTCTGCCATATTAAACTTGATACTTCTAGACCTTTCCAAACACTTTAATCTGCGTGTTTTATTATGGTAGGGAAGACAAATTTGGAGACATGGAATGAAATCCTAACAGCAAATTTGTGTGAAGTCCACTGTTACCATACAAAGATAACAGTTTTTCCTAAGGAGGCTGTCTACATCAAGATAGGTTTAATCTAAAATTTAATATCAGCTTTTATGACTGAAAGAGAAAACTGAAATAAAACATGAGCATAAATGAAAGAAATTATACAGAAATTACTATAATTATGAACATCAAAGTTACTTATCAAAACTCCATCTTCTTTATGCTAATTATTTTCCCAACAGATTATTCTGAATAGGATGAAGCCATCTCAGTTATGAAAGAAAACTAGTGTTTTCCCGTTCCCTGATAATTAGTCATTCATATTTAGATAGCCTTCTTTCACTGCTGCACAGGTGCCTCAACCTTTGCCACACAATGTTGAGCTGTATTTAAAGAAATACTCTTTGAATATTTCTAAAGGAATAATAAAAAAACTGTATTAACAGCTTAATCACCCTGCATCTCACCAAACAAGAGATCTGTCATGTGAAATTCATCTTTTTTGTCAGAAACACGCACAAAACGGTTCTGACAGACTAAAATATGACAACGTTGTATCAGCAAGCCTGCTTCAGCAGCCCTGCTAATTTAACACCCTATTCAGCAGATACTCCATTTCCGTGGCTGCTGGCCGTGAAGTTTCGGTGAACTTCTATGGGCTGGCACCTGCAAAGCTTAATTCCAATTCAATAAACGTAAATTCCTGCCTTTCTCATTGCAGATATGTTAACTGCTGACTATGGCTATGCCTGTCCAGCAAAAGCATGTCCTAATCACATATCTATATATAGAAGTCAGCATTTTATGTCCATCAGACTTGCAAGCTGATGTCTGGATAGGCTACAACTTTTGACACGTAAGTGGGAGGAAAATCCATGAAGAATGATGGAAATGCAGACGTGCTCAGAGATGTCAAAAGGAAAAAGGTTCCCTGATCAATGTATTCCCATCTGTCTGTACTCTGAAGAAGTTATTTACTTATGGCTGTAATAAGTCCTAGAAACCATTCAACAAAAAAAAAAAAATCCAACAAAACAAACACTCCCTGTCCATCCATCCCGTCTCACCCCCCCGCCCCGTGTATTCTGAGCTCATGGATAAAACAACTCACCTGCATAACCTATTCATTGTCTCATGAGCCAGGATCTTGTAACGGAGAGCTACTGCCAGGATGCCACACTGCATCTACCATAATGCACTTCACTCTTCCACTTACACTGATTGGTGCATTACAACTGATTTAGGCTAGACAGAGAGTTTATGTAAGATTCAATAAGGGAAGAATGCTTCTGAATGCCAGGACGTCTGGTTTTGCAATCTCAGCCACAAAACAACTCAAAATCTCAATTCTGAGTGATTTTAATCAGAAATAGCTGAACAGTGAAATTCAATGTTCCCATGGAAAACTGTCATATCTGATTCATAAGATAAAAAATTCATTATTTTTGCTATTTAAACTGATTCAGGATTAAAATCTAATGAAATAACCAATGAGATAGCAGTCTGCTATTCCAAAAAGTTCCTTAAATGAGCATCATCTATAAATAGAAAAAGCAATTGTGAATTGTCATCACTGATGACATCACTGATTTCAGTAAATAGAAATAAAAATAGACATGATTAGCTATATCACTGCAAATACATAACATGAATGAGCAGATCAGTCCAATTTACAAGGCTATGGGAAGAATTACTTGATATTATTACCAGACCACACTGACTGATCTACAGTGGTCTCCCAATTCAATGCTGCTGGTTCTTTGTAGTTTTGAAGACCATTTACAAATATTAAAAATTAATAAAATAATAAAATAAACATAATTGCTTAGTTGCTTGAATGGGTAGGAGGAATTTCTACTGTTACTTAACCTAGATTATTGAATTCTGTTCAACAGTGTGTGCACAGTACAGGTTTTATAGTAGTAGAGATTCTTAATTTAGCTTTTAAACAAGCTGATTTATAAGCTATATATTTATATAGCTACCTAGTTAAAACAGGAAATTTGGCATGGTCTAATTAACCATGTAGAGATAAAAACAGACACATGGCACTGATGAATTTATATAGCCAAACTTTGACAAAGATCATAATGAAACATCACTGTAAGCATCTGTATTTCAGATGACCCAAAATAGCCCCCTTTCAGCTGGTCAGAGGAGTCTCAGTTAATGAAAAGTCCCACAGCCTTAAAGCCAGGTTGACAAGGAACTGCATGAGTTACTGCCTTTGCTAGTAAATATTAAAAGGGATGAGAGGTTTATGTGCTGATACTAAATTGATCTGGTTTGATCTCCTTAAAGAGAGGATATAACTTGAATATACTTATTTTTATTATCCCTCTAAACATAAGGACCATTTGCACAGTCTACGCCTCCTTCTTGACCATCACCCCAGTGTCACGTGCCTGGCTGCTGAAAGACGAATGACTGGCAGAACAGAAGTGGAAGTGCAGAGAGCTGAACACCAGAAATGTTGAATCACAATTGTTCTCTAGAAGATTTCTATCTATCCATTTTGGGAAAGATATATTGGCTTGCTGATAGCTGGTTGTCCATATGAAACTTTCATTGACTGGTTCTGTGGTGGGTTTACCTTGGCTGGAGACCAAGTGCCCACAAAAGCCACGCTGTCACTCCCCTCCTCAGCTGGACAGGGGAGAGAAAATAAAAAAAGGCTCTTGGGTCAAGATAAGGACAGGGAGATCATTCACCCATTACCATCACAGGTAAAACAGACTCGACTTGGGGAAATTAATTTATTACAGATCAAATCAGAGTAGGGTAATGAGAGATAAAAACTAAATCTTAAAAAACCTTCCCCCCACCCCTTTCTTCTTTCCGAGCTCAACTTCACTTCTTCTACATCCTCCTCCCGCAGTGGTGCAGGGGGACGGGGAACGGGCATTGCGGTCAGTTCATCGCATGTTGTCTCTGCTGCTCTTTCCTCCTCCTCCTCGGGGTGGGGTGGGGGGCTCCTCACACTCTTCCCCTGCTCCAGCACGGGGTTCCTTCCATGGGAGACAGTCCTTCATGAACTCCAGCTTGAGTCCTTCCCATGGGCTGCAGTTCTTCATGACCTGCTCCAGCGTGGGTCCCTTCCATGGGGTTCAGTACTTCAGGAACAGCCTGCTCCAGTTTGGGTCCCCTGCAGGATCACAAGTCCTGCCAGCAAACCTGCTCCAACATGGGCTCCTCTCTCCATGGGGCCACAGGTCCTACCAGAAGCCTGCTCCAATGTGGGCTGCCTATGGGTCTCAGCCTCCTCCAGGCATCCACCTGCTCCAGTGTGGGGTCCTCCATGGGCTACAGGTGGATATCTGCTCCACCATTAACCTCCATGGGCTGCAGGGGGACAGCCTGCCTCACCGTGGGCTTTACCATGGGCTGCAGGGGAACCTCTGCTCCAGCGCCTCAGGGACCTCCTCCCTTCTTCTGCACTGACCTGGGTGTCTTCAGGGCTGTTTCTCTCACATAGTCTCACTCCTATCTTCTGACTGTAGTTGCTGTTGTGCAGTTTTTTGCCCCTTTCTTAAATACATTATCCCAGAGGCACTACCACCATCGCTGATGGGCTCAGCCTTGGCCAGCGGCGGGTCCACCCTGGAGCCAGCTGGCACTGGCTCTGTCGGACATGGGTGAAGCTTCTAACATTCTCAGAGAAGCCACCCCTGTAGCCCCCCCCACAACCAGAACCTTGCCACACAAACCCAATACAGGTTCATAGCATGACAAACTAGAAATGTTTAATAGGAATTCCCTGAAACAATAGGAATACAGGGAAGGACTTGAGGACAAGAATGGAGATAGAAGAGATAAGAAGTAGAATGACACCACACTGCCAGTATTCAAGGTCAAGGTGCTGAGAGAGCAGCAGGAGGAAGACATAAGAGGAAAACAAATCAGAAGGGAGGAAAATATGGGGGTATATCTCGGGTATCTTTTCACTGTTATTTGACATAGACCTGTCTTCACTAATTCCTATTGACTAATTTCTGCTGACTTCAGAGGGCTTACATGGTAGACTTCTAACACTGTGAAGGAGGGTAGGAGTTAAGTAAGGACAGTATGTAAGGCATGGAGACAGTAATCAATTTTAACACAGAAAATTCAAGACACTTCATGGATTTGCTAAATAATATGGGTTTCATTAATGTAGATATCCCCAAGTAAAAATGAATCTGAGGTTCATTATACTAAATCACTAATGGCTAGAAATTAAAACCTGTAATGCTAGCTCATATTAACTTTAATTGGAAATTTTAGTTCCCCAAAACCTGTCAATCTTCCTGTCTGTTCACAGTAGCCTGCCTTTAGTTCAGATCTTAACAACAAAGAACAAAATGCCCTTGCAGTGGTTAGCCTGGAAAAATATTGCACAAGGAGCCTGTGATCCACATAGTGATTAATCTAGGTGTATGCCTCTTCATCATAGATGTCATGTGATTGCTATTTAGTCAACATATAAAGAGAGTCAATGTATAGTTAGTAGATGTACATGTAGTCAAAGCATGTTAATCTTGAATATAGGTACAGTACCTTGTCATGTTCTGTTGAAATATTTTATGCACCTGTTCAGGAACTGCAGCTTTCTTAACAAGATAAGAATATTAGAATGCATTATCCAAGGGACTCCTCAAAGCTAAGTCCATATTCCAGAACTGACTCCTATCATTGACTGAGAAATCTGTACTTTGACCCAGACTCCATATGAATACCAGCGATTTTAGAGCTGGTGAACTGTAACTGGGATATGTGCAGCATGCTGTGCCTTGACCATACGTCCATCTGATACCATACCATCTTGGGGTTTCCAGCATCACAAATAAGTTATAACTGGCTATCACCTTTTCTGAGATATTAATGAACAGTTATCTGCTTTGCAAGTGCTTGTGCATGTCATGTGGTGTGGAAAGAACTGGCACCTCCTCAGTGCAAAACAGCCCTTAAGCTTTTTGTTATGCATACAAGAAGGACCTGACCTCTGTCTCTCTGTCAAGTTATCTGAACAAATCTAATTGCAACCCATTCAGGGTATGTGCTGTGTGAAAGTTATCACTAAAAACCACTGATATTGCCTTTTTTTTCAGTCCTACACAACATGATGAACCCTTATAGTGAACTGCACATCCATAGTACGCCTCTGAGCAGCACACAGAGTAATATTGAACTGTGGCAAATAGTGCAGTGGGTTATTTTTGGAACGAGGAAACTCCTTCCATTTTCCATAATGCAATAAAATATACCACTGCTTGTACTTCAGTGAAAAATTCACAACTAAGCCTTCAGTCTTTCTCTGTTTTTAAACTATTGGAAAATGAACAGCATGCTGAAGCTCTGTTTTAACTGGTTTTCCTCACTGATTTGGCCTCATTTCACAAGTGTAGACTCCTTATGCCAAGATTTTATACACTGTTTTTTCTTTCTCTCTCTACTGTGCCAATAAAAATGTTTTTTTCTTTTTTTTTTTTCATTTGAAATCTTATATTTATTACTTTCAGTGTCACTGTACCCTTTCTATAAGTGATAGGACAAGGGGTAATGGTTTTAAGCTAAAGAGTTTAGATGCAGATTAGGTATTAGGTTACTGTGAGGGTGGCAAGACACTAGCACAGCTTGCCCAGAGAAGTTGTGCACGCTTCTTCCTAGAAGTGTTCAAGGCCAGGCTGGACGGGGCTTTGAGCAACCTGGTCTAGTGGTAGGTGTCCCTGCCCATGGCAGAGGGGTTGGAACTGGATGGTCTTTAAGGTCCCCTCTAACCCAAACCATTCTATGATTCTGTGAAATCTATCATGGAGTAAAGTGCAAGTCAACAAAGTAATGTACATACATCAAGCAAACTATTTACCAGTTAAGGTACTGTGGTACAGATAATATTCTTTGAAACACACTGTAAGGTAATGTTCTTAACTGTAACTGTAAATTCTGTAGTAAGCCAATAAAAGTGTGCTTTTATGCTGTCATAAATGTCAGGTTTTAAATATCTTAAGATGGCTTAGCTGGTTTTAACCTCATCCCTATAGAATTGCTCCTTTGAATTAAATGGGAAATACATTTTATCTATTTTTCCTTCAAAATTAAAGAAAAAAAATCTGTATATTTAGTGGAGCATCCACAGAAGATCTGTAATGAAGACCTCTAACTCCTAATAGCCTCAGACTTACTGAAACGGTACGGTCACATAAAATAATTATCTGGAAGGTAGCTGCAGAAGTAAAATAGATACCCACAGATCATCCTCTCCTATTTATCTGGATGGGCCACCATAAACCAGAATGATCTGCATTCAGGCCAGAACCTTACCTTAACAGAGCAATTCTTAGACTATCTAATGCAGTTGGCAGGAAGGTTTAAATGTATTTTTTTTCAAATGTTTTGCTGGTAAATTAACAAACCCAGATAGCAAAGGGATCCATTTGGTGGACTTAACTCTCAGTGTGTGGGCTGAGCGGTTGGTTAGACAACCTTCAGGCTGACTGCTGTCAAAAATTTTAACAGAACCATCAAGTTGTCCATGAGAACACAATACCATCTGTAGCAGGCATTACAAGTGCATTAAAAAATGCAGATCAATAGGTATATTGATACATATACATATATATTTCTGAAATATTGTTATGATCAGGCAGATTCACCTCAATTTATTTCCATTGGCAGGCAGGCATTTTCTATTAATTTTCATATAGAACCTCTTAGAGTTTTCTTCAAAATGGTACATAACGAATGGTATACAAAACTTGGGTGTTGCAAATAGTTGCCCTCAGACAGGCCACACCACACTGATTTCAGACTTCTGGGTGTACTGCGTATCAGTAACTTTCAGACCAAATTTGCTCAGTTCACATGCAAAATGGCGTTTTGTTTGGATTTTATTACTACCAGTTCTTT
Source organism: Falco biarmicus (assembly GCF_023638135.1). NCBI lineage: Eukaryota > Metazoa > Chordata > Aves > Falconiformes > Falconidae > Falco > Falco biarmicus. The sequence continues at coordinate 106,304,953 of NC_079289.1, read as the reverse complement.
CAGAGCATCTGTAAATCTGAAAGCCAAGCTACTCTTTTTTTTCCCCAGCTCATTTATTCTCCAGTAGAAGCAAGGTCTGTGATGGCCTAATTTCACTGCGGTTCAACTGGGACTAGTCTTGTCCCTGGTGGGTTTTCAACCTGTGTAATTCTATAGAAGGTGTGAGAGATGAGGAGATTACACGTATAAAACCAAATATATCATGGAATGCATTTTCACAGCTGTAACTGTGTGTCAAAATAAAATAAAAAACCCCAAAACCTTCAAAATTTTGGAAACAGCACATAAGAAAGTAAGAACTGACAACCAACCAGATGTAAACCATTCTCCTCTGGTTTGTTACAAAGATAATCCCAAAAGGAAACCACACACCTTGCAGTACTTGCTCCCTTTAAATATGCACTTAGATAAATGAACACTTAGATAAAACAAAATCAGGTCTTTTGCACCAATCACTTTTTTGACAAATTCTTATTAACACTTTGTGTAGTCTGACAATGAAAGTTCAAAGTTTTTTATAGAGCATTTAACACAGTACCTCTTCCAGTACAGAACTTACTTTATGCTGTTACCATTTCTAGTTCTTCTGAGCACTTAATTTTTTTACACTCAGTTTATTTGTGCAAATGGCATGCTGCACGAGGTCTGTAAGTACAGTATGCAAATCTTTTTTAAAAAAACATGAAATTAATTACAATGGTTAGCATTATGGTAAGAGCTGAGGTAGGGAAGTGACTATAGTTATGTGAATACTGAGCGGCTAACTTATGAATACTGTAAATATTAGAGATTTTTGAATATTGAAGACAATATAAAACCAGAACTGTTTTTACTGCCTTATCTAGCAGTGAAGAGGTTGCCAAGATTTCCAAGCACCTGATGGTGTCCCAGTGACACAGGTCAGAAGACTAAATACCAGCCAACACAAATGGCAGAAGAAAACTGACATTTTTCTCTTTCAGGAGAAAGGAGGATGATTAACTTGCAGATTAAATTTATCAAAAGAGAGAATTCTAATCTAAAGTTCTGCTTTGAGTAAGACAGTGGAACACAATGCCCTAGCAAAGACAATACAAGTCACCAGCGATAAAAAAGAAGCAAAAAGATCCTCAGAGTTTCTATGCAAGCAGATACTCATCAGCTCTTTGCTGGAATACTTTGTGCTCAGCATTATTTTTTGTGCTGCCCAGTTGCCCAGAATCTCTGATCATTATGGTTACCACCTTCGCTAGTGCGATCCAGAAGGAAATCATGCCCGTCTCAAGTAGCAGACTACTTTAAAAAGAAAACATAGGTAACATATAAAATCAGTACTGTTAACCTTATTTTACCGACTGGGATCTGAAGCACTGCCAGATACATTCCAGGATGCTGGAAAAGCTAGAAATGAAGCCCATCTCAAAGCTCAGCTTTGGTGACTAAACTACCCTGTCTTATCAGCTTTTCACTTAATTATTGTTAGAACAAGACTGACAACTGAAACAGGGCTGAAAGCTGCATCTGGTCTTCTGAATGCTAACATACTGTTATTATGGTTACATGTTTCAAATTATTTGATCCCATATGAACTCACTTTATATGCTTTCACATCAGAATAGAAGAGGTTTAGGTATTACTAAGGTTAGGCTTTGATTAGCAATCAGAACCAAATACGACTTAGGCAGTGCTGCAGACTTACTATGATTGCACACACTGCCTCAAAGCTTCCACCCATTGACACCAGCTTACAGATCACCAGCAGCCCAGCCGACTTAGGGAAATAGCCTTCCTTAGTGGGTACAAGATGTTCAAACTTTGAAATAGCCACACAGATATTTGACAAAATATTTGACACCCATCTTGACAACTGTTCCTGGATTCTGACCTTAAATGCAAGTAATAACACTCAGCTTTGTGAGCTGGCACTTCGTGAGTGAACTTCAGAGAAGAAAACATGCAGAGATAAGCAAGTGAGGAGGGTAAAGGGTAATAGAGAGAAATAGTGACAGGAGGGGATAATCGAAATAGGAACTAATTAGTGTCAGATTTTCAGTAATTATGGTGGCCTGAAATGAAATACATACTTTGGACATTAGGCAAATTTGAAACAAGAAAGACAACAGAAAGGCAAATCTCTCTGCTGAGCACAACACAGATGTGTAAGACACTCAGGACCTCAGCAGTATGCTGCAGTTCCAGGGTGTAGTTGCACGAGGGAAACATGAAGAATAGTCTGACCCAGCATCAGCCACAGGGCATTCTGCCCAGCAGGCTGGGATGCTTTTAGAGTGCTGGAGCACAGATTTCTGAGGAGAGAGACAGACTGAAGAGTGCACTTTCCTAATCCTCATTTCAACGCCCAAATTCCAGACTGTGTTCCTTTAGAAACAAACCTAAGGCTAAATGTTTTTCAGAAAAGGGCTACATACACTAACTCTCAATCCTAAAGTAATTTAAGTTTCTTACAGGATATGTCCCTTCCCACCATACTGCAACTGTCTCCTTTGTGTTTCATTTTTGTCATAACGTTGTCCCCTGAATTTGGCCACTGTCAAGAGGAGAGGCTTAGAAGTGGTCATTCACTCTTGGGAGGAAAACGCTCACTTGTTTTGATTCTCTTAGTAGGTGAATCCACTGCAGTGTTCAATTGCAGGTTCAATACTCCACTTTCATTATGAACTAGAAGTAAGGTATTATTGATCAGATCCAAAATGAAAACAAACCTCTGTATTTATACATTTACAATGCCCTTATTGTAATTATTGGTCTTGAATCTTCTCATTCACATTTCATTTTAGGTCTTCCAGGTAGAAAAATTAGACTATTCCTACAGGGGGAAAATTCTCCTTTCTGATCAAGTCTGTTTCAAATTGTCAAGATTAAATCCAGTGTATGGAGAGAAGTCAGCTTTCCAGAAAAGCATCCTCCCTAACTCAAGCACTTTTTGTGATCATTCAGTTAACTTTTGTTCTCTTTCTTTATTTCACAAAGATGACGTGAGTAATGATTATTATATTAGCTTTGGTACCATGGATGCTACAGCAGACTTGCAGCACAATTCTCTTCCTCCTCAGGGGATTGATATTTTTATTCACAGCACAAGAAAACCTAGTTTGTGGACAGAGTATTTTTTCCCCATTTCTGTTTCTTTATTTGGTGTTTTGATGCAATAAATTGATTAGATAGACTAGCCGGTAGTTTCATAATCCTGTTTTGAGCCTACCAGAATTAATTACTGTTCACATAATACTATTCAGGAAGTATGTTTTAAAAAGCAGAATACTCATTATGGTATAATTTTCAAAGATGCCATCCACATGCTATAATTCCCAATAGTTATGGGGATGAATGCTTGCATATTGCAAAAGGGCAAGATAGCAGGTGAGGAGTTACCCCAGTAATGCCAGTCAGTGCAGTGTGTGGTCCTGGGTGAGGTTGTCACAACACAGTTCTCCCTGATTAGATGAGGTTTCACCTGCCTGGCTGCAAGTATCAGTGTTATGCCAACGAGTGCAGATGAGGTTAAATAGCTACAGAATGGATCTGAGCCCAGGGAAATGACTGGCAGCATTTCCACTAGTTTCATGCCACTTTGTGTCTAGCCTTCAGCGTGGTCCTTTGTACAAGACTTGAGACAGTTTTTATCCAATTCCCTTGCCTCAATCCACAGTTCATAAAAAGGCATGTGAAAGTGTATTTATCTGGAGACCTCTTTAACAGCTTGTTTGCTGTTTAGTAAACAGTTCTCGGCATCCACAACTGAAGTAACTTGACAGTTGCACTTACAGATTGCAAAACTGGGGTTTTGGGTTTATCTTGCCCAGCTTACTTTTAATATTGCATTTTTATCTGGTCTGTTCCTCAAATGAAGAAGAAGAAAACCTCAGGCCTTTTTAATGCACAAACACAAACAACTTCCATAAAGAACTTACTAGAACACCTAAAATTTATTTCTGATGGCTAAATTTATTACCTAGATCAGTGCTGAAGGGTTTTCTCTCACTAAAATCTCTCTACGCCCTAAAAGTCTGCCAGTTATGACTTAAGTCCTTTCTATTACAACAGCCTTACTGAGCTTCTCAAGTTTATCAGTGAATCAAAAGGGTACCTAAGGTACGTAAGCAGTACAAAAATTATGAATGTGGCATCCAAGGCATCTTTAAGGATGATTCAATAGGGTGATCCTTCAACAAGTGGACTTAATGAGTTCAGAGAACCATTTCAGTCAGTTACAGAGGTAAAGATAACTAGAGCTCTAGAGCTTCAGCGAGAAGCTTGGGAAACACTTTTCTAGATCTTACAAAGTTACAATTGCTTACTTTGCTATTTATTATTGCTATATGTGATCATACTTACCCTTAATCAGACCTTGTCATTGTCCTTGCAAATATATTTTTTTTTTTCCACTAAACAAACACTTGAAGATGATATCAGGGTGACATTTGGGGAAGGATAAACACAGTCGTATTTTTGGTTACAAATACAGAAAAACAAAGCCTTGAAGTAAATCAACATTTATGTTCCTTTGCCACTTTTGTTTTGTACCTTGCATCTGTAGTGATGACACTTGAAAGCACACCTATTGCACACTTGAAGAACTCTATAGCTAGAAATGACTGAAACATTAATAACATTGGAAGTGGTAAGACATATTTCTATCTGTCTATCACTATTAAAGGAGAAGTTGTTGCCACGGTAGTGGTGTATATCTAAATGTTACAAGAGCTTCAGAGGCTATTGAGTTGATTCTGTATTGAACAAAGTGAAGTTAGCCAATGATGACTCATGTCCTTTCCATCACAACTTAATAAATGGATACAGAAATTATACTGATTTTCATGGATAAGCAAGTAGGTTTGAAATCTGAAAACTCGATGAAATATAAATTATGGAATATGGACAATATGTGATCTCATAACAGGGTGAAAAGTCCACCGCTTGAAGAAAGTATGCTAAACTGCAAAGGTTTATTTTGACACACTATCACAACAGGTTTGGGGTTTGGTTTTTTTTATGTTGTTTTGGTTTTGGGGGTTTTTTTGTTTGTTTGTTAAATGCAGTTTGGCAAACTTCTTGTGTTTTTAGGATTCTCTGAAGCCTTGACTCGAACTGTACAAAGCTTTAATGTGGAATACCTGGTTTGTCATAAAGTGGAAAGTATTAATGTGAAAGTAGTAACATGACAAGAGTAATTTCATTTAATACCACAGAATGAAGAAATACGAAACAAAACCTAAGTATCTGCTGTTCTCAAATGCGAATCTCAAACGACAATCGGCTTCCAGATTCATTGCAATTAGAATTATTAGGTAAAAATTGATTTTACCAAAAGAGATTCTCTACATAATAGTTTCCTCTCAATTTACTTTGTAGGGGATTTGAACCAATATGCCTCCACAGACTGAAGTTTCCAACTAAGATTTGTTTCTATAAAATAAATTTTCTTTTTTTTTTTTTATAAAACAGAAGTGAAACTTCTCAAATGTGTAACTCAAATAGATTTTTAACCAAACATTAAGAACTCTTCCAAAGTTACTTTGTCCAGCTTCTATCATAACTATGATGATATTTTATTAGTCAGGGCCTGAATATGCAAGTAGACCCTCTTGGTTATTTATCCATATACCACAGTCAGATGAAAAATCTGAAACAGAGTACTCAGTCATCAGAAAGGTAAGTGTACAGGTTATTCAGAGGTCAAAAAGATGCAAAATGGAGTTCAGTAGTCCTCTTCTTTCCTGAAATTTGCAAACTGGTTTAAGAAGTCAGTGAGGAGCTTTTTCAGCCTTTGGAAACAGTGCGCTCTCCAGCTCCTCAGTGCTTTCCTCACTGTTTTAGTTCTTGTCCCTTCATACCCCCAGAAGATGGCAGTGTAGGACTCTCTAGGAAGTAATAGTAGGGCAACAGTTTTGCCCAATTTCCACCAGTAGTGCTTTTAAAATTATTACTTTTAAAAAAATTAAAATTTGTGCCATGAATTTATTCACATTCACTGCAGAGGAATCCATCGTTTTCCAGGCTTCCTTCCATTCCCCAGGACCTTGGGCATGTCAGCTACCCAAACATGCAATGTGCATTCACACTGGGGGAGCACCAGCAAAGATATTTGTAGAATAAGACTTTTAATACTTCACATCTCCCACATAATAAGCCCAAATTAAAGCAGAACACATAATTAAGTCCCGGCTTCCCTGCAAGATTACCAGCAATTTTGGACAGATCACATGGCTCAGGACAATCTCAGATATGGCTCTGTGGGGTCCTGGCAGCCTGAGAACATATCTTAGATCTTTGGGAACAGTTCAGTGACATCATGTCAATCGAGATTAATAAAGTCCCTGAAGAAACACTGAGTTTGTATTATTTGTAGAAAGAGGATTCCCAGGTCTTGAGTCATTCAAATCAGCAGTAAGTCTCTCATGGGCCTTAGGGCAAGCAGGGCAAGGCCTGCAACACAGATGAAATCAGAATAGGGGTCTTTGAGATATTTCAGTTTTGTTTATAACATTTGGATCAGCAAAACTACCTTTAATATGCTCAGATACTGAAAACTTTTGAAATACAGTTCCTATAACAGACAGCTGAACCACTCGTTTCTAGCTTCTGTGCTTTCAAGATGGGGACAATCTTGATATGACTAGACAACTGGGAACTAACAGTTAAGGAGAGACAAGAAAAACAACATTTAAATTAAAATTTAATTTCTGCTCAGACCTTCCTACAGCACTATTTTTAAACATTTGCAAGTTCTCTAAGATACCTTGCTGTTATTTTACTTTCCCCAATATGCTTAGGAAAATGTTTGAAATACAGTACCTTACTGTATATGTAATTTAACTCACGCCTTTTTCTGATGCTTTTAACAATTAGGCAAAACCAATTATTTCCTGAGCAAATTCAGTACCACAACAAACCTGTAGCCAATTCTGCCAGCTAAGACCACGACTTCCAGGACAGTTCCTGTGCAGCCACTTGGCTGCAATCCTTTAGTCCGTCTTACTAAGAAATGCTCTCAAGTTTTTGATATTAGGCAGCTGGAACAGCCACAAACACTAAGATATTTTCCATTTAATGTTTCAACCAATTTTGCTCCCTGCTCATAGTCCAGAAACATGTACCTTGTATATGCGACATTTTTTTCTTTCATCTTCAGCAAAATAACTTTATATTGTCAGTGTTTTTCTAAAAGAAGAGAGAAAAGAGGACCATATGTAGAGATATGCCTACAGCATATCAGTGGAATAGAGGTTGGGAAAATGAAGGTGGTTAAAATGGAGATAAAGCAATATCCAAAGGAAAGGATTCAACTAGTGAGAGATTATGATGTATTAAAGTACATTTACGAGTGGGAAATTTAGTCCTAACTTGAAAAATACTAAATGTTTAAGCAAGATATATGACAGAAAGGAAAAATCAGGAATTCTCTGGACAAAACCACATGGTTCTGTCAGGAGTGGGATTGCTCAGCTTCAGTGGAAGACAGGAGAACGGGCTGGTCTCGTGTAAAAATCTAGGAAGAAAAAGGAGAATCTACATAGAAAAGAAGAGGAAAATAGCCTGATATTTGTATTTTGGGGAAAATGATAAAAGCTAGGAAAAAGAAAGTAGTAGTTATGCTTTTATAAGTACAAAGGCACTTTGTTGTCACCATCCCCTGACCCCAGACAGGCACACTCTTGATCATTTAATAACTTGCTTAGTTACATGTGTGTTAAATTTTCAGTTCCCCCCCCAAACCCAACTTAATCCACTTTTAAAAGGCACAACTATCTATCATTAGTCACTTGGCTAAAGTCAATCTAGGAAGACACAGCAATCTAACATTCCCAATTGCATCAGTTATGTCTATAAACTCTCTAAATTCAAGCAAAAAGATGGATGCCCCAAATGATATAATCAAATATTTTTTTCAGTTTTATTACTGAGGCAGCTTATATAGAACACAGGAATTAGCAGGGTTTTGCAGTGGTTTGAAACAGATAAACTCATGCTTACAGCACTTCATTATTTTGTAGCTATCATCATTCTACTTGGAAAGTGGGGAATATTATACTCATACATACACAAATAGAATATATACTAAAACATTACATATATTAGTATATTTTTACATATATATATGTTTATATAATACATATTCTCTAATTCTTGATGCAGCTTGGGTCTCCCTGAAACAAAGTGCTAAAAAAAATAATTTTCCAAGCTTTTTCTCCTACTGAAGCAATCATGATTAAACAACTCAAAAAATCCCAAAGGTTTTGTCCACAATGTGATCTTTCAAAGATGAATGAAAAGGTTTTCTGTTGCTGCTTTTGGGTATAATTTCAATTCTCATGAGCAGTTCTACTAGCCTGATGCTTGCAAATTGCTAATTTGTATGAAGCTAAGAAATGTCAAAGACTGATTCTATAGTAACTTTTAGCCTTTTTTGTTCTATTTTAATATAATTGCTTATTTAGTTTTATTTCATGGAGCTATGAAAAGTAACTAACTTTTATTGTTACTTAAGTAGTATAATTATTTCACCAAAGTGTTAGCACGATTTTGGGAAAGAAGAGAATCCAAACACACTCAGAAACTTACTGAAGTGGCCTTCATTTAGGAAGATGATCTGGAAAGGTTAAGAGTAATACTTAATTATTTCACCTGTGGACTAGCCATACAGTGGAAGCTTTACCAGTAATACTAACTCTCCAGTTTTATTATATACATTCCCTAATAGCTGAGTTGTTCTACAGCGTGTTCACAAAACTAAACATAAGAGTTTACACCACATGCAGAAGAATGGCCAGGTGTCTGCAAAAGGAACAATAAACATTCAAATCAGTTTTCTGCAGTGAGTTCCTCGAAGAGGACATGACACATTTTCCATCCCATCCCCTCGTAGATACAGCCTGTCATTTGACATTTAACCTTAGAGACCTGAAGCATCCCAAGTTTGGAAACTCATGAAGCCATGGGTCAGCTTGTGCAATATAGCATTTGACAAGAATCACTTTAACAAGCAGATATCGTTAAGGTATTCCAGATATTTAAAATCAGAATACGTATTCTATAAGCTTATTACATAGAGCTTTCATTGTAGGAAGTGTATTCAGCATTCATGGCATGCCAGTATTTGTTTTTGTTTAGGTTTAGCTAAGACAAAATCCCCCAGATATTTTTGTTTTTGTAGTAGTATCCTGGGTAGCCTATCCTATTGCAATAAAAATAGCCTTTGCCAAATGTTCTCTAGGAACAGAATCAACACCTATTTCCTTCTATAAAGCTATACAGTTTTTGTCAGGGATTTGCTTATCAAAGTTTTCATATAGGAATTCTTATTTCTTAAATGTTTAGATTTCTTTTTTGTGCTGCACATGGCAGCAGTTGGCAGCAGTTGTCTTTCCTTCCTCCTTGAACAAAACTTCTCACCCTTAAAACAACTGAAGCTTTAATTCAGCAATGTAGTCACATGAGGTTATGCAGTCTTCTCTTTAAAGACAAAGTAAAATCTACTAATTAGACTTTCTAGAGAGGATGAATTTGTATTTCATGCTTTGTATCCATTAAACTAGCTGCTGCAGGGTATTTTGTGTGTGGATTGACTTTGCCCCTCCCCGAGGGGTTCTCTTCAGGAAGTTGCTGGGAGAAAGGCATGAAAGGAAAGGAGGAAAACAGCACAATTTAGGATCAGTAGCATGTTCAGATGGTATCAGTTGCCAAAGCTCAGTTTTAGACAGAAGCGTTAGAGCCAAGCCTTTAGAGTTCCTGGCATCCCTAACGTTGATTAGACCTCATTGGGAATGCAAGAACAGTAGTTAAAACTGGCGTTCCTGCTTCTGCAAGGTAAGGAGGATCACAAATAGCTTAACTCATGAAAAGAGATACCAGTATGTGTCTGGAAGTTGATTAATTCTGTTTCCTGCTGAATCAGCCACCTTATCGCTGAATTAGCAACGGTTGACATCTGCAAGTGAATTAATCTCAGTTCTCCAGGAATCAGAATCACGAAACCGTGAGGAGTTGCTGACACCCTATTACCACCATCTGAATTACGGAATGTTTTGAGACCATGGTAGTTCTCCTTATTGAAGGGAGATCTATGATGAAGCTACCCCTTACTAGAGAAGCAATTCCTCAAGGTGTAGGTAGCCTTAACAGCCTTTGCATCTGGAAAACACCACCGTTTGTTCAAGAGTACAAATCCATGGAGATTGCTGGTTTAGTGCTACTTGTTAGGTTACAATAGCAGCATCAGAATAGCAATATGACATTTGGTTTAGCTTATTCCAGAGCTTCAGCATCACAGTTCATTTGATTCCAGTCAAAGAACTAGATCATGTCAATGACCCATTCTGTCTAGTCTTTCAAATTAAATGCTAAAAGGCCAGTAAACAAAGCAGGGAACAATGTAGGTATAGCAATGTAGGATACAAATATAAGTCTATCATCTTACTGTGTAAATACCAAGCATTTTTCTTAATTGGTATACTAAAGGTTAGGTGTGCTTGATGTAACAAGTCCATGCTTTTGCAGATTTTGCCTTATTTACAGCTAGCTACCAGATGAACACGTTCCCCACCACACCATTCCTCTTCCCAAATTTATACTTATAAAAGCAACCCATCTTTGTTACAGAAAGCTTTTACTTTTAAACTGTATCCATACACAAAAAGTGCAAATGTACACAAGTCTGGAACACTGGCTGCTCAGGCACAGGGCTGAGATCCAGCTGCCCTGGGATTCAGTTGCCAGCAGCTGAACCAAAAAGACAGGAGGCCAGAAATTTGAAATTTTAGAGGAACACCACCACTTACCACCCCTGCTGCTTCCAGCAAGGGGCAGCTTTTGGGAGCCTTTGATTTGCAGGATTTCTGGCTAGAACAAAGCCTGAGCTGTGAAGGACTGTGAAGGTTTCATGCAGGAAACATGTTTTTGTGTGGGAACGAAGGAGAAGACAAAGGTAGCAAAGGCAGGAGCACCTAGCTGTTAATCCTCCTCGTACTGAAGCCTGAGAATTAGGATGATTCCTTCTCTTACAGAGGAATTAAAGATCTAAGCCACTGGATGGGAAGTCCTTAGTCATTAGGTAGGCTGGCTATGGGATGCAAGCCGACCTATCCAGGCCAGGAGGAAAAGACTCAAACAGCTATTTGTATGATGTAGACTTTGAGTAATGTTGCCAGCATCAACATTGCCTCTTTCCTCTGCTTGGAAGAGAGAGAAGCAGATGCTCTACAAACTTTGTAACACAAAGATGTAAGCTTGGTGAGAGTTCTTGCTAACAAATTGCATGATTTGATCAGAACATATTAGGAAACAGAAAAAGGTTGTAAAACAAAGGTGGGTTTGGGGATTTTTTTTCTTCTTTTCAAACATCGATTTGCATTACAGCTTAGTGCATTGAAAAGTTGAGACTATGACGAAAGAAAACACTGACAGGCAGGACTCCTTGTTCTGCTTAAGAAACATTAAGTCCTTCCCAGAGAAGGAGAAGACACCCCAACCTTTCACAGCTGCCTAGTACTATCACCTCTTCAGCTGACATGTAGATGCCATGTCTCAGCATTAGAAGACAGCTAAACCTGAGAAGGCAAATGGGCTTATTGGTGAATCGAGATGAAAAAGACAGGTGTGGCAGGGAATAAGAAGGTTCTGCATGTGGCCGTATCATTGCAGTTAGCAGGAGATCAGGACTAAGCTGCACTACAAAGTTGCTTTCACAGTATTACAGGGTTTACAGAAGATGATTCAGACTTAGCAGGAGGAGGAAGAATGAGCTGCAGCAGAGTTAGGGGAAACCTAGTGCTGAAAGAAGAGGGCCAAGACATGTTAACATTGCAGGATAATCGCTGTAACACTCACAGGATTATCAAATTAGGAAAACAGGGTAAGGAGCAGAGGATTGGTAAAGAATAAGCATTGGTAGAGTGGTGAAAAACTGAGAAATACATTTCAATAAAGTGCTGAAAAGGGAACATCACTATGTCCTCAAAAATAATATACTATTCTCACTTTGTCTCCGACAGCCTAGACGAACCTTTTCTGTTGATAGGCACAAATACCTCTAACGGTAAGAAGAAACGGCAAAACACAACCCACAGCTCAGGTTCCACAGAGAAAGGAAGGATCCTGAGACTGTCAGACAACTGCTACTGCTGAGCAGACCTTATAGTCATCAGTCTATTGGTTACCACGCCTTCTTTGAATCGTGGGTTGTTTGTTTTTTTTAAATGCTAGAAAGCAGCTGAGAAGGAAAGAATGGGTGCATCAGCCTAGTAGTCATGCTTTAAGAAACAGATAAAATTTTTAGGGGTAAATAACAACTTGACTGAAGTACAAGATAAGATCTGTACTCACTCCCACATTGTTACTGATTCACAAAAGCACTGGATCAACCCTCTAGCATACCTGTCCAACTCAGTTGTCACAATAGTACTTAATAGTAAGCAGAAAAACAAGGTCTGAAAACTTAATGAGTGAATCTCATGACATTCAAGAACAAACCTGCTGTCCAGAAAGTCTACAGAAAATTCCAGACTGCAAAGATTTTGATAAAATATATGAGCACAAAATAAGATTGGACAATCACAAAGGTCATAGCAAAAAGGAAATGTGCAGTGCATCTTTCATGCAGGGTACAGTAGCAAGGCTTACAGAAAGCTGCTGGTGTCTGTAATAGGTACAGACCCTAACATCCAAATGAAGTCCTGTCATCATCTCTGGTACACAGGGAAAACAGGGTATCACAGTGAAAGAACAATATTATTCTTAATATTTCTACTGTCACAAATTTGCTACATGGTATTTGATGAATGCCAATAACCAGGATTAAAGCTCTCATTGAGACAAATCAAGTAGAGGTATGCAGATGCTTGCGCTCACCCAAAGATATAGCTTATCTCCTCCAGTAGAGGCCACATGGACTTCGAAGCTGGGCACACGTCTTCAGAGGATATTGCTGTGCACTTGCTGCTTCCCCTGAGAGGACAGAGGAAGTGGCTAGGAATTTGACTCAGCTGTGAACTCCAGTGAACCACTATTTTTACTCAGAAAGATGAATTTTCTAACAATATTTGTTTTCAGTTACCTCTTTGCCTTGAATATGTTTTCCTAATAAAGCTTTAAAGTTTTCAAAAAGTTCATCTTGGCAATTCAAAACATGACTTACTGACAGAACTGCTGCTCACTTCAGTGTTAGTATTTTACATCTGGTTGGAGAATCAGGCTGAATTAACATATACAGAGTTTCATTCTACCAATTAATGTGATCCAAACCCAAGAAATATTAATAAATTCAGTTTGTAGACATGAAGATTTTGCTTAGGAATAGCTTTAATGGGATTTTAAGGGGAGGGAAAATCATGTTATTTTAGTAGATACCAGATATCACAGTTTAAGAATGCTTTAAAAATCTGTGAATTTAAAATTTCTGTGCTAATATATAATAAATATCCCGTGGCCTTTAAGAAACCCTGTTTATCTAAAATGGTTTGTTCATTTTTTTTAAAAGCTACTTCTGCTATATGTTACATCTAAATGGATTATAATAGAAGGAAATTAAATTACTTTGGTCCTCCTTGGCAGAACTTGGTGTAACTGTCAGTCATACTGCATTGCACGTACAGCCACAATGGCATTTTGCACTGTGCAATGCAGCATTATGCAGAAATACCTGAGTTAGCACTGAATTAGCTGGCTTCAGAGCTGTACCGATGAAGGTGGGAACAGTGCCATTCTAACCGGGGTATCGCAGTTCAAGTCAGTGCACCTCACTGGTCCCAGCTATGCAGACCACTAACATTTTTAGATGCTTGAATAACGAATGATGGCACATTTCCTTTCTTCTCCCCTCTCTTCTGTTCATCTTCTTCTTTGGACTCACGTTATCTTTAGGGGTGGATGGTACCTCAGATGCTGCTAAAGGGGCATGAAAGAATCTTAAAATTTCTCTAATCCCTTCCCTCCTCTAGTACATCTTACATCTTCTCAAATGTTTTTAGCATCTGTACTGAATTCTTTTCCGTAACTACAGAATAAAAAAACACAACAAACCAACATTAAAAATATAATGCTATTATAGTCCCAAGGAAATTGGCAGGAGAAGCTAAGTAGCTTAAACCGTTTTTGGAAGCCAATGAGAGATGAAATTGATAGAGCTCTAGCAAAGTTACTTAATAAATTATCCATGTGCAAGCCATTGCACATGGTAAATGTACAAAATTCTTTTCTTCTCCTACTTTCAGTTGTATACCAGGGCAGCTTCAGACTGCATCATCTAGGCTCATGGGCAAATGACAGAAGAATTTTAGATATGAGTGGGAAAACTAAACTAAAAATGAAAATAAACATTGCTGAGAAATGAACTGAGCTAACAGCTGTAACTCAGATTTTAAACAGCACTTCATGAAATCAAAGTACATGGCACTATCACTTTGGTGAATGGTAAGATAGATAGAGGAAGTCTTAAGGCACCCCAGAGGACAACTATTCCAACTTAATTTCCACTTTCCCCCCTTCTAGGCTAGTTTTAAAATTGATTAGTGATACTAAATAGTAACAATCTTTTAGGATCGGTCAAATCTGGTCTATAAAGTGTTCAAAAAGCAGTAAGGAGAAACACATCAGCATTTAATGACATATTTATTCACAAATCCATAGGCTAAATACCATGAAGTTATCCAATGATTTAGGTACCTTACAAAACAAAACCATTCAAGTTTATTCATTTTCTTCTGTCATTTGGCAAATAATTTGACTTAGACTAAAAGTTACCTTGGGAAAGTACCTAGCCCTGATTTGAAATACTTTGAAATATTTTGAAAGCTTTATGTTCAGCTAAACTATTTGCTTTCTGATTTCATATTCTCCAGATTAGGAAATAAAACCTTGCAATATGGCAAAATAATGATACCAGAGAAAAGACAGTCTGCCTTTCAAAGAGTTATTTCATGGACATACAAGATATTAGGATTTTGCAATAACGATTATAAACTTTTAATGCACTAGAAGTTATTCCTATTCTAGGTACCAGAACCTTGAAATATGCATTGCTAGGTTTTTGAGTTGCAATACAAATACTGTAATTTTTTAAAATTCTATGTTGCTCTGTTGCTTCACAATGCCACCGTGTCTTATGTTCATACATTGTGGATGAAACCACAGCAGCAACAGAGTGAATCAGTGAGTCCTGTTTCCACTGTTTAGAAGGCCCAGATGAACTTTTGCAAATTATCCAGTTGCCAGGTCTGGGAAGCAATTATTTTTAAGTGAAAGTGAAATCACCATTTCCTGAAAAAAAACACCAAACAACTTCAACTATGAAAGGGATGGGGAGAAGCAGAGATTAATAGGTAGCTTCTTAGCTGGTGCAAAGTAGCACTGGTAAGGAAAGCTCCTCTGATGCCATGTCACCAGGCTCTGTGTTTTCTTTCTGCAGGAAAGAAAGCAGCAAGTGGCTGCAAGTAAGATGAAGACAAGCCTGGAAAACTTCTGCAGATAATTATGAAAAATCATACTCAACAAAAAGACTCAAAAGGTCTCAACACAACTGCATTTATTCTCACCCCTACCCCACCACCCCCACCCCTTCCTCTCAAGAGACTTGTGTGATGAGATGTGCAGAAAACAGTGGAATGCCAGGAAAAATCACTGTATATAAAATTTTGGCTAAGAAACCAGCATAAAGCATGTCAAAAAATTGCTGCATAATTTACTAAAGACAGAATTTGGGTTTTTCTCTGCATATTATTAATTCCACTAGAAAAGTGATGGTATTGTGGATGCTTGGAGAGTTTCTTTAGCTATGCAAATCTACGACTATTTAATTTCAACATGGCTTTAGGAGTTGGCAAGCTAACAAAGTTTTGCAGAGACGTAAGAAAAAGAAAGAAGACCTTTTCAGTATCTATGGCTGGTATTCAACATAAGATTCCCATCAGTTTGGAGGGTTTCATCCATTGCTATCCATATGTCATTTCTGAGACAGCAGGAGACTTTGCACTCAGGAAAACTTGTAACATCTTTCTAATTTTCCCCACCTCCTTTGGCTGAACTTCACTTGAGAACCAAGATAATTCAGACAAACTTGAACTCCCTCATATTTGCAACACAGGAGTAGTTAAAAAAGATATAGAGCCGAAAGGCTTTGATTACCAGATATTTTAAAATTCTTATTGTATTCATGACAGGTTTTGGTCATGCTTTTTCTGCATACCATCAGTTTTACATGAAGAAAATGCTGAATCTCAGATGTCATGGAGATTTAAGATAACTTCTCCATTTCAGAATGCATTGTTCAGTACATCCAGTTTTAGATCACAGCTCAACTTACCTATAGATGTAGAAAAAAATATTTATTGGCTTGGAAGACTAAAACCTACATGTAAAAAAATCTGTATCAATCAGACAAATAATTCTGCCATTAAATCAAAAAAGTTGGTAGCAAAACACAGCAGTGCTTGAAATAACTTTCCATTGCTACTTATAAACTTCCAAGGTTTTATTTAGTAAGAAACTGATCTCAGGTAGCTTTAAAGCTGTAGGAAATCCATGAAGTGTTTAAAAAAACTGATTAATCTGAGATGTATTGACTTCAAAACCTGGCTATAAACACCAAAATGGAAAATGACTTACCAATATGCTGTACATATATGGTCTATAGCTGAGTTCTGAAAAAGATGAAGTTGACTGGCAAACCATCAAGTAATTTGCACACAAGGTGTCTTTTAAACCTATCTGTAATGATCTATGCCTTTTAAAAAGCAAAGCAATCACAAATACACAAAGTAACAAAGGAACTCTACAAACCCTATTTGTAGAAAAAAACTTAACCTGGAAGAACAAAGTCTTTAAAGTGGTCCTTTGAAGAGGTCCAAAGAGTTACCCCAGGGTATTTTCAGAGTGACAGTAAGGTGAATTTGACTGCAGTATCTTCTCGGGCAGCGAGAAAAGGACTATCCAGTATGTACATACCTGTATGGATGGATAGAAATACATTTTATAAGTTGGCCATAGTACATTTGTGTTCTTGCTAGGGAAAACCCAGAGCGGGAAAGTCTATAAAGCTTTTAACAGATAGGAAATCCACACGGACCTGGCTCTTGATCCCGTTCGCCAGCCGGCAGGCCAGTCCCTAAGCCCGGCCGGCCCGCCGGCGGGGGCTGGACGTCAGCCGCACCCCGAGAGCCGCGGGCGCGGAGCGGGGGTGGCCGGGGGGTGGCCGCCGGGCACCGGGTACCGTTGCCGCTCCCTGCCCAGCTCCGCGGCGGCCGGCGAAGGGCTCGGTGCGGGCTCGCCGGCCCCCGGCCCCCTGCCCACCCGAAAGCGGGCTGTCCCCGGGCGGGACCCTCAGCGTCGCCGCCGCCCCCGCGCCGCCGGGCGCCCCCACGGCGGGGTCGGGGCTCGGGCTGGCCGCCGTCGGCGCCTGCCGGGGGGCGGTGCGGGGGCGGTCCCGGCCGCCCGCCTGGGCCGGCCCTCGGCGAGGGGAGCAGATATAGGCAGGGCCGCGGGGCGGAGGGGCGGCGGCGGCGGCGCGGAGCAGGGCGGGCGCCCCTTCACCACCGGCGGGCATCGGCCTGCCGTGAGCGTTTCTCGGAGGGGACCCGGCAGCGGGGCGGCCGCTATGGGGTCCGGAGGCGGGCTGGGGCTGGCAGCGGTGCTGGCCGTCGCCGTGCTGTGCGGGCCCGGGGGGCTGGCCGGCCGCGTCCTCAGCGGTGAGTGCGGTGGCCGGAGCGCCTCGGTGCGGTGCGGCGGCCGGTGTGGGAATTCCGCGCGTACGGGAGCCGGAACCGCGGAGGGGACGCAGTGGCACCGGACCCGCCCGCGAAGTGACCCGCGTGCTGCGGGCGGGCTGTGACACCGGCTGGGGGGCGCGCCCCCGCCGCGGCGGTCCCCAGGGCTCCGGCGGTCCCGCCGCTCTCGGTAGCGTGCGGCGGCCGGTGGGGGACCGGGCCCGGCAGCGCGGGGAGCCGCTGTAGCCGCGGGTCTTCGGGGGCAGAGGGCTGGGCTGGCTGTCCGGCCGCTGCCGCGGTCTCGTCGGTTCCTGCCGGTGTGGTGGCGTCTTGCACTGGCCGATCTGTAGAGCTGATTGATCGCCTGCATAACGCGGCTCCGTTTTCATTGTTCAGAAAGACAGAGCGTGTACCTGCTGTGCTGCCTTGCTGAGGAACAGCTGTACGTTGAGGTTGGTTTGCATCTATGCAGGAATGTTTCTTCTTTGTAATAGAGTTAGGAGGAAAAAGCAAACTTCTGAGAGCATACGGGGTAGTCCTGGTACATGTAAGCATGTCTACAACTCTCAAAATTGAGAGGAAGACAATACTTCAGGAATCTGTATCTAAACACGAGCTTGGATTTAATTTAAGGGCTGTAGGATCACTGTATTTCCATCACACAGAGGCATATGCTCAGAAGCAGCTAAACTTAATGGAAAGGCTATTTTTAATTGTATTTTGAGTCAAATCCTCCAAGTTAAAGCTAACCCCCTCTTGGAGGCATGTTGCGTGTGCAAGCGCATTCATAAGTCTTTCTTGAAATGAAGATTTACACACTTGACTGCACTTGTGTGTAAATCTCTGTGTACCTACCTCTCTCCAAACTGATCTAGGAACACCACGAATTACTTCTGAATGATTGTTTCAGGGGCTGTCATGGTGGCACGTCAAGAAAACTTTTTTGTAGGTTTTTTTGGTAGCAAATATTTGGTTACTGAATTCAGATACCTCTCTTCATTGCTGATGGAGTGCAATAAGCGACTGTTCTTGTGATGTCTTATTTGAAGCAAGTTTACATGCGGAACTGTGATGTGCTGTTTGGCTTCTGGTAAAACTGCACCTTCTAGGAAACGATCTCTAAGTAGCAGTACTTCCAACGTTTTGAAAAAGCTTGCCTGCCTGAAGTGCACCTCAAAATAGTTCATCTGCCTCTGTTGTAATATGAATTATAGAGTCATATATGATACAGCAAAGCTCTTAGTTTATTGATTTGTGTAAATACTATGTAACACTTATTTTCAGGAGTAGTGAAGATCACTCATCCATGAGATGCATTTTACATTAGTAGCCTCAGTCAGGAGTCCATGTGGGGCAAAGAAAACCCTGTCCCTTAATCTTACAGCTGAAGCTTCTGCATTTAAGTGAGATGCAGCAAAATGAATAGAGGTCCAGCTTTTAAAACAATGTGTAGTATGTGTATGCTGCTTAGTCAAACTGTTCCTGGATGCATTTAAGACTTTGGGGTTTTCAAAGAATATAGGCTCTAGACCGTATTTCCCCAAAGGACTTCAAAGCATGCGTGTCATGTCACTGTATTATGCAGCTAATGCGTGGCTAATAGAATACGGGAGACATCTGGAAGTGACTTACAGAAGGAACCATTTCTGTACTATCAGGTGTATCAGCTGAAATTGTATTCCTTAGATAAAGATTCTCTAGACAGTAACAGCCAAATTTATTTAGTGTGCTTATGCCAGAATATTCTGATATACTGGCAGGAGAACTTTTCATTTTTCCTCAGGGACCACACCCCTATCCTGCCACATGCACATGGATAGGTCTAGTACTACTGGTAGTTGTCATTTTTTTTCAAACAAGAAATAGTACTATTGAATTATGGGGGCAGTGTGTGCTGTCCACCTGACTTCCTTCTAGCTTATCTGTATATCTTAGGTAAGAGTCAACAGTTTAGACTTACAGGCTTACATTTAAAATCATAAGTCTGCATCTTAAACAGACCTGTTTCTGAAAAATTGCTGATTTATGCTTCAATCATGATAATATCGAATGCATGGAAATCTCGCTGCTCATTCCAAAAAAGTTAAATGCATATTCCTATCACTTGAATAGAAACTGTTCCTGAAAGTGATTTGAGTGTTGGTTGGACCTTGTAGAATGGTTCCCATTTACTGCAGTTAGTTTGCAGCAGACCTAGAAATAATTGCAAAACTGCAACCATTTTGACCATAGTGTCACGAAGGCAGAGAAGGAAGGATCAGCCTTTTCAAAATGCCTCTTCCTTAGGTAAAGGTTTTCTGTTTCTTATTCCAAGTTACTTAACTTACCCAGGATATAATTAAAGTGATTATTGGCATAAAAAAATTCACACTTGGGTGTTATTTCTTCATAATCTTTAATTTAGGAATTCTTGAAGAGCAGTAATACAAATGCTTTGTAATTTGTAGTGTAGTTAAACAGATGTTTTGTGAACAGTGCTCACAGCCTTCATATTCTAATATCTAGTGTTGCCAGAGAATTGATTCTTAAAGAAAAAAAATCAAAGTAGGCTCAGGAGAAACTGCTGAGTCTGCCTTGCTGTCCCATGACATCATGAAGAACAGGAGGTGATGATAATGCAGTTTGCAAAGATGCAATTACCTTAAGTATCTATTGGGCAGGAAAAATGCAAGCTAATCTTATTACTAATCATTTAACAGCCTATGTATTAATCATAGATGTTATAGTTTAATGACTGCTGTTTGCTGTCTTTTTGTATTTCTATGGCTTCTTAAATTTTGCTCTTTGTTGCTATGCATCAATAGCAAACTAAATACTAATATGGTATTTTAAAGAAATACGGATCTAATTGAGTGTAACAGTATTTGGATATATAAAACACTTAATGGAAAAAACTACAAATATTTGATGCGTCATGAAACGACAAGAGTTTCCCCTAAACTTATTTGCCTATTTGCTTCAAATGCATTTAAAGGTGTGGATACGTTCATTCGCACAGATTATGACCAGGTTTAAGCTGGTCATAAAGTATTATAAAGTAAGATAATTAAAGAAGTATCTTCACAAGTAGTGAACTGAATAGATAACAAACCCTTTTTTAAAAGGCACAATTTAATTTAGTTCAATTGGCTTGGCCTGCTTGTTACGCCTGAATTTTTTCTGTTAGACTTTCAAGTATTTTCTGTAGATGAAACCTTCTAGTGTGTTGTGGGGTTTTGTGTTTTTTGGTTTTGGTCTTTTTTGTTTGTGGGTTGGCTTTTTTTTGTCATGGACTGCTAATTATACTAAATTTGTAGCTCAGAACTTGAGAATTTATAATTTGAAAAAAACCTGGCACTCTCATCTATGGGATACATATGCAACAGTTGTGTATTGAATGTAATGTTTTGTTGGGAATGCCCAGCATCCAGTTCCATACTAGAAAAGCTTTTAACAGACACACTTGCCCACATGGTATGAGATTATTTTTTATTATTATTCAGCTGTAGGTCTCAGTAATCACTAAAGCTGACACTTTGAGAACTGAGGGAAGTTTGGCACTTAACTCCTAGAATCCTTTTAATTCCTTTCCTTATGCACCTATTCTGAGCAGTGGCTTCTTGGGGACAAATCAATGATCTAGGTTCTTAAAGTGAAATGAGGTGATGGCTCTTGGATATAATACATGTTTCTACTAAACAGGCCTTGCTCCTAACCAAGAAATTCCCTAATACCCTGTGGGAAGATATATTGTATGAGGTCAACTGCTGTGACTGGTGTATGGATGAAAACAGTTTTGATAACCTGAGGTGTGTGATGGTGGATAAGTCCTACAGCAGTGTAGAAATATCAAAGTACTTAAACTTCTAGTGTTTTGTCTCAGGTGAGCATGCTACTTATCTAGGAATATAACTTCCCCTTCTTAATATCTTGTTTAAACATAGAGGAAGGCATTGCAATTCTCAAACTCATGATTGCCAAGTCCCAGTGCCATACTTGGCTAACGGGCTCAAGAAAAGATACCTACCACGGAGGGAGCTACCATAGTGCAGGACAGTGTGGATAGCCTGCTTGTCTGCTACAGCCTTTTCTTGCTCCCAGTGAGACAAGGCTGGTGTACAGTCCCAGCACAGCAGCTAGGTGCAGAAAAGTCCCTTGCCTTGTTGAAGTCATGTTCTGTACCTTGACTTTGCTGTTAGTTCAGGTCTGATCCTATGCAGATCAAACCCGATTATGAGATTTTTGCAGGAAAACATGCTATGGTTCATAAAGCACTCTGTACAGCACTTTCTTGAAACTTATTCTCATAAATATTTTCTCTTTGCAAATCTTTCATGGATCAGAAAATATATATAGTACTAATGTGAGATAAATAAGATGAAGCAATGACTTGATTGTAATTTCTACACTGTAAGCCCATACTCATACCTGTCACTTGCTAGTTGGAAATTAGAGTCTCTTGCTTAAGCAGTCCCCATTCCACCACTGACAGACAGCAGGACCTTCAGTTCCAAGCAATCTTAGAAAATGCTGGGTCCCTAACTAAATCTAAATGTAGCTGCAGTATGTAGCTAATCACTCTAAAAATGCCTCTTTCTTGCAGTTGTCTACACAGTGAGGCCAGTGAGTCAGCTCAGATGTGGACTGTGAATAACTAAAGTTTGGTGGGATGAAGCCCACACTGTATCTCAACAGTTTCTTCCTATACGTGGTTGTATACATGTGATGTGAATTAACCAATCATGCTTTACTTTCATATGACCTTATTATAAGGATAAATTACCCTAAGAGAAAAATATTCTAACTTATTTCTTCTCCCCTCAAAGGTCCTTTTTATTTTTGCTTTAAGTGAACTGTCACCAATTGTAAGATCCCATGTGGTTTGGCTTTTTGCACTTTTTTTTTAAAGTAGAAGGTGAAAGAGCAAAGCAAAAAAAAAGCAACAAATTTGCTGTTGCTTTCTCTTTTAATTGTGGAACTACTGCAGAAAGATGGTCACCCTATTGTACTTTTGTACTGAGATGTATGTGAAGTGTTCTACCCGAGGAAATTAAGTCCGTATATAATGGACTAAACTAATAGAATATAGTTTATATTCTTATATTTTTATAGTCTATATATAGTTATATATTTATATTCTATATATAGTATATATTTATAGTCTATATATAGAATATAATAGAATAAACTAATTTCACATCCACATGTATTAAATTTTACATACATTTGTGGCAAATACAGGTATCTTGGTAACAAATCCATGAAAATGCACTTGGAAAAAGGCAGTCAAATTTTGCTGAAAAAGAATAAGAGAATGGACTGAGCTTTCTCTGGATAATGATTGATGAAGAGTGTATCTGCAGTGACTAAAGACTTATGAACTGTTTCCTTCTAGAGAATAAAATAAGAAATAAGCAATTAGCAGAAACTATCAGAAGTACTTGAATTTATGCCTGTGGGATCCTGTTGAGGGACTATATTGATGTAAATAAAATTAGGTATGTGTGAAAATGCCTGCTGGTTTGGGACAGGAGAATAGGAATATTCCCTGCTCCCCTAGGCTGGCACACATTATACTTGAGCCATTCAGAGTCTACAGTTTTTGTCAAGTCTATTTGACAACATGCTAACAACTTACTAGCTGCCATATTATGTCTGTCTTAAAAGCATCTGGGAAATCTGTTCTGGTCTTCACAGCTACACCGAAAACTATTGATGAAGGGACTTAATTTGCCAGTCATGTCAGTGTTTGTCACTACTTATGCTTTTTTTTTATTAAACAGCTGAAATGATGGAACACTTTTGGTGTGTCTTTAGGCTGTGATGTATTAAAAAATTATACGTTGGTGTGTATACAAGACTCGTTAGAAAAAATGAAAACAGTCAAGCAAAAACACTGCTAACAGCTTCAGCAGTAGGTGGGTTTTTAAAGTTCTGGTTAAATAGTGCATATCCTGAAGCAGACTTGAGGATGTGTACATCTTTCTAACACATCTTAGTTCCTCTTACTTTGAATAGGCTCAAATAGATTCCACTGATACTTGGGTGTTACCATTGGCCTACCTGCTTGTGTCTACAGGGTTATTTATGCCCATGAAGAGTGTTATACTTTGGGTAGTTATGTATTTTTTAACAAACATAATTCATTGTTAGGGACCCTGAGATCCTAAGTATAACTTGCAAAATAAAATGCTTGTGTTCCATACCCTATGTTTTTGGTGACTTTTTTCTTCTTGCCAGTTGAGAAGATGCAGACTGTACCATGCTGAAACGCAAGCTTATCATGTCTATGGATACCAGCGCTAAGTTTCCAAGTGCATTGTCCTCATGCTTGGTGATGCCAAGGAGCTTGCATTGCTCACCGTGACAATGTTACTAGACCTCTCAAAAAGAGACAGGGGAAAAACACAGGTCTGACAGCAGTCTCTGTTCCTTTTAATGCAGGAGAAGGGAAGGCAACTATGTTAGCACTTTGCATGAGCCCCTAGGACAGTGCAGTTGTGCGCAGACACCTTTATAGAAGCAAGTGTCTGTCTGCTGTGATGAGCCCTACGATATATACCTGTAAAGTTCACATGATCAGAAGAGAGGAAAAGTTATTTAAGGAAAAGCTAAATGAATCTCAGGCTTTAAATTTACAATGTGCTAGATATCTAAAACAGAACTGATGCCAAAAAGTAGGTGTGTTTCACTCAAAGGAACGGAAAACTGTCAGGATTGTAATGATTTGATTTGGGCTAGGGGGAAGAAGTACTTCTATAGATTTCTTTTTTTTGACACTGACGTATCACTTGTATCAGTGACTAAAACTGTTTCATAAAAATGGATATTTATTTTCAAGTTGGAGACACCCTGTATTGATTTACATAATTCTAATCATATGTTTTCCTGCAAGGGTAATTATGAATGTTGAAGTGTTGCTTAGCTTCTAATGAGATTTAGACACCAAGCTACTTCTTTACAGCCCTGTTATCAGTGGCCTGAGATACCTGCCACATGTGCCAGGGCTGAGAAGATAACTAAGAAATGAATGTGTGTGTTACTTTGTGAAATGAATAAGTCTATGTTGTGGTTTAACCCCAGCCAGCAAGGAAGTACCACACAGCCACTTATCCCTCTCCCACCTCCCAGTGGGACGGGGAGGAGTACTGGAGAAAGTTAAAACCTGTGAGTTGAGATAAGAACAGTTTAACTGAAAAAAAAATATTATATAATAACAACTGCAATTAAAAGGGAGCTAACAAAAAGAGAGGAATAAAACCCAAGAAAAAATAAGTGATGCACCATACAGTTGTTCACCACATGCTGACTGATGCCCAGCCAGTCCCTGAGCAGTGATCAGCCCCTCCTGGCCAACCTCCCCGCAGTTTATATGCTGAGCATGATGCTCTAGGGAATGGAATACCCCTTTGGCTAGGTTGGGTCAGCTGTCCTGGCTCTGCTCACTGGCAGAGCATGGAAAACTGAAAAGTCCTTTACTTAGGGTAAGCACTACTTAGCAAAACCTAAAAGATCAGCATGTTTTCAACCTTATCCTCATACTAAATTTAAAAAAAAATACAGCACTGTACCAGGTATAGGAAGAAAATTATCCCAGCCAAAGCCAGGACAGTCTGTCTGTCGCTTACCTGCTTGGTGAAGATGGCAGCCTTTCATGTGGGCAGGTATTCTAGTTCCCAGTACATCAAGAACAAGCTGGTGTCTGAAACTCCACATCCCTGACTTTGAAAATCTAGACAAACTTTGTAGCCTGCTCTGGGGAAGGCAAATCCTCCCAGCACTGTATTCCACACAATGAAAAACTTACCTATGTTTTGCAGGACAAGGAACTCTTGCTTGCAGCTTCCCAGGACCTAGAATGGCACAGGTTCTAAGCACATAGAGGCTTTAACAAACCTTCCCAATAATAATCTATTCAGATCAATACTTGTCGTATGCATATATTTTTTAATCATCTTTTACTAATTGGCTATCTTGCTGCAATATGCAGGGAAACTATCAGATTTCATTTAAATTGTGTTTGTATTCAGCCACATGGCAAAATCCAGGTGTTAGTGATAAGTAATAATCTTTACTATTTAAATCAAAAGTGCCCAATGCTCCTTTCAGACTGTCTTCTGATTGCTGGGTTTCGTGCAAGTGTGGCTATTATGGGTCTATTGAGAGTAGTGTTATTCAGTAATAACCAAGTCAACTCCTTGTCCCTAAAGGTGCTTAGAAACATAATAGCATAACTAGTAAAGGCTGATGTACAGATGAAAAGTCAATTTCAGCAATAAATGAACTGATAAACACTTCCCATGGCAAAAGAAAAAAATAAAGGCAGGGACTGGGTTGGGACAAAGCTTCTTGTGTAGTGTCATATTCTGCATAACTGTGTTAGATCTCTGTATGAATGGTACAATACAGTACTTTTTACTGACAACTTCAATCATCCCCTGTTTTCTTTCTCTGTGAAAGTTGCAGTAATCCTAGAGATGGCTGTTTGGCTGGTGTCTGAGGACCTCTATCATCGTCTTTGCTAATTCACAAGATATGGGATGATTAATGGCTAAAGATAGATTCTGGCCTGTGTTTGAGAGAGGAAGAATTTGCTTTTTGCCTATTATTTTATACATGCTATCTATACATCTGTAAGTTTTACATGCTAATGCCTAGGAAATTAGCAAGAAGGGGACTCCATTACCAGTATTGTAAGAAGCCTGGCTAATAGATGAGTTTTGCACATTAGAAAGGTTGGGGCCAGCCAAGGTAAGCCACCTTAGACATTGTCTGCATGCTAATGGCTGTATGATATGATTTATACAAACTGTCTGCCTGTATACATATCTACCTGAAGTACAGCTACTTAATAGGCAAATGTGGCCCTCAGCTATTTTATGTAATCCTTTAAAAGGGACTTGGAACCTCTGGGAGTTTTTCACAGAAGAAAAATCACTTTAGACAAACTGTATTAAGACAATTAGACACACCCCCTAATGCAGACAAAGTATAAATCAATAATGAATGTGTTTTCTCTCTGCAGACTTGGTTATTAGGAGAGTGGGAGAAAAAAGTACCTATTAAGGTATGGAAGAGTTAGCTTTGAAGATATTAATACAGATATAGGCTGGCATATGATTTGTATAGCAGTTGGTTTTTGAATGACAGAGTTGTGAGCATGTGGAATTCCTTAAGCTGCTCAGGAGCGTGAGCTGAGCAATATCTGTGATTTGAATACTGGCTGAACTAAAGAACAATGTGTCTTCAGTATCATAAACCTTGGGAGAGAAGATGGCAATTTGCTTTTATCATAAATGAAGACAGAATGTAATTATGAAATCTTATCACAGTAGTATTTTTTTAGAAAAAGTAATATGAATCATCAAAAAAACCAAATTAAATTCAGTAGATGGACACAAATATGATGCAGTAAAACATCATCATCAGTAACATAATAGAGCAAAACATGACCAGCAGCTGAACCCAATCAAAATCTGACTGGATGATACAAAGGTCACTTGACAAGATGCATCAGCTTTGAATCAAAATGTGATTAGGAAAATTTAATACCTTTTAGCCTCTTACTGGTTACATTCTGAAGTGCATTACTGGAACTTGGCTTGGAGCACCCTGTGACATGAGGGCAGGTGAAAACAAATGGTGCCCAGTGTCCTGCATGCTGGTTACGCAGCCCCTGAGGCCAATATGCTCATACAGGTTTAAGACCAAGACTAATCTTCACAACACAAGCAGAGAAATATTTTTTAGCCAGTGGAATATTTTGGTAATTTATGTAGATTTCTATCTTGCTGTTATTTCATGATCGCTTTCACTTATGTCCTTGTGTCTTTATTTTGCTTATTTTCAGAGGCCCCCATCAGCCTCATGCTTGCCTTTGGGACTCTGATCAATGTTAAATGTTTCACATTCCTTTGTACCAAATGCTTCTTCGTGTTTTCTGCTGAATCCTTTATCTTGGGAAGAAAAAAGTCACGGTATGAAACCGTGATGGACATTTCTACAGCAGGCTTTGTGCATCCCGTTGTTCTCTCCTCACACATGCTATGCACATATGGCTGCTGTTGCCCACAAATCTAGGTGGATTCTAATGGCAGCGGACCCAGAACTTAGTTTGTGAAGTTCAAGAGTAAGAGGAATGGGATTTACCAGCAGGGAGCTTATCTTCTACCTAACATCTTCAAAACCTCCAGCTGAGTCATGGGTATTCCTCAAGATAATAGTACCCCTCCCTCGTGGCCCATGGGGGTGTAGCTGGGCCTGATGCTCTTAAGGAGAGAAGTCTTTGAGTTGGGTATTTTATCAGTAATTTCACTTCTAAATGACATTTTGCTATAACTTCTGTCATGACAGACCTAAAGGAACCTATTATTTCTGCATAATGAAACATCATTATTAAAACATAATGGAGACATAACTGACTGAAATAACAGCTGAGAACTTGGTTGTTTCTCCTTTTCTTGATGTGATTTCCACCCCCCCACCCCCCCGATTTATCTGTAGAAATGTTTTAACTAAGTTCCAAGTATTTCAGCTAAAAGCTATCCTTGTTTTAATGTTGATATCAACACATTTTGCTATGGAGCTGCTGTGTGACATCCAAAGATGGAAACTGATCTGTATGGATGGAGATGGTAGGTAGCACGTCTTAGAGCAAGTACTGCTGTACTCTTGCTTTCTTCAGCTAACAGGATGGTGAGACAAAGTGAGTTCATGTTCTCTGCAGTAGCCAACTAGAGCTGCTGAGGCTGAGGGAACAGGGCCAGAGCTGTGTGGTATGGCTGGTGTACGTAGGAGGGGTGGAAAGAACAAACCTGGCGATGTTTCCATTAAGGAAACTGGGGAGACCCAATCTTGCAGTTTTCCAGCTGCGAAAAGAGAACAGTCTTTGTCCGTTTCTTGTTGCTTCAACACAGCACTCTCCCCTCAACAGGCAGGCAAGCAATTGCTGATGAAAAGGTAAGGCTCACAGAAAATGGTTCACGACACCAAGCCAAGAGTGGTTTTTTTCTATTTCTCTGCCTACTTCTGACTAGGGTCTGTTCTGTTCTGCTTGAGTGAGGGAAGATGGGTCAAGGATTAAGGAGCTGATACACTTCATGAAAGGAAATATATAAGCACTCCACATCTGCAGATAGTCAGGTAGAGGTGGTTGAAACCTTGTCTGAGCATTTGTAAGGGAAAACAAGAATCAGTTCTTGGATCTTATTAAACTAAATAGATCTTTGGCCTCATGCTGAAGGGAGGACTAAATACAATAGCATGCCTTTTTTTTTTTTTCCTCTCCCTTTCTGGGTACCCTGTGAGGAAACAATTATTTCCTTCTTTCATCTCTCAAGCAGCACAGGGCAGATTTTGTGGGAAGGTTGTAAAAACCTAACTTGCCTCTATTTATTCACGTTGCATAGTATCTTAGCTGATTCATTCCAACAGACATGCTTACAAATCTAGTTACTATTCAATTGTGATAGAAAAATTGGAATTCAATTTATGCAGTTGAAATGGCAAATGTTGCTTTAGAATTAACAGTGGAGTCTTTGCTGCAAAGATGTTAGAATGTAAAATAGCCCACAGTTAATGTTTCCATACTTACCTTGTCTGCTACACAAGGTAGTCCATTCTGTAATTTTTCATTGGTAAATTATTTCTGCTTTGTAGTCCAGAAATTAGTAGAGAAAGCTGTAAAAAAAAATGAAGCTTGAAAACTTGACATCTCAGCATGTTCCAAGAAGAGTATAAAACATCAACTGATTTGCCAGCTATTAAGGCACAACTGCAGATTTCCATTAACACATTGAACCAGCTTTGCTACAGCAGCTAAAAGTCCCCTTCAAAAGAAGAAAGAAAAAATTCAGAGTAGGTCATTGCCTAAACACAGGGACTAAATTAACTACAAAAAAAAAAAAAAATTCACAGCTTCTTCCAGAAAGCTTACTACTCTGCATCACGTACTTTGTTCACACCGGATGAGTCTTAATGCCAAATATTTCTTGGTTTCTTGCTGTTTTCTTTGTTGTCTTCTAGAGGTATATTCTTGCACAAATGATCAACCTGTAAGAAGGAAATATTACTTCTTTTGCCACAGGTGTAGAGAGCAACAAATGAAAGAGAAGTAATTTAGGAGTTGGGTTGTACAGAAATTTTCACTTCAATGCTTTCACTTTGTAATACTTGATTTTAGAGTTATTTAACCCTGCACAAGCATCTGCAATAACAATATCCTCAAAGATTGGGGGAAGGAAAAAAGAAAAAAGTCTTCACACAGTTTCAAGATTTTTAACTCACTATTCATTTCACATAAACCCTTGGGCCTTCACATCTGTATTCTGGAAGGCTCCAAGAGGGCTTTCTGCTCCGAACACACGACACTGGAAAGCTGGGCATGTATTAGGGGCTGTGGTGGCACCTCTCAAGCTGCTGTGCTGCTGTTGTGCATTGCAAGTGCATGTCCTTCTCCCACTCTGTACAGTCCCACCTGCTTTCCTCATCTTGGTGCAGGTGATGGAGCTGAGCCTTGACACTGATGCAACCTCTGTGTTGGAGCAGTACACAGCACAGCTTAGGGCTTATAGGCACAAGCTTTATAGCAGCTAAGAAATTTGGCAACATGAGTGTCCGTGCAGCAGCTGACTGGGAGATAAGTACCCTGGAGAAGCTTTGTCAGTTAACCAGAAAAGACCTATTTGTCCTGTTGGAGAGGTCATTTGATTCAGGTTTTGGGAGCGTCACAGAAGAGCAGAAACGTGCATGAGAACAGAAAGTGAGGGTGGTGCTTCAGGCACCTGAGAAACACATGGGGAAGGGGAGTGGGTGCACGCGTTACAGATGGAAAGCTGTAGCTGTTTCCTGTGGAAGGGAGGCACAGCACATGAATTGAGATCCATAGTGGCCAGCCCACTCATCTCGGTGGATTGAATGTTTATGACTAAAACAGTGACAGGGTTATTTTGATACCTGAATTGCTCACTTACTATTCAAGGAGGAGTATGTGCACAGAATGAAAGGAATTGTGAAAGAGTTTATTTCTAAAAATTTTCAGGGAAATAAAAAGAACAAGACAGTGGACAAAGCACTCTCCATAAATCTGCATATACATCTTGAACTGATGTTTTCAATCCAATCTTTAATTGCAGGGAGAGGTGTGGTCCCCTTTCCTTGCAAAATATTAGTATCCTACATAATTCAGTGCCAGCCTTGGGATGTTTGTGCTGTTATGGACATATGTGTACTCTGGCAATAAGCCATTGTCACTCACCCAGTGGAGAAGAGCAGCATTTTCATCAGCTTCTCCTTCACTGTGCACTCTATCCTGTAATGAGACAGAGCTCCCTGGGAAAATAAAAAGGTTATGATCATGTTAACAAAATTTGAATTGCAGCATTATAGAGGAAGGGAACAAGCTGTGATTTCACATGCAGCTTTCATTCTTGCACTTCCCACTTTTGAGCATGTGGTGTTATTGCTTTGATACATTGGTAATAGGGGTATTTTTTCTTTTGTTCAAAGAAGCTTTATAAATAAACCCATTATCTTATATGCATCTCTAACAAGGGGTCTGCCCCTTGATTCTTCAGCACTATTGCCCTGCTAGGACTATGGCTCTTACTAGTTGATTGATAGCAAGGCTCTTAACCTATATGAATAAAGGGAAATGGCAGGAAAGGAATTGGGATGTACATGGCATTGTCAGGACATTATCAGAGAAAGTCCAAATAGGTACTCTTTTCTGATCTCAAAGCCTGGCTTTTTTCCACAAATATCTGTGGCATAAGCTTGTCCTTACATTAGGTTATTCTTGTTCCTGTATAATTTTGGCAGATTAACAACTCATAAACAAATGACTTTTCAGAAGTCTGCCTGCCAAGCCAAAGTAAGAATGAGACTGCAAAGATGCATCTCTTACTAATGGTCCTTTTCC
Organism: Falco biarmicus; assembly: GCF_023638135.1. Classification (NCBI taxonomy): domain Eukaryota; kingdom Metazoa; phylum Chordata; class Aves; order Falconiformes; family Falconidae; genus Falco; species Falco biarmicus. The sequence continues at coordinate 106,273,363 of NC_079289.1, read as the reverse complement.
CAAATGAACTTTCACAGGGTATTATAAAGAAAAGGTTTCAGAAAAAAAAAATTAGGTAGATTGCAAGAACTGTGGGAAACACTAGAAGGCTACACGTGTTTATCCCTACTGCCCCTGTAATTTAGCTTTCCGCAATAAGAAAGATCTGAAAAATAAGAGTTACTTTCAGATTTAGCTAAAAGTCGTGAGATGATCCTGTTTTTACATTCCTATGTTCATGTAGCTTTGATACAGTCTGCTTATTCTCTGCAAATTCTTGGATCTGTGCTCTATGCAAGTAGAGAAGTCTTCAGTCAGCTCTTGTGCTGTATGCAGTCTGCTATGGGAAGTATGCTACTTGTCATTACATACAAAAATGAAGCAACACTAAAGCAAGAAGAATTAACTTTATTGTATCTTTTAGGCTTTTTTGTTCACTTTGATGTTTATTCTGTGTAGAAAAACAGTGGCTTAAAAACCTTAAGTACAGCTTAAATTATAGGATGATGTTGCTGTTTCCCAGTCCCAATTTACAATTTTATTTTCTAAGGTAAAACAGCATAAAATGTCTTCAGAGTTAAACCAAAGGATTATTTACATGATCATGTATTTGGATTTGCTTAAGCATGAGAGTAAATACAATTTTTTCAAATAGAAACCTGACATGGTACAACAAAATACTGTCCTTGCCAAATTTTCTAGTAAAATGATAATTTTTTTTTATTTCTAAAAATCTAGGTATTGCCTGTTATTTCTTTGTTATCCTTCAGTAATTCTTCCTTAGTTAGTAAAATAAACTCTCCTACTTTTCTTTTCCAATGATAAACTTCTATACTGACAATACTTGTTTTAAGAGTTGGTTAATTTTTTTCCTTATATTTACAACCCTTCTCCTGTCCCTAAATAAACATACTGGATTTCAGCTGCAGCTGATCAGCGAGTTTGTTCATTCCACATCTTGTGTATGTTGAATAAGCTCTAAAGAATCTCACTAGTTGAAGAAGGTGATAACTGCTTTTTCTTTTTAGGAAAAAGGCATGTGTCTTGGCAAAAGAACGGGGATGGATAAGCACTATTTCTTCATTGGCTTTTGATTCTTTCCACAGATACAGCTCTGAAAGCATCACAGGGTTTTTTTTTATGGTATCTGGATAGTATTGTGGTATCTGGCAATACCTGGAGTTTCTGTTGGCTGTGTTAAGGGTTGTTAAGAGTGTGCCTGCCTCCTCCAGCACCTCTAGCCCCAGGGCTCCCTCCAGCCCCAGGGCTCCCTCCTGCCTGGCCACTGGTGCCCAGCGCGGTACCCAGGGCCCCTCTCTGAGATGAGGAATGTGGCTGCTGCCTTCCCCTTCACTGGTTCAAACAGTAGCAAAACTGAGCAAGTATCTCAGTGCCACACCGACAGGACATGGCCATGGCCATCATGCAGACTGCCACAGAGAAGGCGCTGCCTTCAGCAGCACCCATGTGCAGGACCCACAGAAACACAGACAGGCAAGTTCCCTCCTTGTCAGCTGGCAGGGACAGAAGGTCACTAGGGGAGACACACATCCAGACACGCACACATCATGTTTTACTTATGACTGGCCTTTCTTACACCACTTCTCTTATACCCCCTTCTGTCTATTCCCCTTTTGTTCCTCCCCATTCCCTAACCCCATATGTTCCCTCATCAGACTGCATATTCCAATCAGACCCCACAACATCCTTATCAAGTTGCAAAATGCTGTTTGTCTGCAGTTTCTTGGTAGACCACCAATTTGTGTGCCTGAGAAGGTGTTTTTTTGTGTGTGTCTTGCCATTATGTTTTCCTGTCAGGTTTATGTCTCTGTACTTTGTTTCTTTTCTTAGTATTCCTTTTTGCACTGGAAAAGTCATTGACCAGATACCCTTAAAAAGGCAGACACTCTCCTTCCACACATCCTTACAGGTTGTATTTAGCAAATTATAGCAAATAGTAACTGTGAGGTCCTTGTAAATACAGCCTCTCAAGGTTAAATAGCAGAATCAAGGAATTGCTAGCTGCTTCCTGCCACTAACATTGAGAATTTTAAACTTTTTTTTTTTCCTGATCAAATAGCTTTGATTTCAAAGTAGAAGTGGAGTTGGTCTATTAGTATTAAAAAGTTAAGAAGATACCCTACACACAGATCCTGGCTTTAATAGAGGGGTCTGATGGTGCAGTTCTTAAAGCAGAGAACGTTTTTCCAGAAGGTAGTGGGACGCTTCAGTGTCTTAGAGAGCTTCACAGGCCTTGGGAAGAAAGCCATATATTCCCATTAATTGTATGACATCTGATATTTAAGTTAAAGCTAGGGTTTTCAGCAGTGTCAGTGTGTTACCTTAAGTCCTTTCACATGGAGGCACAAGAATAAAAACCTACTGTCCTCCATCACTGTATGTATGCTGTGCTGTTTTTGGGGTGGGTTTCTTTAGGGTTTTTTTGTTGGTTTGTTTTTCTTTTTTTTTTTCTTTTTTTTTTTTTCCAGTTGTGGTATTTGTTACTATACTCTAAACACTGTCATATTTATACTTTTCAGGTCAAAAGGTGTGCTATGGTGACTTCAAGCATTCTTGTTACAAGTTAGCTTACTTCCAGGACTTGTCTAGACGTGTGGGCTTTCAGGAGGCCCGCCAAGCTTGTGAAATTGATGGTGGGGCTTTACTGAGCTTGGAAAGTGAAGCTGAGCAGCAACTAATAGAAAACATGTTACAAAACCTCACTAAATCAGGCTCCGGGATTTCTGATGGTGATTTCTGGATTGGGTTGTGGAGAAGTGGTGATGGACTAGCCAGCTCAAGTGCTTGCCCTGACCTCTACCAGTGGGCCGATGGAAGTATTTCACCATTCAGGTAAGTCTGTAAAACTGCTTATAGAGAAGGTTTCATGGAAAGAAATGGAAAGTGAAATGTCTGGCAAGTCTTCTAGAAAGAAGTTTTGAAAACTTGTTGCCCTATGAAGTTAGTAGCATTATTCCTTAACTTCTACAGATAAAGAGGAGCTGCCAGCCACTGTTTTGAATTTGAAGCTGTAAAGGGATGGCATAGTATGGCTTCAGCCTACAATTTTCTTTGTTCCCATCTCATGAGTTTGCCTCTGTATGGCTTTTGGCGACTTTTCTGCCACGCATGGAGTCTTTAGGATGTGGGCTGAGAGCCGGCAGACGAATTCTTCAAGACTCTGGGCAGCTTGAATCAGGGAGCTATCCACCAAGTGAATGAATGCATGTTATTTAGAGGAAATTGTTCTGTTTCTACCCTGTCCTTTGAAAAGCCTTTAATTTCCTGACTAAGTAAAAAAACAGGGTAGCAGCAGCTCACAGGACCCAGGGCAAAGGGACGGGTAAGAGTCAGGTAAGAAGGAAAAGAGGTAGCAGAGCGGTGGAGTGTTAGTTCCTCAGAGCTGCTTAAAAAAACCTCAGAGATTTTTTTAAGATACAGAGATGTGGAGCCCAGGTCCTAAACTCCTTTCACAGAAGGAGTTGTGGGAAAGGAAGCATATCTTTGAAGAGGATGGGGCCATTGGGACTGACACATCTTCACTGATGTAAACTCCTTTACTTGGCATCCTGATGAACCTTACCTTCAAAATGTGAAAGTTTGTCTTTATGTGTACCACTAGAAATTGGTATACAGATGAGCCTTCCTGTGGAAGTGAAGCCTGTGTTGTGATGTATCATCAGCCGACTGCAAACCCTGGTCTGGGGGGGCCATACCTTTATCAATGGAATGATGATAGATGCAACATGAAGCACAATTTTATCTGCAAGTATGGCCCAGGTAGGTGTAAATAAAATTATATTCCACAGGAGGGACACTTTTTTAGAAAAAGCAATTGCCTCTTCTTTTATTAGGGAATCTGCAAATGTCTTGCGGCCTGTGGTACTGATTGCTTTGGTCTGTGAGTGCCTGAGCTGACATTAACATGGGATGTAACTTATCAAATCTAGTGGTAATTTAAATAAACCTGTTTGTATTCAATAAGAATGATGGTTAGCTTCACTGCCATGCATTGCCCAGTTTACTTTGATTTAACTCATTCACTAGTTATTTTATTCTCCACAAAGTGTTTTAAGTGTCCACTTCCTATCTCCCTTGCTTGCTATCAAGTACAATGACCAAGACATCTCTTGGTCTTACTGTAAAACAACTACACTGTCCTTGTAGTTGCAGACCTCTACCATTTTAGACCAACTTGTGTGATGGCTGTTTCAATAAGTTTTGGCTTAAATAGTGAAGTCCAGAACAGCAGGAAGAAAATTCTGCATTTGTGAATGTAAATTTATACATATGAAAAGCAGATGCACACTAGTTCAGATGGTGACAGAAGAAGCCAGATCTTGGGCAATTTGGCTATACTTCCAGACATGACATAGGTTCTGTGTATGTCAATAGAGGAAACATGAACTATAAACTAGAACTTAGTGCAAACAGAAAAAGGACATGAAAAGTAAACTTTCAAGTTGAGCCTGTAACAGTTTCTAGTTTTGGTGGTACTTACAGTAAATGAAAACTTGTTTTTCAGCAAGATCATGCAAATATTTTCAAATAATTTATGACACGTCTGCTTTTCAAAAACTAAGCTGAAAGTAAGAATGCATATGAAATCCTACTCTTAGCAGCTATTTGACCTACCTAATTCTTCAGTTTGCTACCTGCTTTCTTTATGCTTATGATCTAGAAATAATCATACTCTTTGTAGAGATCCATCTGTCTGCAGAGATTCAGGCTATTTTCTTCCTGCAGTTTTGGTAGACAGTTTTCTCACTGTCTAATATCTTAATGGGGATATTAATGACAATTAATATTGCAAGCAAATATTAAATACTTGGAAGACTTGATATACCCACATATTTTACCCACCCACCCACTCACCCCACCCCACCCTGCCCCAAATCTGATCCTGCTTATAAAATTATTATTGACTATCACTATCTCCAGGAGCTCAGTTACCATCTTGGTCACATAGGCCATTCAAGGAACTGTGACATAAACAGTTTTATCACTTTTACAACTGATAACAAGTATTTTGAAATAAGAGAACACTAAAAATATTTTAAGTTGTTAAAATAACAACATTTTTATGTCAGACAATGCAGGTTTGATTAAAAGAGCTGGTTCAAGTATATTTCATATCTTTAAAAACAAACAAATTTAAGTGAAATAATTATTCTATAACAATGAACTGCTACCATTCTAGTTGAGATATAATAAATAATTTTTTTTTATATTGTTTTCACCATCTGAAAAAATGCTGGGTATTTTGGCTTGGCAGAAAACAAAATGACAACAGTAACAATGAAAATGAATTTGTATTTCTTTCACTATGTTGAAATATATTACTGCTGTGTAATGAGGTACATAATAAGGCAGACCATATATAGGTAGATTATTATTATGACTGACATTGTTATGCAGCTAAATATAGTACAACTGAATTGTAGCTATTTATTTTTCAAGCTGTTGGAATAGTGCTTTCTAGCAAAACAGACTATTCTCCAGAAATGTATTTTTCTATCACATGGAGGAGCAGATGTATAAATGTATATAAATAGGTGTATGGTATTTCTTTCACTACCTGAAGAAAGTACCACAGTGTTTGTAAGAAAATTACATTTGCTATCTAAAACCTAGTGAGACTTACAAATGACTTTTTTTTTTTCCTCCCGAAATCGCTGTAATAGCTTCAGCATCAACCATTTGCAATACAAAATACATCCATTTTACCAGGAGTATTAAAGTGCCACATGCAGATTGAATTTCACTTTGTTATCTGAGTATATTGTTTTTCCACAACTTTCCTGTCTCTTTAGTATATTGGTGTATGATACCAGTCATAGGCCAAAACACAGAGGCTGTAGGTGACCATGATGAAGTTGCATCTAATTGTATCAGCAGCAAATTCGGGGCAGTGCTCATTAAGCAGTCTTATTCAAGCAGCAACTACATTTCTGGTAGTCACATTCATTTTCCTAAGCCCTTTTTATAGTACCTCCCTTGACAACATTTACTGTTGCAATATTCAGTCTGGCTTTATATCATATTGATCATTCAGCAATCTTAAATTTAATTATGGGTTGGTAATTGCAACCACATTTAGTTCCTGTCCAGCTCCTGTAGTTTTGATTGTGCAATCAAATTAAAAACTCATCTCCCCTTCTGCTGACTAAAGCCAGCAACTCTGATATTTTGATGTCTTTACATATGGCCAAACATAACCAGTTTTTACCAGAGCAGATGAAATAATTGCCTTTGTTCTAGTAGGCTTTATTTCTTCTTTGATTTCTCCCAGCATTTTGGTCTTTCGTCAGGACCCTTGGAACTGCATGCTCATAACGCTATCATGCTAATATAATCTTACGTTAAAGTAATGTTATTCAAACAATCATGCAGGTTCCATTCCTATGCCCAGTATGAGGTAATTAATTCTGTAATATTTGTAAACATTTACGTGTAACAAGAGCCAAAAGTTTAACTTGCAAACCTCTGCAATCCAGCTCAAAGTGATGAATTGGTTCTCCAGTTCTGATGCATTACAAGAAATATGATACTATAATTCCTGTTTCGGTGATTTCACTTCCTTATGTGATGTGTTAGAATCCACGGCCCTTGATTTGTATTTTAGGGCTGCCTTTTGCAAAACTAGACTACATGAAGCTGACATCTAACCTCACAAACTTGCACTGTTTTGTTTTGCTTCATAGCCAACATTCTGTAAGCTTTACTTTGGAAAGGTGAATAAGACTATAAGTATTAAACAGAAGCACTTCTTTTCTTATGTTGTTTTAGGATCGTCTGCACAAATGTAACTTTGAATATGTTAGGAGTTTTATTCAGCCCAAGAAATTAAGGTATTCAGTAATTTAGTCGGTAACCTAGCAGAGGCCACCAAGAATTGCAACTAGAATAAACTATAGCCCTTTTCTAAGGAGCAAAAAAATATGAACTGGAAGTGATTTGACACTAGTTTGCAAATAGCCTCTGGTAAAAAGATTAAATGCTGAAGAATTAAACAATTATTGTTTTGAGGAGTGTGTCTGTTTCTCTGATACTGCATGCAAAATGATGAAAACACCTGTTTTATTACACAAATTTTTTTGTTCTTCAACAATCAATTTCAAATATTGATTTAACAGATAATGTCTTACAAAAAGAATTAGGAGACAGAGCGGAGCCAGATTACGGTAAGAAATTTTGAAACATTAAATTGACTTGCAATGGTAAACACATAATTGTAAGGATAGTTTACGAGAATTTACAAAATAACTCAAATATAACAGGCATAGTTTAGAACTGAAACATAGGAAAAATGAATTCTTCAGAGAGCAATATCTTCAAATATATGGCTTTTGTTCAGAACAGCACCATTCATAATTCTTGTTCCAGATGTAATCCCGATTTTGCAATAAAATTGTGTTTACACTTATATATCCAGCAGTTTAATCAATCCTGAAAATGCTCATTTTCCAGTATAAATTAAGATGTAATTAGTATTAATTTTTTTAACAACATAACAGCCATATTTTTTACTCATTATTTTCCTAAAATGTCTGATATCCTTTTCAGATACCTTTCCAACTGTGCCAGCAGGAAATCCTTACGACACGAGCAAACCAGAAGATCAGTATCATGTTATTGCTACTGAAACAGGTAATGTGGTTGTATGAATTGAGTGTTCTGGTAAAAATATTAACAGTGGACTCTGTTAAATGGATCTGTAGCAACTTCCATTATTGTCAATGGGAGGAAGCAGTCTGTTTTCCCAGGAAATGCCCTGGAAATGTATACTTTTGAATAACATTTCAAGAGTCATTCTCTTTGTAACTGTGGAAACAAATCATTTCCATGTCTCCCCAAACACTGAACCACATCTACAGTTTACCAGTCCTTGAAATCTGCACCGTTGTGTCTGATCCTGGTGAGTCTCTGTCAAGGTGCAAGATTTCACCAGTATGCACTCAGCTAAGGAGCGTCTCCTTCTAGGCTGTGGTAACCAGTGCCTTGCCCCTCTCCATCTCCTCCCCACCTCTTTCCCAACACATGTAACAAACATGTGATGCATATATTATCTTTTATATCTGATACTCGGTACTCATAACAAAGACACAAATGAGTCGTTCCCAATAGAGCATGAATTGTTCAGTTATCTGTAGAATAAGCACTGTGCCATAGCTCCCCAAGTACCCTGTGTTTAAGGAACACCACATGCTAAGAGGAGTTAAATTCTTTGCTGAGATTTCTAGTAGAGATGGCACTTCATATCTTGGAAATGGATACCTACTGCCTAGGAGTTTGCTGTAATGCCCCAGCTACTTCATTTAGCAATTTATGTCCTGACTGGAGGCCCGAGGTTCATGAAGAATTGTAGCATGGCCTCAATTCAAGGAATTGAACATCTCTCAGGAGCAACTCAGGATTTTACAGGATTACACCATAGGATTAATGAAAGCTGGTGCTCCGTTTCCACACTGTTTGGCTGGATTTGAGCTGGTTTTCCTAACTGATTTTCCCGTTGTTTGTAACCCCGGAGGAATGGATATACTGATGAAGTGTATTTTGAAAGGAATAATACTGTTTATATAAAACTCATGAACGAACCTAACCTGAACATTCATATTTATTCTTGCTAGTGAAAATATGTTCAAAAGAGGACAATGGATAAGAAAGTCTCCACAATTTGTATGTTAAATGCATACTGTTATAAAACATGGGCATATAGTTACTGAAAAATAGTCGGACCCTTCTGGAAGTTGTAGATCCCGTCTTGTACTGTAGGCAGATAACAAAGTCTTAGCTTGTACCATTTCCTACTCCTTTTATCCAGGGACCTGCAGGGGAGCACCTTTAGCTCACTCCTGATTAGTCAGGGGAGTGTATATTTGTCTTCTAAGGGGAACAGGGAAACAAGAGCAGGATTTGTTCCTCTTGTGGTCCTGCATGGGTGAGAATCCAACATGTAAGGGCAACTCAGTAGACAGGTTGTATGGACTGTAAAATTAATAGGCTGCGAAATGTACTCTGTTAAAATACTTGAAATTTCACTTACAAAATTGGAAATCTCTCATTGATGCATATATAAAATGTAGAATTTAAATCCTTAAGATATGTTTTGCATATTGCAGTGGAAGTGCTATTTTATTCTTGATATTGCTGAATCTTTTTTGAGCTTTTTGTATAGAAGGAATGTATAAATGTTCTTTTGTGTAAGAATGTATTTCTGATTTTTTACTCACATGGTTAAGAGTATTTCAACATGGGAGACATTAATGAGAACTTTTGTCTTGTAGGTATAATTCCAAACCTAATTTATGTCGTAATACCCACTATACCACTACTGCTGTTGATACTGGTGGCTTTTGGGACTTGCTGTTTCCAGATGCTTCATAAAAGGTAAAATATACTAATCCATAATGGTCTTATAATGCAGAATTCATATTTCCATTGGCAAGCTATTCATACTGAAAGACTGCTTACACCTGTCCCCAAATATGCAAATAAGCATCTTTTCATCTATTAAAATCCAAGTCATTTACAGCTGTTACAACTGAACATTCACCTTCAGGTTTTTCCACAACATGCTGAAATAGTTCCAGGTCTCTCAAAGTATATTACCATTTGGACTTCACCTGTTTCTGAAGAAGATATCTTTGCTGACCATTTGATAGGCTCAGCTATTGTCAGCACTTTTGCTTCATCTCTTCCATCATGATTACTACCTACACAGCATCTGGGCTATAGGAAATAATAGTGAGGTTCTCACTGATACAGTGTGAATGCAAGGACTCATCTCACTTTCTGACCAAAAGTGCAGTTTGTTCCAAGGATGAACCAAAGGGGTCATCAGCTGTTTGATACTGTTTCAGTGTGCGTACCATACCAGCAGCAGATGGGCCACTAGAGCAGACAAATTGAAAACAAAATGAAAAAACATGTTTTGAGCCACACGCCAGTGCAACTCCTTTGTACATCATATATCTGCTGAAGATGTATAAAGTATATAGATATGTGTACATAGATGTAGTATCAAACAGATGTGTTATGCAAATAGGAAACACTTCAGCCTATGAAACAGGATATGTTTTGGTCCATGCTTTAAAATTCTTTGGATTTTTTATCTTTCTTAAAATAGGATATACCAAGATATGACAACATATTTTTTTTTTTTCTCCCCTGATCTAGTAATTCTGAAACTTTCAAGGATACTTTTCATTCTGCAGGTTTTTTTCAGGAAGTTCTCAAGTTAATGTAATCCAGAAGAGTATAAACTGAAGTATATTTTATGGGTAAACACTATTTTGGTAAAATAACAAGAGTAATAAACAGAATCACAAGCTGTTATCCCTGTTGAAGAGCAGGAATATTAGTAAGAAATATATCACATCAGTGTTTTAGGAAATTAGAAAAAAATTTCCTCTTTTTAGTCTGTATTTTTTTTTGTCATTTCTGTTTAGCATTTTCTTCAAATGACTGAAATACTTTATTTCAAGTGAGAAAACATTCCAAATGCCAAGTCTGATTATATCTGTATGAGTGAGTGTACGGTGATGTTTGCAGCACTCCTTAGTAATGTGTCTCATTGAAACAAGTAACCATAAAGAAAAGATATTGTGAGGTCTGCATCATAAACTAGATAGTGTCTTTATTTTATGCTCTTTCCTATAAAGAAAAGGAAAATGTGAACTGTCCAACATGTCTTATGGTAGACAAATCTCTGCTTGTGAAAGTTTGTATCCAAACCTCAGCCCTGGCACGGTAAATGGTTGGAAACTCAAAGCAAAAAGTGTAATAAAAGAATAATATGTGTAAAAATAGCAATGATATAAGTAATCTAAATCTGGGAACCCTTATTATAATGGACCTGGATTTCCTGGTAAGTATGATATATGTGGTCATAACTTTTCTGGCAGCTCTTTTTCTCTCCAGAAAAGGTTCAGCTCTCAAATATTCCTAGGAAAACAGTGATTGATTCATGGCCCACTGAAATCAATAGAAATAGTAGTATTGACTTCAGTGGGCTTTGATCAGGCCTTTGAATGCTATAGCAGTTCATCCAGAAGTAATTCACCTGAACTTCCAAGATTTAAAAAATGCATGACACAGATATTGGAAATACATCTTGGAAGATTGTACTTTTTCTGTTAGCTGATTAGTTTGGTAGATTAAATGATACAAGAATCAGGGAGAAAATGGATTTGAATAAAACCAGGTAATTTTTTCAGAATGTTCATTTTGGGTTGCACCAAAGCTGTCAATTAAATAAAACAAATTTTCTTTAAAATTAATTTAAGTCAAAAGATGATATTCTGGTATCACCAAAAATGAAGTATTTTATTTTTCATCTGTTGAAAAATAACTTTGTTTTAAAAAAATGTTTCCCCATATATTTTAAATTATATTTCACATGTGATCTACCTTGCAAATTGTTTTGGTTCATCACAAATAACACAATTCTTGGGCAAAAAGCAAACTTAAAAAAGAGGCAACCACTTGAACTGATTAGATGGACACTGTAGAGCTTTAGGAAAGGGATTCTGTCCTGCTGGGGAAGGAGGGATCCCCAACTTCCCAAATGAACCTGACTTCTCATTCTTTTTTAGGCTTCCACAACATGGTGACCTTTCCTCTGAAAGCCACAATCCATGGCCAACCAGGACATGCCTAGCTTGAAAGGTCATGACTAATTTTGCCTGGCGTTGGGCTCTTAAAGGGTAGTAATAAGGCAAAACAAAACATCTTCCCTGTAGCTAGTAGAAATGATCAGCTCATTCATGCTTAGATGCTCTCCCTTTCATTTCTTCCAGGGAAGCAAGGAGAAACTGCTTCAAAGACCCATCTCCATTATCATCTGAATGCCTTGCAGAAAGTTTAAATTCCAACCTGGTATATTTCTCAGTTTCTATGATTGCATTTCATGGTTGAAACAGCGATATGCTCAAGCTATTTATTGCATCTTCCTTACCTTTCTTACCAAATCCTATTTCCTGAACCAGATGTATAGCTGTTGAAAATTAGCATAGGTTTGCTGAAGATAAGCTCATTTTATACAACTGAAGTTCTGATCCAAGTTATTAAAAAAATGTTCCTGCTGTGTGGCAAGGGCTGTCCATTCAAATTAATTTACAGAACATACCCGATTTTGCTGTATTAATCTGGAAGAAAGTAGTGAATCAGTTTTTTAAAGAAGTGCTGAAACTACTTGATTCATTGCAGTTGCTTTGTTTATAGCATTGTGGCCTGATCTAAAGTCCACTGAAACCAAAGGGAGTCTTTTCAATTAGTCCAATGGGCGCAGGTACATAATGCATTACTTTGTAGGACTTCAGAGGTAAGTCTGGAGAGACTAAAACCTACTGTACTGTCCAGCTCCCTCAAAGTACATTTAAAATCAATGCAGACTCGCTTACATTTACACACCAGGAAAGGAGTAAAACTAAATGTGTAGGCCTGTTGGGATCTTGACTCTCAGGTTTCCAACTTACAGAATTATGTAGGGCTGCTTCTCCACCTCTGACTTTCACTTAATTTGAAAATAACAACAGCGTGAAATATTCTGGCCAGAGACAAAAACATTTTGATAGAAATGCAGCTGCAGTAGCTCATGAACCACCTCTTCTACTCAGTAGACTGCAGCGTGCTGTCATCTGCCAGGTAAGTGAGGGAAAGTGGTGTGTTAAGGCAGCCGTAGCAGAGATGCTGCTTCAAGTTACAGGGTACCTCAGGGCTTCCTGTAAAGATTAGAGTGAACATTTTTTTCAGTATTGCAGAACAGGTACTTTTGGAACAAGTTTTTTGCCTTTTATTAAAAAAAACCCACCACAATACAAAACCTGCTATTGACAGTTTTGAATGAAAACTAGGCTTAAGGAAGCTTTCTACTCATCATTCATTGCTAGGAGTCTGATTCATGTGCCATTACTTCATTAGAAGTAGGTCAAGCCCTGAAGGGAAGAGGCTTTCTGGCGTACCAGTACCCACTGGCACCCATTGGTGTATCGCGGTCACAGGGGTGCAGCTCCAGGATTCACACGGGCAGGGTTGTGGTAGCCCCTCGGGGTGGGTGGGCTGCACCTTGAGCATGTTGGTGTGGGCCTGGGGGCATGTGTGCTCCTGTCCCTTATCCGTTCCCCCAGACAAGGGAGGCAGCCAGCCTGTCGCCACCCTGCTTGGTGTCCACACCCACCTCTGAAAAGACCACTCTGAATGAGTAGGTGCAGTTGAATGGGAACTGAAAACAATAATTAAAAAAAAAAAAATGTGGACCAAGTCAGTTCAGTTCCTGGGAGGAGCACTGCTAAGCAGGGTGGTCTGGTAACTTTGGTAACAGTTGTTCACCTTGTCCCGCTGCTGTGGTGTTACGCTTACTGCAGCATGGGCACGACCCTTTTGTGGATGGGGAACCTATGTTATGAAAGCAACAAAAGGTGGCCTTTAAACAGGGAATGAAATACCCAGGTCTGATCACAAACCTGAATCAGGACTGCAAAGGCACAAATGCACTGAAAACAGTTTATATTTTTATTTTTCAGTAAAGGAAGAACAAAAACCAGTCCAAACCAGTCCACACTATGGATTTCAAAGACGCCTAGGAAGGACAGTAGCATGGAGGTATAATGATTTACTGACTGAAAACAAAGCAAAAATAACATTTTGCAGTCAGGCTGTATTATAATGTTATCAGAGAACATTAGCTTGGAATGGCTTGAAAATGCAAAGGATCTACAAGAATGAACTGTAAGCTCCCCCTTGAGGTGAATGTTCAGATCATTTTTATATAATGTTTGATTATTAATTCAGTAACAAAATATGCCATGCTAAATAAAGGGTATGTGTTTATTTTGCTAAAAGTTGTAAGTTAGCTAGTTGTGAGAGCAATGAAATGAAGAGCATTTGAAGTTTTTATGGGGAAATATGTACAATGTATATCAGTTTTAAGACTGTTTGTAGTTAAACAAACCCTCTTTGTTTTCTTTAGTCTCTCATGCATTGTACCCTAGTTGATGTACTGTAAATGGAACTGACAATTTTACAGTGTAACAATTATTTATCTTTGCATAAATGTTTTATACAAAATATTTGTTTAGTATTTATTTGCACACTTACAGTTTTTGATTCTCAGACACACATTGTTTTATTAAACATTAACATGGTTGCTGGCAGAGATAGCTGCAATGTTGTGACATTGATCTGATGTGGCAAAATTCAAGGATTCATAAAAGTAATTTGATGTCATATAATGAATCCATTTTTCCAGGGAATGATCATAAGTTTTTGACATAATGGTCCAAGGTCAACATAAATAACTTGGCGAGTGATACCTCGTTAATGCGCTGTCGTTTGAAAGCAGTCGTTAGTTGTTTAAGTAAAATATTCTTTACTTTTTCTGAGGAAAAAAAATAATATCACAGTGGACAAGAGTTTTAAGATTAAAATTACTTTTTTTCAGTAAACCTATTTAAAAAATGCATTAAAGATCATTTAAATATAGCTCATAGTTTGTTAGGAATAATGTAAGGTATCAGAGTGAAGACAAATGGCTTTTCTTGGAAGTGGCACTAATAGATTGATCCCAGCATTACTCAGACTATTAGCTAGAAAAGCGTTTATTATGTTAATTGATAGACAGGTTTAGATGTAACCCTAATGCATTTAAAGTCTTCTTTTAGAGTTATTGTTAATATCATTAATGTCCATTCTCTTTGGTTCCATAAGAGCTTTCTGTGCCATAAGAATAGTTTCACCAGCCATTAGGCGCAGATCTTTGCGTGGTAGCAATAGCACTCTGATTTGTTGATGACAGCCTGGTGCAGTAGTGGAAAGTTAAGGGATTTTCCTGCAGTTTCAGCAAGAGTTCAAGAGCATGAGTTCAAGCTATTTGGCTTTACATTAACACAGATTCAAAACTACTACTGTGTGGAAGCTGGGGAGAGACGAACAGAAGCAAAACTGTATTACTCTGGGTTACCTACGCTGTGCTAGCTGGTGTTGACCACAGCTTTGAGTTCAGAGACAAATGTGTATGTGTATTTTTCTAGATAAAGAAAAAACATTTAAAAGTTCAATATCACTAGTACTAATTGTGCAATGCTATTGCTGAAGCACTTTTGGAAGCATCTTAAAGTTACTGTTATGCTATGTTTTTACTTCCTCTTTGAAGAAGCTGCCTTCTGTAGTTGAGTTTAAGTGTTGCTATTCCTACTTCAAATATTCTGTAGTTTTTCTTGTAAGTCACAACTTTCTTTGCTTGATCACTTACTTCAATTTCCTTTGTAGTGATTATAAACAGACCAAAAAATACTATGATTCTGCATGATCACCAAGACCAGAATTGTTTTTCTCCTGACTTAATCATTGCTTCACTCAACTGAGGGCAAGAGACTCCACTTTCTTGGGAACGGTTGGGTAAAAAGAACTTAGTTCTTTTTATGGTCTTGAAGAATTAACTCCCTTTAACTTAATTTAAGGATTAATTATTTCTTCATCCTTTGTACTTCCAAAGGATGTGTAAAAGTGTAACTGTTGATATTATGATTAATGGCACAGAAGTGATTTCCATGCAGCAATTAGGAGAAAGCAAACACCTTCAGATGCCTTTCTTACAAGGGTGAACGTGATTGATTACTGGGCAGTTATCAGTATGGGCCAGTCTTAAACTCTGTGTGAAGGCCAACGGAAGGTGGCATGCAATGCTTTTATTATAATGTACTCAGATTCTATACGTAAATAAGAAATATTGGTTATTGGGACAAAATATTTCCATATCATATCACCTGCTTAGGGGAAGGAAATAGTTTCCTTCCATGTATTTCCTTTACTTAGGATTTTTAAGTTTCTTTAGCTTTTACCTAGTATCTAGGAACAACTTCTTATGTGGAAGACTACAAATGATGCACAGATCAATCCTACAGTATTATAACTCTCAACTTTAATCTGGTAATTCTTTTCCATGCAAAACATACAAATCCCATACATACACGAATTCTTTTGTCTTTATTTTCCTTATTTCCACACTCAAAAGGGAGATAGGAGTAAGGATAAGAGCAGAAAGGGGGGGAAATAGGTGTGCTGCACACTTCCAGAGAGAATACTTACAAATTAGACTTTAAGCTGGTATTATGTTTGGATTTTGTTTGGGTTTAGAGAATCCAGAAAACCCACAGGTATATATGTGACATGGTCCATTAGTAGCAACAGAATTGCTGTTTAATAAGAAAAGCAAACAAAAAAACCACCCCTTGACCTTCTGTCTTTCATATTCACATTAAAACCTACAGAACAGAGAAAGGAAAATTACTTCCAGTTTCAGGTGACAGTTTTCATCAACTAAAGCCACTTCAAATAAGCCTGTTGGCTTTTATGTATAGCTATGGGGTCCCCTTGCAGTGACCACATTCCCTTCTGCTCACTGCCTCTCTAAATCACTTCCAAATGGCAGCAGTAGGTGAGGCAAGGAACTGAAGGAAGGACAGTAAACCTTAGCTAGTCCTCCGATAGATGGCATGGCTTCAGTTTGTCATTTTAAAAACATTATATTCCCACTGCCCTTATTTTCCCCAGGGAATATAATTTTTGTTTTATTTCTGTAGTGATCGCGGCCTTTTGCAAGCAAGAAGTGTCTGAGAGGAAAGCTCTTGTTTCCTTCTCTAATCTTTTAACCTTTTTTGGGTGCAAGTGAGTGTAAGTCAGCATCAAGCTTCTACCATCCCATTTCAAAGTATTTTGGAACTGTGACTCAATTGAAAATAATCCATGCTGCCCATGTATTTTAACTTGGTAACGACTGGTTTCTCCACAGGTTAATATGCAGGCAACTGACGTAGTGGAAGCTGAACGGAGGTTAGAATGTGGTCAACTAAGGTTATGTTAGTTCTATCTAGATATAAATTAGTTTATTTTTATAAATTTTAATTTTTAATTATGCTAGTCTATATTACATATATGTTTCTGTACCAGAGTTTATAATATCAATTTTTTCAGTCTGATGGGCTGGTTTATTACAGTATAACTGAAAATACATGTATGTATTGCATTTTGGGAAGCAAAAATTACACATAAGTAAAAGTATATTACTGTATTTCTTGGAAGCACGTTTTTCCAGTGACTGTATCTGCTTTGAGATGGCTCTTGTATTATATTAACAGACTGAAACACAATTTACGATAGTGATGTATAGTAAATAATGAAGAAACCATGTCACATTTTAATTGAGCATTTTAATGTAATTGCTTCATCCAAATCAATTTATACTGATAGCAGAATACACTTTATTTTCAGTGGCTGTTTTCTAGTAAAGGGGAAACAGTAATCCACTACAAAAGACAGGATTTGCAACTTTAACATTTTAATGTTAAAAACTGTGTGGTTTATATGAAAGAGTCTAAAACATTTTATCTTCTGTCTGGCTTCATTATATCTGCCTGTGTTCCTTGTGGTTACAGATGTGTTGATAAAACTAAATATTTTATGCTTGAACTAGTCCCCTAATGCTTATGAAGACCTGAAAACAGTTTGGGACCTGGTGTTTTTTATCAGTGACCACCAACCTGTGCTTGTAAGCTAGCCTTGTATTTTGAGCGCTTCATATCTGCATTTAGTGTTGTAAGCACCAAGTGTGGGAGCTGCTTACAAGAATCATACATCATGTGTAGATACACATACACAGTAAGTTAGAATGCATTTTATGTTTTCATGCAGTACTTTGGAATTAAAGAGATATTAAATTTGTACATTAGGCTGAAAACAAATAAAGGAAATACATCATATTACACTAAGACACCATTGAACTTAAGGCATTTCAACAAGTAGATAATTATATTTTAATAGAAACCTATCTAGAAAAAAGCTCAAGAAGATAAAAACCCTTCTTCATATTCTTTCCCCTTTAGAATGCTGTAAGGGGCTGTCATGATAGTTTTTATACAAGCACAAAATCAGTATTAAAAGTCACTAGTACAGGAAAAGCATGTCATATATCAAAGGAAGCCTATTACTTCTTACTCACCAGGAATAGCCAATACTCCTTATTGTCAAACATTTTTAGAAAACATTACTTTTCATGAGAGGAGGTTGCAGTATTGTGAGCCTTGGTGTACAGAAGCACATATCTATAATTGCTTGAAAAATTGCCAAAACACTTGTCTAAAAAGAAAGCTAAAAAGCTGTGTTCAAACCTTATTTAACTCTATTCATTCCAAACAAATTACACAAGAGAGAACTTTTGGCTTACAGTCAGTTTATTCATTAGAAAGCAGCATGATACAAGATACCAGCTTTTATGCACAATCCATAAACCTCATTCCAGAGCTTTTTATAATAGACAAGACAGAAGAACTCCCATGAGCCCAGTTTAAAAAGATAACATATGCCTTCACTTTGGATGTGGTGAGATTCCTGAAGAGTTTACTATGAATTGAAATGAAAATGCACATTGAAAAATACAGTGTAAAAACATAAAAACAGGTAATGTTTGACCTGAAAAAAATAATTTTAGACCATTTTTCAATAAAGCATTTGCAGTTTGTAAACTTTTTTTTTTAATGCCCATGTTTTGTAAAGCCCTCCACTATGCATTTAATGCACTGATGTTCAAAGAAACTTTTCCCATGGGCTCATGTAAAAGAAAAAATAAATTATATAACTATTTATTAAAAAACCCGCAGCATCTATTTCAAAATTTTGCTTTCCACTGGTAATGGAGTTTTCAATAATTAATATTTTCCTCCCCATAATTTAAATATTTATTCAGTTTATCTAACTATGAGACTGAAATGCCACTCTGGTTTACATCATTATACAATGGCTTACTTTCAACCTTTAAATTCTATTGCTATCATTAAAAGATATCAAGCTAATAGATTATTTTTTTGATCCAGTCCACAAACATGGTGACTCGAACATACACTCCTGGTCTTTCGTGAAGTGCACATTTATAGCCAAATGATGTTACACCAACCAAAAACCACTTGTTATCATCTTCAGATGTCAGAGGGCCACCTGAATCTCCCTGCAATATGAAATTCAAAAGTTAAAATTGAACATTGTCAACTCTGAAGCAGAGCCTGTTTATGATGCTTTGTTTGTGTTGATCTTTAATCGTAGAAATTGTATCCCTATATATCTTGGGCAGCAGAAGTGAGATCAATATGAATTCTTCCAAGTGGAAAAATTATTGGGATAATCCATTTCCTTTTTTTTCTTTTTCATTTTTTTCTTTTCTTTTTTTTTTTTTTTTTTAAAAAAAAAAGGATGCAGTCTTAAGCTCTTACCAGTCTTTCAGCACAGGACTGAGTTTTAACTGATCTTTTTTTTTTGCTTATTACTTTTAAGTTTAGCCCTTCATCTTCCACAAAGCCTGCATAAATGTGTAGGATTATTTTTCAGTTGAGTCTATTCAGCCAAAATGTACTTTTAGTTTCAGTTGCCCCAAAGTTTCAGCGGTTTTGAATTTAGAGAAAAAGATGGCAAGTCTGCCAGAAGAGGAGGCGTCCTTTTCTCACACCTCCTTCTGAGTAGTTTAGCAGAGGTCACATTGCAATAGTGTGGGATACCAAATTTGATTGATCCCACAGCCTGAGTGGTGGATGAGTCAGCCATGAGTGTCTTGTTTTGATGAGGAAGAAAACAGTGACTATTTTTCATTGTCTATCAAGTTAGTTGAACCAGAATTATTTTTGTCTTCTCACAGCCTTGTGAATGGAGTTTTACAGGAACATTCTGCAAGGATTCAGCCATTAAAATACTTCTGCCCATAACTCTAGGGCATCCACAAATGTTCAAAGCCTGTGACAGCAGCCTAAAGGCTGACGCACTATCAGGACTCACTTGTTCATCTTTCCTTGTGGTTGAATGGTCACTGATCACAAGACTGGCCACTGGTACTCTGTATCAGCCTATGGTGCTGCACTGCTTTCTTTTCAGTATGAGGTTCAGAAGCAAAAAGGAAAGAGGAAAGCCACGGAGGCTGCAGGAATGGCAAAGGAAATTTGCATACACTCTTCCTTCTAGACTAAACTAGTCGAAGTCACTGCACCTGATGAAGGCTTAGGTTGTGAGTGCAAGGCAAGAGAAATTATTTGATAGTGCTTCTCATCAGACTTGAGGAGAACCAGCCAGTCTCCATGCTATAGACTCCATGTTGCTCGAAGAAAAATTATGTGACAGCCAATTCTGACCATATCCTCAAGGAGAAGCACTGTGTTATAAGCAGATCTGGAATGGATAAAAACCAGATCCCCAGGAAGCAGCATATGTGATCAATGCAGAAAGGCAGCCTCTCCAACATACTGTGGCATCTACTTACAGAAGGTCTCCAGTCTACAGATTCTGGGGGAAACCAACATCGCTCTCTCTCCTTTCCTGTATGAAGCATTTCTGAGACTTCAGTCCATTTGGTATTTATTTCTCTGTAGTCTGCTTTTCCCTAAGCTTGACCCTCTTTCCTTCAGGGAATGACTCATCAGTAATTATTCAAAGCTTAGTGCAGAAAATATTTATCTTCCTTCCATGGTTGTTTATGTCAACGTGACACAAAATAATAGGTTTTTATCTTTTCAACTTGTATCCTGATAAAGTATTAAATGGGCAAAACACTGCGAGTAGAAATCACATTAATGGACAGTGATGGTTCTGGTTTTAATGATTAGGGGATCAGGGAGCATTTTACTCAATAATTAGATGTGGTATATGCTAGCAGTGGAAATAAGTTACTTGTATTTACCTGACAGGAATCTGTTCCTCCCATGTCATATCCCGCACAGATCATATTCTCAGTAATAGTGTATTCTGGCATCTGTTGTTGGCATTTTTCATTCAAAATGAGAGGGACCTTTGCTTCTTGCAATATATCTGAAGTGGGACCTGATGAAAATACAAAGTATGTTTAGCTGCTGTGATAAATAGCGTACATCCCGCTCAGAACACTGATGGTTTTGTTCCAGTTCCAGCATGCTAAGCATGCTACCGAGCAGCAGGAAACCCTGCCTCGCTGCTGTCCTATTCAGGCTTATACCCCTGTAACACAGTCACTGATTAACTGGTGCTCATTAACTGAATCCTGTCTTTCATTTGTGTAATGGGACTGAATTTGGTTATAATTAAATCAAGATTGCTAAAATCAGTGACTATGAACTCACAATGAGGAGATCTAAGGGATCATTAAGGGCTTAGGAGCTTGGATTGTCCAATGTTTCCTCACTATTCATTATGTAACTTTGATTATTTCAAGTTTTTTAAAAATTTCTTTTACTAATTCCTACTCAAAATTTTTAATGCAATTTTATTCTGAAAATGTAGAAACAAATGTGTACAAGCAACTGTAGAAGTGAAATGGCATATTTATGATTTCACAGAGATTTCAAATGATATGCAAACAGAACATAACATTTTACACTACAGTCAGTATGCTTGACTTCTGGGGAAAATCATTTGCACATTGTCAGAAAGACTAATCTTCCTCCTCCCCCACCCAGTATCTGACAATAAGATGTACATATTTCATGTTGAGAAAAGTAGTCATCGTAACATCTAAGGGGATGCAATAAGTTTTTTTCATAGTTTAATGATCCTAGGTATGTATATTTTCTCTAATAATTATTTTATAACTCTATTACTTTGCTTTAGAGAAAGAACAGTGGAGGAGCATAGTTCCCAAATTTTCCTATGGAGGAATACCTCTCTAAACTATTTTACCTTAGCAACCCCTGTGGAATCAGGAGCAAGCTTTCCCTCACAGCTTCATGCCTGTCATAATTTTCCAAGCAGATGACCCACCTTCATTCATAATACGACCCCAGCCAGCAACAGAGCAGTAAATTCCTGGTAAAAACTGCTGATTTTTTTCTGGTAAACAAATAGGTTGTATGTAATCTGTGAATGAGAAACAAGCAATCACTGTCAGCCTCTTCCCTGTATTCAGGGTTTTATGAAGTCACATAAGAAAATGTTCATTAATTCACACTCACTTTTTGAGCAAAATACCCAGGAAGTACTGGAATGACTCCAGAATGATTAAGTTGTGAAAAATGTACACCCACCCCATCACCCTCGTATTCTTAGCATAGTTAAGAGTTTTGCATAATAGAGTAAATCTGTTTTGTGGGAAAATAACGACTCACCTGTATATTGCACTTTGTATTGAAGGTGCATGAGAGCAATATCACTATCCTTTGTACGCTTCACATAATGAGGATTTATAACTATTTGATCAATAATTTGAACTACTGTTGCAGGCTGTGTCATATCTGATTGGTCATACAAGCCAAGAACTGCTTTCCATTGAGATGGTTTTAATTGTCTCCTAGAAGTTGCAAGGAATATTCACAATTATGAATGATTAATGAAAGTTTTAAAAAATATGTTAGGTAAAATGCTAATCTTTAACCTCATGGTAATTCATAGCATTTGCACATTTTGTCAAAATAAATAGAGTGTAGTGGATGTACTTACAATTTTGTGATAGTAATACTATCTTAAACATCTACACTGTAGAAATATGTGGTTCATTTTTTGTGTTAAGCTTATAATGCATTATTTATAAAGAATTAATCAAGCAGTAGTGCAGAGGAGGAAAATACATTAACTAAATTACTGTGGCTTTTTAAACACTGTGAAGAATACTGCTGACTGCCCACCAGGCAATTAATATCAGTCCCAGTTAGAAAATTGTTATGGAATATATAAAGAATAATAGGTCTAAGATGTCGCTGGAAGTGCTGCAGCTCATAGGCTCAGAAAATTGCTCTCTTAATTTTTTAATCTAAATAAAAAAAAATGCCAAGACAAAATGTGACATAATCTGCATTTTTTGCTGAGCTACACATGCTTTTTTGAGGCTGTATTTAAGTTAGGGAAATTAATTATTTGCTATTTTTAATCAACCAGTTCATAGTTTTAAAAATTGTAAAAAAATATGTTTTCAGCCTGATTGTTGTACTGAATTGGTTTCTGCTGATCTTTTGGTTTGACATCAAGAGGTTATCTCGTTCTAAACTATGAGCATTTAAGTTAAATGTTCAGAATTAAGGTGTGAAACTGCAAGCTCCCACTTAGGAACATTCCAGCAAAGTCAAGATGATAAAATTTAAGAGATTTAAGTGAAAATAAAAACGTGATTTAAGTGAAAAGGAAGTACCAAGACAGGTGTGGATTTGTTGTATGAGAACTAAGATGGCTTAGTCCTTCTCATTTCAGTGTCTTTGTGTGGAATATAGCTCCATTACTGTATTGGCATAGTCTCCACTGCCTTACTACTTAGCTATTTATAATGAAAGTTCTACTGTAATTTTGAATATTAATAGATTTTTTTTTTTGCCATTCCAGTTTCTTCTTCTTGCCATTCCAAGTTTTCTACAAGACTTGGGTTTATTACAGATGTTATGGAAACAAACACTAGAAAATATTTAAATATGCATAATTTCTTCGAGTGGTACAAATAACACCATCTAGAGGATAGGTAATACTGCCTAATCAATGCACATAAATCTAGATTCATTCCAATGATGAACAGTAAATCTTGATCAATTTATGGTAATATACAGGAGGAACAGGCAACACTGAGTTTACCTTTATGAGGTATGATGTCATCCTTTATACCACTGGCAGAGATTCAACTAATTAATGGAGGCCCACATTAATTATGGGTTAAGTGCAAATGCTCAGTGCTAATACCATATATTTAAAGTGCAATTCTTCATTGTTCATAAAATGGTGCTTAGTTTCTGTGATTCTCTGCTTTAAAGTAAGGACTGAAGGTTTACCAGAATGTAAAGGAGCCTTTAGCTGAGCCCACAAGTGGTTCAAAACATAGTAATTAAACAGTGAGCTGGCTGTCAATTTTTTGTATCAGTGTCATAAATTATTTGTAATCTGATGCATCCTTAAGGAAACTGCATATAAAACAAGTGTTTCATCATCATTAAAATAAAAAAGACATGGCATGGGTGTCATATGGCTATCTTAGCTAGTTGCAAAGATGCCCTGGAGTCAGTGGAGAGAGAGGTACTTGTGAATTTATATTAACTTCATATAACAGTAAACATCTAGAAACCCTCTAAAAAGTGCCACTCCCCAGTGATTTCCTTTGAAAGTGTGTTTTGCTCTATCCGGAATTGATCGATGGCTCAGGTCATGCTTCAGCCCAGCTTTACTGATTGATGACTGTCCACCATTTGGATACTTGTATGTTGTGGGATTGTCAGAATGTGTGAGCTTCTGAACATTACCCGTATACACAGTGTGCTGCTGTCACCAGCCATTCATCACTGACAAGAGAGGCTCCACAAATGGGTCTGGAATTAAAATGGAGTGAAACTATCCAAGGCCAAGTCCCTCTTCTGGCATCACTTCCACCTACAATCCTTGTTCCATTGTTCTGAGTTACTAGTTGTTTTCCACAAGCTAAAAAAAAATAATAACAATAAAATAAAATAGATTTGTAGATTTTTAGGGGGATATAGCATGTTTTATTAGACTAGTGAATATTCTTAGAAAAAATAGGCTTTGTAGTAGTATCCGAACTGCTATTCAAAAATACTATTATTGTGGATTAAAGTTTGGTGGTTTATAGCTGAAATCAAGGTGCAACTTTATAACTTAGATTTAGATATGTTCTTCCTCAGACCTTCTGGATTTTTTATATATGTGTTTTCAGTATAGACCCATCTCTAGTGTATACTTAACTCTGAAAACAAGTGAAGACTGTAACTTTTCCTGTGTTTATCTGATTACAAGTATAGCTTTTACAGTCCATTCCCTAACCTTTCAATTCAAGCTATAAACATTAGGCTTTATGGACTGAACAATTTGATTTCTGTGTGAAATATTCCCAGGGTATGTGTACTTACATTTTATATTACATTGCAGATGAACCACCAGGTTGTTCAGACAGTGTTCTC
Source organism: Falco biarmicus (assembly GCF_023638135.1). Lineage (NCBI taxonomy): Eukaryota > Metazoa > Chordata > Aves > Falconiformes > Falconidae > Falco > Falco biarmicus. Next base: position 106,248,497 of record NC_079289.1, on the reverse strand, counting down.
TAGAATGAAAATGCAATTAATCATAGTATCTACACACCAGATACCTCTAAGTGACTGTCAAATATATACACACACATATATAGAAGTGTATATAAGCATATATATATACTTAAATATATAAGTACATTAGATTATCAGTATCAAATGGTTAAATTGTCCAACAAAATTTAATTAGATATTTATTATAAATACACAACATTATATTATATATAATACTAATTATACACATTCCTCTTCAATGAACACTTAACTTGTGTTATATTGCAGAAATAAAAGTAGACTCCCCTTGAATTTTAGGGAAATGAGTCATCTGTCTGTGACAGATTCTCAACAAAATTGTAACTGCATATGCTATTTTTTCTACCTTTTGAGATGTTTTCAATACCTTGCCACTAGAGATCAGTGTGACCAAAGAATTCAAGAGCCTAGTTTGATATGACTGTATTTTTTTACCAGTTACAATGCACTCTAAAATATATAGCTGCATATACAGGATTAGAAATTATTTAGCAGAGATATAAAGCCAGAGCCTGAAGAGCACATGACCACAGATCAAAACTACTAAGCATTTCTGGTACCCAGAGGTTTTAAGATTATCTTCATAGCTGGTAATGAATCTGAACACTTGGGACAGTGTGTGTGTTAGCAGTTTAAATCTGATACATACAGAAATATATCAGAGAGGGGAAAAAAAATCTGCCAATGGTTAGTTTGCAGTATGCATTTCCACATAATTTAAAAATAAAAAAAGGGAAGGATACTTTAAACATGAAACGGTACTATGTATCCTTCACTCTGCTCTAAAATTTGGTATCCGTTGTGAGGGAAATAATGCATGATGTGACCCAGCGTTTTCACAATGGCAGAGTGGTGCAAGGGCAAGTGGGAACTGTAACCACCCCCCACCTCCCCAGTTAGATTTTCACTACAGAGCAGGTAAGAATGAGACATGCCTCCAGCCCTGAATATTCTCACATAGCCATTTTCCACTTCAAGATAGATAATTTTAAATCTGTAATTTAAAAACTGAAAACCAAAATCTGTGATTTGTATTCAAATCTGTATTGACTTCATAAAGGTGTGCCTTGGTAGTGAGACAAACACAAGGAAGACAACCAGAAATGCATAAACCTGCAGGAAACCAATACCATTTTCTGCATAAATTTCATGGCAACTAAATACTCTTGACCAAGCTCCCTCCATAGGAGGTGGGCAATGGTACTATATATTAGCTCCTTTATCCAATCCTACCTTCCTTTTAGATAGATTTATAAACTAGTCAAACTAACATCCAACATGACAGATTTGTCCCCTTTTTTTCACATTGAAGCAGGGAGTTGCATGTAATGAGAGTCTCTGTCCCACCACTAGTACCTACTGATTGCTTTAGTAGAAATTACTTCATGGGCTTCTACTTTTTCTTTCTGAACCTAGCTGCCAGTATGAAAACCACTTCCTTGCCTGCACTTCCATTCACCGGTCCTCAGTTGCCTCTTGGTCAGCACAGGAGAGTCCAAAAGGCAACAGAGGCATTGCATGTGCTGAATACCCATCCTGTGTGCTTCTCTGAGTCTCATCTATGAAGCAGCATGCCGGGAAGAAATGTGGAGTGGTTGAGACGTCTGTAAATATGATCTTCACTTAGGACTAGCAAAAGCAATTATGCCTGTGGAATCTCCTCACATATATATTCAAGGCAGGATTTTGCCCTGTTACAAAGCTATCCTGCCAAGAAATACATTACCTAAGGGCATCAGAGAACAGTTTCGCTGTCTCTGCCACCACAGCTTTCAAGTCCTATGATATGCACCCTCTTTTGCTTCTATGGTAGTTACGCTTGAATAAAGACCAAAGACAATGTGAGAAATACAATTTATAATTTGATTACCAGTTAATGAATTTGGTGTGGGTTTTTTTTTTTAAGTTATCAAATCTGTGTCATCTTTCTATTATTCATTATATGTACCAAAAAAGTGTGCAAATGTGCAAATGGTGTCACCCTGTGAAACGATTCCTATCAGCTGTCCAGATGAAACATGGTAGAAGATACCTATTTCTTCAGCAGATATACAACTAAGATAAATGAACTTATTCCATTTCCTCCTGCATTAATCACTCTCTAGTGTTTAATAGATATTAACAGAAGACATCTTTAAATCATTACTCTTTAAGATCTCTTGTGGCAATGCTGGTTTAGATATCCACTCAAGAAAAAAGAAAAATAGCTTGCAATGATATTTCATTAGTTTAAGATACTTGCATTACCAATGAGAATGACAAATGTTTGGGATCAGCAGAGTAAGATTAAACCATAAAATGTATTTTTTTTTTTTACTGTAGATAAAATACAGCATGGCAAATTATGAATTAATTCCTACTTTGTTACTATGTGGTATGTTTATGAAGGAAATGTAAAAGAATGTGGACTCGCTGTATTCAACATGGTTTCAGCATTTAAAGCAATTAGACATAATTTTCTGCCTTAGTGCTTTTGGTAGGATTCCAGAAAAATGTGTATAATAACCCTTCTTATAAGTAGAAAGATAATACTTGAAGTCATATATATATATATATATAATTTGATCATAGCAAGCCTTTCTCCTTTTGGAGGTGTACTGTAAATCCCAGAATTACCTGAGAATATAATACTGTGCTAAAGTTAAATTTTTATGTAATCTGCAAGAAACTTTACCAGAGTATAGGACCCTTCAGAATCACTTCAGCTGTTATTTGGACTGAGAAAGATTAGAATATAATTGAATGTATGCCAAGGATCATCTCATCTAATGATTCACTTCTAAACGTGGAGACAAATCCAGAAGTCATTTTTGAGAGGGAATGATTTGTCTATATATAGATATCTGTATGTGGGTTGCTTACTTTAGTAATTAGTCCTAAGTCTGTATTAATAAAGTCAATGGTTTACAGAAGTTCACTCATCATATTTCAAGACATCACCTTCATGGATCACACTTTGGAGTGCTTATTTTTACATTGACTACACAGAGAACCTAGTGTGATAACCACTATGTAACTATGGGTGAATGCCACTCCCATTCTTCTACTATATTACATATTCATAATTAAAGATTTCTAGATAAGAAATGTTTTGTAAAAATAGCATTATTTATCGTTTCTAAAGTAAATGTATGAAGACTTCACTTAAGATTGTCCTGAATGCTAGCTAAAAATGTAGCAAGCATCTCCTTTTAAGTTTACGATAGATGGACAAGAATGGAAAGGGGAAGAGTGAGTTGCCCAGTGTTACACAGAATTTAGCAGCAGACAGAGAATAAAATCTGGGTATGTTTATAGTCCAGACTTCATATAGAATCATGTTACCTCTCAGATAAACTTGAGCTAGAAATTAGTGTAGAAATGATCACCACCATACTTTATTTTTTGTATGAGGAAGAAACCTCCATCTACCCACCTTTTTGTAAATATTAGGCTGTGGTTCACTGTTGTGGTGATGTTGACAAATGGGCCATCTCCAGTGAATAATACAGTTGATGACATATTTGCATCCCTGGAAGGAAAAGACACACGTGCATAGTTGTAGGTATTTTTTTCCTGTTCCACCAGTGGAGGAATGTTTGAGAAATGATTATGGTGGTTGAATAAACTGCATCATTTTATTCCTGAAATAATTACTATTTATCAGTTGATATTTGAGGCTTGAACTCACATGAATTAAAATGCAACTCACCTACTTTCACTCTTACATCTTACTCTAAGATTTATAATACTACAATAATATTGAAAAAGACAGAAATTAATTATTTTAATAGCATAAAAGATCAATTTCTGTTTTTCTGTGTAACAATGAAGGGTTTGCAGTACCAATTTTTAAATATATGGATCTAAAACTTAGCATGCAAAATGGAACCATAATAGATGAACCTTGGAAGATCACAGTTTTGCTTTTTTGAGGGGAGATAATTACATCGATACTATACTTCTGTGCCTAAAGAAGAAATGAAACTATTTTATATCATGAAGAACCTAATGGAATAAATGCCACCTTCCTTAGAAATTAGTTCCACCTTGTAGATCTGTTCAAATCAAAATAACTGTTTGTGGAGTAGAGTCAAGGGTGTCATGTTTGCTATTGAACAGGACAATTCCTCTGAAGTGGGGTATATTCCTCAACTAACTGTTTTTTTGTAATTATGGCCTTTTGAACACCAAGAATTCTGTGTGTTATCAGTGAGATAAATTGTTTTAATGTTTACAACCCATATCCAGATTTACTTTATAACCCATTATGCACCATATATTTTGTGATACTGCATATGACCAGCTTGGAACATACACTCAAGAAACATATTTGCTTTCTCTTGAGGAAGCATGGGGAAAAAAGATAGCTGTGGTCAGACTACATAATTTTTTGAGGGGTGACAGTGTACTCCCACCTGAGCCTTTAGCCATACATTATCTCAGGTGCAAGAGGAGAACAATTTGTGCAGGTTTAATACACAGGGAGCACCTGTGTAGAAGGAAGCACCATCTCTTCTCTTCAAGTGCAGTAAATCTCATTCTCCTGGGAAGTCTAGAATCATCCTGCAAATTTGCTGTGTATGGAGAGTAAGACCGGCCATAGGAGAAAGGGGTTCAATAGCTCTGCTGTGCCACTAGGACAGCTGCATGACCTACCCTACTGAAAAAGTAATTACTGCAGCATTTCTCAGCCTGGAAATGATCAAGGCCTTAATGCTGTCTCTAGATAGATAGGTAGATAGTGTCTGTACACTCTAGTTCACAGACTTTTATATTGATAAAACACCAGTACACTAATACGTATTTCAGAAATTACCCCAGAACCCTGACTTGACCTGTTAGATGGTCTGGGAGAGTAGTGAAGTGCCAACCCAGGTAGGTAAAGTCAAATTATACAATGAAGAACTTAAGTGAGACCAGTCTAATCACTGAGCTACAGTAAGTACAAATGTGTGAAAAAGGCACTAAATTGTTTCTTTGAAAAGAGTGGGCCAGGAGCTTTTACCGATGTAAAAAATAAACATGTTGTCAGGAAAAGCTTAGAGTATGTACATTTATGAATATCACTGGCTTATATATTACATGGCATATTATACCAGGAAACTTCAAATGAATGCACGTGTGCTTTACTAGATTACTCTAACAGACTCTGTAATAGGGCAAACACTATAAACCTTCCAAGTCAAAGCTTCCACCAACCTCATAATAGTCGTGAAGATCTCTTGACTCACCTCAGTATCTTTCTTGGTCTTTTTCAGCAAAGACTGAGCAAACTATTTCCCACTCCTCTGCTGAAATTTCTGGATTACAGTTTGGCACTTCTCTGAGCTTCTCTGTAACCACAGGAGCTTTATTAAGCTTTTTGAAATAAAATCTAAGCCCTTTTTTGAGAAAAACATTGATAATTTCATTTAGTTATTTAGTGCACTGAAGCACACACAACTGGAGATCTCTAAGCCTTTTATTGGTAAATGATGAGGATTAAGCATTCCTGTAAGTATAAGAAATCTTGTACTTTTTTTCCTGGAGATATTCAGTTTAGTAACAGGAATATAGTCTCTTCTGCAGGTCCCCAAATGCAGTGTCACAGGTCTCTAATTTCTGTTTTGGAAGATGATCTTTTAGAAATCTTTCAGGTTGTGACAAAAATGCTCTTTAAGAGGCTAACCTAGGTGTTAAGTAACTCTCAATCTATTCAACATGTTCACCAGGCAAAACTTTCAGAAAACTTAGAGAACAGTCTTGGAAGTTTATTATGCACAGATGTAAAGAGATATCTGTGCAGTGAATTCCTCAGATATTATTGGTTTTCATGTACCTAAATACTCTATGGATCACTATGACTTCAGCCTTTCTGTTTCGTAAGTGCTCAGTAACGATAAGGAGTTACAAATGTTGTGAAAGATTCACATTAAGTGGTACCATGCTGAAAAAAAAATTCAGAATAAGGATAGAAAGAAGTATGATTGATAGCTCCAGTTCTTTTCCCTGTTTAAAAAAAAACCAACAAACCAACTATTTTCTTATTTGAAGAAAACATGTTCACACATTTTGCAATTAATTGTTTAGTTCTCAGGCTGTGGAATGTTTGCAGTTTGTTTAATTTGTGTTTGAGACACAGGGCAGTGTTTCTTTTTCATCCACTGATTTTTCTGACAGAAAAACAAACAATGAAGAATAGTAGTAAATTACAAACAGGGAACATTTTCTTGGGCATAAAAAAAGCTTTGGTCATGTGAATTTAAATGAAGAGCTGCGGTTTTCTAAATGCTTGTGTGCACACAATTTTATATATGAAAATTTGAAGATGATAAATAGAAGTAACCTCTCTATACTTTCTGGATTTGAAATGAAGCTTCTTAAGCAATGGGTTTAAGCAGTGTCTGATCCGAAGTGAAGCTGTGGACCTACAAAGCCAAAAAAAGTCATTGAGATTCCTCCTGTGGCTTTCAGGTCAAAGTGCATATTATTACTTGGTGACAACTATCGGGAAATTAATTCTATCACCAGATTATTAGGAATGTCCTAATTCTGGTTCTTAATGCTGAAAACATTGAGAACCAGGTTCTTACATCCAGCATATGACACTCATTGGCTCTACAGAAGAGTAAGATCATGCTCTCTGTTTATTATCCTAACTTACCCATCAGACCACAATTTTTTTTTTGTATAAATTTTTGGGGATCATTTCCACCCCTTTCAGGCTACGTGTTACATTCTTAGCACACTGAAGACCCTAGGTCTGACATTCAAAGGCAGGATTTTCTGAGGTGTCTCCAGGAACTAGGCATGTAGCTACTACTGACCATTCATTTGTGGGGAGGATGAAAACCTAACTGACCTGGAAATCTCAACTCCAATGACCTCATTTCCTTCTCAAGAATTTTGCACATTTATGAAGAAAATACACTGCAGGGCTGAGAGTGAGGCTTAAAATCTCAGCCCTTGTTAGACTTCTGGGTATGGCAAAATTGCAGTCTGTCCCCATTCCTGCATGCAATTCAGTGAAGACCCAGATGGCTCTGCTCCCAGAGAAACAAGAACGTTTCACACCCGACTAGTAGAATGTTGAAAAGCTCAATGTTGGTTCAAGGAAAAGTGATGCTAACAATAATCGGGTTTTAACAGTGTTGTCAGATGCACACAGTTGCAAGTGCAAGCTGAGCAAAGGGTCTTGTTCAGGTTTCTCAAGTGCATCAATTTGTGCACCTTGCACTCCAGACTCATTAAGAATATTTGTAAATGATTTACCTAAGCTATATTTTGTAGATGAACGCATAAGCATGCCTGCAGATTTGCTTCCTGTTTGGCACACATCACAAATGTGACAGTCACAGATTTGAAAAACGGAGGCAAAAAGATTCACATTTGTGTTTTATTAGAATCTGCATGGAACATTGCACTTTCTAGCCCTGCTACATGAATAATTGGGATATGCTACAGGACTCCTATAATTTCAGTTCTTTTCATAAATTAAACAGTAAATGAGATTAACAAATATATAAGCAATTAACAGCAAAAGTAAATTGTTCCAGATGAACCTTAGCCTCTTTCTCTAATGAAGCATGATTCTAGGTAATTATTCAGTATGGGAGCATGAGCTATAGCCTACTCAAGACCTGTTGTTACAAACATCTGTTAGTAACAAAATTGCTACAGGGGGATTCATGGAAGGCAGAAATAGCATAGTGCTTACAGGAGTTAAATATATGTATATACATATGAGTATTTTATCCTATTCTGTAGGATCAGTAACAGCAGTAGCACCCGGGATATGAGAATGTGATGCAATTCAGGTTTAAAAATATTTTTTCTTGACAATGGGAATATGTAATAAACTAAGAAACGGAATTAAAAACATGTAACTAGGGAATGTAATAGGATTATTTTTAGCAAGTATATCCAACTAGTTTATATAGACAAACTGAAGTGTACTGCCACAGAATGTTATGGAGACAAAAGCAGAAGTAATTTTTAAAAGGTAACAGAAAGTACCATGGAAGACAAAGTTCACTGAAGCCTATCAAAAATTAAAAATGTAAATTAAACTAGTAGACCACAAAATGACTAGTGTCCAGAAGTTATAGAGGGAAAGGAGGCAGGGCAGGTGGAGAAAGAATCAGAGGAAGAAGGCTACTGGCTACTGTAAAGAACAAGGTATTTGACTAGAAGAACATTTAGTCATCGTTTGCATGTTCTTATATGCATGCATAAATGAGTTAACTACACACATAAATTACAATCAGGATTTGTGCATACAGTTATCTGATATTTATGTAAATGCAGTACTTACTCAAAGGGAAAAAAGTAAAAATAAAAAAAATCAAATCCAGCACACATTCATCCAATGACTAAAAGTATTTTCAAATAACACTTGGATATTTTTCTAAGTCCCCTTAACTCTGTGATTTCTACAATTAATTTATCAGAAGGACATTGGCAGACATCCTACTTTGGTCAGAGACCAACATAATGAATTGCAACCTTAGAATTTAATTTGATTATTACTTGGATAAGTGACATTCCCTGAAAACCTCAGCACTGTAGGAAAGCTATTTATTATTCGGTGAATGGCAGTGAAGTTGCATACAGTGTAAGTAAGGCCAGAATTTAGGCTATTAATTTTACCATAGATTGAAAAATACAACACTTCTGCACTCAAACCTCCCCACCTTTTCCCTGGAAATTCTGCTAAACAGTGACTGACGCCAAATGTATTTTTTCAGTCATATACTTCCCTCCTCTCTCCCCCTTCTAAGTGTGCCTCAAGAGAAATAGTTTCCTCACCCAATAGCTCAGGTCTAATGATAGGTATGAAATGGACTGGGAACCCAATAGCAGAATAGCCAGGTGATTATCTGGAATTTACTTGAAATGAACATTAGTATGATAACAGAGCAGCCAAGGCTGCCGTTTGCTCCAGCTTTATTCTTGAGCCATCCTTATAAAAGTTAAGATGTAAATGGTGACATAAAGCGACAAAAGACTAATACCTCCACATCAGTCTCTCATTATTCTCCATTATGTATCCACATGCCTAATCTGCTATATTCAGTCATCAGTCCTGTAATGAATGCCATCAAAACAGGGTCTGTAACACTTACAAATTTGTTGGCACACCAAGCACTTCACTTGCCACAGAAAAATACTTTTGCCCTTTTTTTTGATGGTAAAGACACCAGTAAAATGATGAGGAAAACACCAATATACTGCAAACAAGTTACAAGGACAATAAATGTTTTTCACTCACTCTAACCCCAGTAGCTGGCAAACACTGTCTGAAGTCTGTTCATTCCAGTCATCCGCACATGCCAGGTGCCACGTCTTCCCAATTCTTGCCTGTACCAGCCCTTCAGTGCTTAGAGAACCATTAAGCAATCTCACTGTAGACCAAACCAAAATGAACAGAAGCATTTTAGATAGGTGGCAAACCACATTCCCCACCACCCCAAGCAAACAGAACTGTAATATTAACAGACATAGTATTGGCAGCAAAGACCAAAAAAATGTTAAAATAAGTTACAGTGGTAATAAACCCAGCATCTCCAGGATGTTGTGTTCCCACAGGAAGGAAATGTTATTGTCATCTCCTTCTATATTTCTGCCTCAGGAAAGTTTCATACCCTGTATTTTGCAAATGTCTCATGAATAGACAATAAACAGTATATTTTCCATCAGTTCTAACCAATGTTTTTCCTTAGCCAGCAATATATAATTTCCAGACACTATGTGAAGCTTTAGCTCAGTAACACTGACTGGAAATAAGGTTAAAATCAGAGCTGACAGAAAAATTGGATCTTCCAGTTCCAATTGCCATGAGAATTTTCACTGTTTTCATTGCATCTTTAGTTAAAGCACACACACAAAAAAATCAAATCTCCCTGAAAACCAATCTTCCTATCAAAACTTCTCCCCAAACAAAATATTCAGAAATAAAATTCAGAAACTCATTAACTATTTGGTGAAAAATCTTATGCTATTGGCATAGTAAGGAAGGAAGTTGGACCATAAGGCTTAAGAAGGTCAACAGAATCCCACATATGTCTCAGGAGCTACAAGCTGCATTTCAGGCAAAGGACAGTTATTGCTAGCATAAAGTAGGGGAAAATGTATAATGCATTTGAAATTTACTGGTTGCCAAAATAATTATTATAAAAAATTTTAGTTGTCCAGAAAACATTTTTCCACCAAAATGTTTCCAGAAAAAAAGTAAAGCATACATACTATAGCAAAAAAAGAAGAAAAGAAAAAAAGAAGAAAAAAAAGATTTTTAGGAATGCCTTTTTGACACCTAGAGTGCATGAATGAAAGAAGTGATATACAGTGATAAACTAATGATAAACCTCAGTCAAGAGAAATATTTGAGCAGTCTTGAAAAATCAAATTGTTTGTATTGTGAGATTTCTCCAAATTACTTTTGACATTTCTCCTCTCTTCTACTTGTACTATAATTCCTTTTCCTTTCTCCTCATCAGATCCATGTTCTCCAAATATATTGTTGGTAAGGAATAAAACACTGAGCACTTAAAAACTGCTTAATTAAAATGTCATATATTTTAGAATTCTGCAAAGGAGAAGGTATCCTATGCCTTTTCAGTCCACAAGAAGTTTCAGAAATTGAACTATTTGAAAATGACAGTTTGTCTAGTTCAAATTGCCACTTCTGATAAGAAATTGAAATTGGTTTCAGGAAAATGGGCAAGACTTTTGGACACTGGAAAGACTCGATGTGAGGATGTCTAATTTAATTTCCATTTTATTTAAAGGCTTAGATTGATTCAGCCTATGTTTGGATTAAATGGGTTTTTGGAAACAAGTTCTTTAATGTGGAGTAATTTTTTATGAAGTAATAGACAATCTATGGAAGAATAAATCTTTGGGAAAATGTACGTCATGTTAATGTAGGTGATGGTTACCTTGTTCAGATGTTCTTTAGCAAGGACTGGAAAAACCCATTCAAGTCCTCTTTGCTTAAGAAGAAACTGAAGTGAATTTTATTCTATGCATTTTAAAGGAAGAATATGTTTGCAACAAAATAGTTAATTGCACTAATGTGAAGACTGAATCTGTGCCTTCAGACATATATATGTATACATATAGTTATATATGACACATACACAGACAGACATATATATCTGCATGAAAAAGATGTTGAAATCAATGAGAACTGCCAGCACACATCCAAGGACATACCTGATCCCTAGCAGTCCTCTTTAAAACAAAGGAAAATTATGTTGTACTGAGCTTAAAAGCCCACTTTTAACTTTTCCATTAGTGCTCCATAATAGACTGTCGGAAACAGCAATTTAATTTCTGTGCTAGGCCCAACATGATTTAAACATTAGTTTTACATTTACATTATTGTTTAGAGAATGCTATTTCCATGTTACGTGAAATGAAGCCAAATACTGTAAACCTACATTTTGGAAAGTACCATTTTACCAGAGGAATAAGCAACAGCAGCTGTTGGTCTCCTGGTAGGAGCCTGCACATCCACTATGAGCAATGGATGCTGCTTTTGCAGCTGTGCAATCCTGCCACCCTAAGGCAATGCCTCCACAAGCTGGAATCCAGGCAGGCTGCAGGGTGCCATGTGCTGCAGTTTGGCTTCACACCCACAAAACTATCTAGGAGTTTCCAACAAGAAGATTCTTATACTCTACTCTGCGCTGCAGAATGTATACTGCTGTGAGAATCAAATTAATTACAGCAAAATGTGATAGAATTTGGGAATACGAAATGGATACAGAAGGAAAGCAGGTAATGAATTTCCATTTAATTTTGAGGCCATTACAAGCAGCCACCGTTTTAAGCATAGAGGAACTTCCTACCTTTTCCAGAGGTCTTCATGACCTCACATATGCTTTCTCAGAAAAGTGACTTTGTTGTTTGGCCCTGAGAAACTCAAAGAGATACTGCTGTGTAAGTTGGCATGGGCTGCACACAGCTGCAGTAAGTAGTTTATGCTAGCTGAGGTTTTGTGGCCATTCTCCTAGGTAATTCTTGCCCAATATGCATGTATTACTTCTCTTTGTATGAAGGAAACCTTACTGCACTTTGCTTCATCAGAGCCGTCTTCGCACTGAGGTAGGTTGTCACAAAGGTTGTGCAATGGTATACAATCCCCACTACCACACTGATGCTCATCAATTGCACAAGCTCCTGAAGGAAAAAAGGAAAGGAAAACAAATCTGTAACTATGAGGAAGGTTGATGTTCACTGGAGATCATACAGTTCACCTGAAAGAAAAGTTGAGTGGATAGTATGCAGAACCCTTGATTTCCTTTTCTTTCCTATCCATCTCTTTTTCAAAATAAAGATTATTTTCAGATAAATAGAAGCCAATTAAGAATGAAGTCTGTGATTTTATACCTTGTAGTTTCTGCTATAGTTAGCATTGCTTGTTTACTAGTGTTCTTCTGTTACATGTAATAAACTTTGGAGTCAAATCCTGATTAAATCCTGTCAAAAGGGGCTAATGATTCCAAGTTTCAGATGTTCAGCACTTTCACAAAAGTTTAGAGACCTTAAAGTATGTCAAGTCAAGCACAGTAGTAAAGAATCACTGAAAGGCAAGAGTCTCCTTTCGAAACCTATCTTGGAGGAAAAGGGGAAGAGACAAAAGTAACAGAAATTTCAATATCAGTTGCGTAACAGAAGCAGATCAGATAGAGAGCAAATATAAAGTTATAATTCTTTCTATGGCCAAAGTGTATTTTTAATGGCACTGTTCTATATATTTGGGGAAAATATACACTCATAAACTCAAATTCTATAGAAAATTTATTTTCTTTATTTTATCTTCCTGGAGTTACTGACTGAAGCATTTAATTATCTAAAAGTCTCATTTAAGGCAAGATAATTGCTTTGCTTTTGAACTTTTAATATTTATATAAAATGATTTATTTATTAGTCAGTAAGGCCTGTTGTACAATATGGAATCAAAAGAATATGGTCTATAAAAGGACTGAACCAGATTTTCATGTGTTCAGTGGCCATAACTGATGCAGATTTTCCACAGAATTCAGTTCTTACTCAGACAAGCTTTTTATTATACTGCATACTACCCAATAGTATTTATTTTCAAATTATGCTTCCTTTTCAAAAACTCAATATTTCATGGCAAAATAAAATACAAAGAATAATTAGCTTTTTTTGGTAAAATTAATTTATGTACTGACAATCCTTTTATCCTTGGGCCTGCATGTTAATGACACTAGTCTCTGTCCTTTGGCTGCAAGGATCATGAATAAGCATAATTTTCATGCAAATGGAACTTTTAAAATATATTTAACCAGAACTGGCAATGGCATCTTCGAGAACTCTGCCTTGCTAAGCTTGATTTTTATTTTACAACAAAATATGGGCAAAGCTGGCTCAGCAAAGATGCTGAACCAGCTAAAAATAAAAAGCATAGTGTTGGACTGAACAAATGGGATAGAGAAGGTAGAACAAGAAGCAGCAAAATGGTCATATGTCCATATAAACCTACCTCTCAGCCTTGCACAATGGGACTAAATGGAGCTGATTTTCAAAAGTAAATCAATGCTTAAGACTTTTTTTAAAGATTATGAAAATTGATCTTACTGTTAATCTACAAAAAAGCTGCAGCTAGCTAAACATGCTGGGAGATACCTTTTTATGATGCTTAAAGTAAGAAAAATATCATATATTCTTGTTGACTTTCTGTTCATGGAAACGAATGGTACTTCACACATCTCTGAATACAAACTACTTTTTCCTTCACTTTGTTCTGCTATCAGACTTCCACAGAAGCAATAAAAAGCCTCTAATTAACTCCATCAAGATTTGGCTTAGAGTGAGTGTTTGTCCTAGTAAGCATATCGCTCTTCCACATACTTCAGCATTTGGGTCCACTTTGCATAGTTTTAGAGAGCTGGTTGGTGAATTACTTATATGAGTGACAGTCTAATTGCAGCCCCCCAAAAAAACAGAAGTCTTTCAGAAGGGAACTGGCTGGGACCATAAACACTGCTGAGCAAATATGTGAAAGACTGTCTTTCCAGGTCCTTCACACCTTAAGGACCAAATTTCTAAAAGTGCAAGAAAGACCATATTGCAAACAGTAATTAGAGTTACCATATACATTTTTCTCTTCTAGTGGTGTGACTGATAATATCTTACATATGCATTTAAGAATACATTAACAACACTTTCAAATGAGTCACAAAGTGATACTCTTTTTGGGGTCTTGTATAGGGAATAGTTTGTATTTACCTTCAATAATTGAATAGGTTTTGGTACATTTTGAGTCAATTTTTCACATAATATCATACAGATTTGCAGGAGATACAGACATTGGTCCAATTACACTAAAGCAACAAACCCATCACTTTTCATGCTGGAAAACATAAAGTACAGATGGGTAACTGCTAGGCTTTTTCTCTTTAACATTTTCATATTTCGTTGATCAAATGGTGAGAGTCACCTTCCACTTTCCCCTTTTTCTCCAATGTATTTGACCAGTGTATAACCTCTTAAATACAGGTGTTCATGTGCTTACCTAGATGGTATCCAGTAGTAAAGTTTGCAAGAAATCCCTTCTTTGTTGCAGATTTATCCGTAAGGAGGATTACTGTCATCTGGTTTGTTGTAGAGAAGACATCTGGCAATAGCCCTTGTCCTGTATAGACAGCTGTTCTCCAGCAGAACATGAATACATTTAACCAGTTTTGTTCTTATGCATTTCAAAGTGTTTGGGGTTCGAAAACAAATATTGCTACTACATGAATACAATTATTCTGCCAAACCTAACTGTTATTAGACTGCAATGATCAAAGTTCAAGCCCAAATTTGACATAGCCATATAAAAAATAAGGTTCAGCTAAGAGATTATGCTTGTTTTTCCACATACATGAGCAGTCTTATTTATTGAGAAGTTAATTTCATTTGGATTGCATAGAAAGCAGAGTGTATGCAAACATTTGGGAAATGTGAGGTCACATACAGTATGCTTTCTCATTTTCCTCATAATTTCTGAGACCCAAAAATGTGAAGAAAAGTAGAATGAAATTAGGGATAATTAGTTTTCTTTATATTATATCCATCAGTTTGCTTCCAGCTCTCTGATTACATTCATTTTAGTACCCAATGGTGTTACTTGCCCAAAAGTAAGGAATTGGCTCCTCTGCCATCTCTGATTTCAACTACATCATAAATATTTTCCAGATCAAAAACCTGAAAATGAAGTTGAATGTTTTTTCCATTTTCAGCATTTAAGTACCATACACCTAGAAAATAATAACACATGCACACACTAAAATCAGCTTTTTGGTTGTTACATTTAAAGTGTCATTTTCATGTTGAAGTATTTTTTGGGAAAATTGTCTCTGCTAAACTGTTAAGAATCACCCAGGGGACACAGAAGTCTAAATCTTATCTTTGAAAGCAACTTATGCTGTCAAGATCCAAAATTCAATTGATTCATTCTCTAAAACACTTTTGAAAACTGGATTTAGGCTCCTAAGACATATACACATGCATGTTTTTACCATTCTGATAACTGTGTCCCTAAAATAGCAAAGCTAATTCTTTTGTAACTGTGAAAATGTGACAAATAGTCTTGTGACTTAAGTCTTACTTGATAGTAAGATAATTTGTATAATCAGTGACAGAAGCCTGTCTTTCAAGTTAGATGTCTTTCAAGAGAAGTATTTGCTTGTTTAACCTATGCTTTATCATATGTAACCTATGTTAGTATGGATACTATGGAAATCTTGTAAAGAAAGTAAAAAAAAAAACACCAAACATTTTTTTTAATCTATTCATAGAATGAGAAGTATCTTCTCACTAGTAGGAATCTCATTTGGGAACTTGTGAAATTAATGCCTGGAAATGAAAGCCATATCTCAAGCGGGACAGAAACACAAAATTACAGCTCTTGTGATGAGCATCCCAACACAATTCTCCAGTTAAAGGTGAAGTAATAAATAATTAAAATTTCATTAAGAAGCAATGGCAAAATTCTCTTCCTTGCTTCATCCATCAACAGCACATAGTGGGCCACATTGAAACTTTTTCACTTTTGTCATCTGTAGCTCGATGTAAATCAAATAACATCAGTAGAATAACATTTTCACTGGTATGTTAAGAAACACTCAATAAAGAGAGGATCCCTTCCAAAATGCATGCACACGTTCTTTGCCCCTAGGTAAACTACTTAACAGAAGAGATGATATTAACCTGGCAAATACATTGAGCTATAATGTTAAAATGGGGACTTTCAGCACTTTGTTTGTTGTGGCATTGGCATAAAGGTATTTAACATAATAGGCATGCATGATGGAATTGGCCTGTCTGAACCCGTTCCAAGGGATTATCCTTGTCTTCATCACTTTTTATTCAAATGGCACAACTCCTTAGCTTCTGCTAAGTGCCATACAGAGTTTACTTAAAAGATCCCATTGTGTATGGCTTAATATTTGCTTGACAACATCTGACTTGGGAAAGCAGATTTAGTATCTACTTTTATATGGCTAAACTTTTCCCAAGACTTGGAGAAGAATGACTTACAGAAAGCTTGATTAGGATAATGGTTTGGGAAGTTTTCAGAGCTGAATGTACTGTTTGGCTCCCACAGTTCAACTGGACCTCCACAGTCAGCTGAAAAAGAAAACATTTCAAAACCATAATTAACCTATTGTCTTACTTTTGCCTTCCATTGTATCAAAGATAATTTAGAAAAAAAAATTCTGAAGAGGATATTCAAGCTAACTTCATCACTGTAAGGGTTCAGTTACAGTGTCATTAATATAAAGCTTGAATGGTGAGTTGTTAGAAGCCAACACTGATAAGGACACAGCATTGAGGAAAAAACACGTGTAAGAATTTCACTGTCCTTATTAGTTATAGTGTCAAAGTCAGACCTGCTGACACATACAATGGATGCATAGTGTTATGTACAGCTATAGTCCATATATTGCTGTTTGTGAAGTGCTAGTGCCCAGGTACACAACTGTATTCACGGTGGTGCTATGAGAAGTCTTTGGCATGTAGCTAGGTGAAGGACACAGGCTGTCCTTCCTTTGGTGATTATTGTTCTGGAAGCTGTGCATATGACAGAAAATATGAAGAAAAAAAGGTGTGATACAGTCAACTGTATAATTTAATAGGACATTATTGTAAAAGGTAGAAAATGTCAAAGAAAGAGGGAAAGCTGTTCCCACTCTCCCACCCTCCCAAATATAACCTGTTTATGCAGTTGACTTGTATGCCTTGCTTATTACCCAATTGATCTTGCAGCATTAGCAGAGATACTCAAGTATAAAGCCCATTTTGTCATCTAGAAAATAAACTTTATATCAAAAACACCCTTACACTGTTAGATTTCATCAGCAGGACCCCAAAAACTTTTACAGTTAAACTGTGTAAATGGTCAAAGTACCCATTTTTTTTTCTTTGAAAAAACTGCTCGAGTAAGAAAGGTTTTTATCATAAACTTGTGTATGTACTTATATATAAAAATGAACAAAATTTAAAAGCAAATATTGTAGATATGTATATACACAGATGTAAACATTCACACACATAGACATATCCAACAGTACATTACATATTCAATATTATCTTTCAATATATAGTTTAGGTGGTGGTTTACATCCAAAATATGTCAGCTTCATATTCAAAATCTTTACTTCATGTTAAGAAATCTTATTTCTTTTCATTTCAGCTTTACCATAAGAATGAATTTTGGTGTGTTCCCTCTTCTGTTGTTTGCAATTACTTTATTCAAAAATAAACAGGGCTCCTCCACCTGCTTCAGGAAATAGAAGTTAAAACAGAAGAAATCTACCTTTTTTTATTTTCCTTTGTTGTGGTTTTATTCTTTGAACTAGATTTTATATTTTTAACTTTCAGACTTTGGCTAAACTTTTAACGCTCACCCCCTTATAGCTCAAATTTTGCGTTTCATTATGTCTGTCCATATTGCACACTCTGAGCCACTTGCCTGGGAACTAGGGACATAATCTACAAGTCCTACTGAGTTTGCCCAATTGAATCCCACTGGGAGGAAGCCCCACTAAATACAAGAAAGATTCGAACTTTCTCATGACAGCCATCTTCTAGAACTTTCTATTTCACAAAATCACTCCTGGCAAGAAAAGCCAAACTCTCCAAAAGGAAAAGGAACTGTTAACAATCACACACTGACCACCAAGCATATTATGATTTAGCTGTATGGCTCACAGTGAGGACTACTTTCTGTAAATACCATTGAAAACAAATATAGACTACACTGGCTTTTTTTATAGCACATTACTGCACGTACAAACAGACACACAACTACTGTAAAGTTGCATGAAAAATACATGATTCTTAGACATATCATCTGATGATATAAGCAGAGCAAAACCAACTTTCTTAATAGCAGAGTAGGGGCAACTTATGGTGAAATCTGATCTGGTGTTAACTACAAGACACATTAGTAATGATCTTTGTTCTCCTGCGCTGAAAAATGATGGAAGTAATTGATTTTACTCATGTCTGGAAAAACTGTTTTAAAAATTTCCAGTGATCTTTAAACACAAACTTATGTGGAGTTATTTGTATATCTGTCACTCGTTAGAGAACCAAATAGCAATCAGCACCAATAAACTTGGTCCTTTCATTGAGCATAACAGATAATTTTCTCAACACTGTAGAAAATATATGACATATTCATAAAATAATCCTCTGTGCTTTGTCCAAAACATTAATTTATATCGACATACACATCTTAAGTGTGGAATCTACCCTGTAATTTCCACACTGTTTGTGTTAAGAGACAAGTTATAAATCAATACGAAGATGAAAGCAATCCGGTTTAGATGAAAGTGTAAGGCTGACAGTTTTCTGCAAAAGACAAAAGCAAATCCAGCTTCCCTATCCCACCACTAAAATATATTTTTTTTATTATTCCATAAGCTTTTGTGGCAGTGTGAATGATGCCAGTGCCTCTTACTGAAGCTCTAAGTCTAGCAAAAGAAATTGGCTCAGCTCAGATTCTTTCATCTTTTGTTTACAGACATGACATTTGTAGTGAAAACAAGTGTTAGTAAGCTCATACCATATCTATCAAAGTAATTTCAGACTTCTTTGAAGATGATTGATAACATATTCACTTTCTTTTCAGCAGGTTACAGACAGCATATGCCTAGCATGCCTCAACAAATTTATGCAAAAGATTAGGTTTTTTACCCAGCAACAGCTTAGACTGTTCTTTTGTATCATATTGAAGGACAATATGGATCCTCTCTAACCTGTTTCGTAAATAGTTCTATGCCACATGACCAGTTCCTTTTTTTGAATATTAAAACTTCATCGCCATATATTGGGTAGACATCTATAATTTGAACGATATTTCTTTGGTATTTTCACAGCAGCACTAAGCTACTATTTACCACAGGGTCACTCTACCACTAATCATTAGACCAGGGGTCCTCAATCCGGCCCCCGGTATTTACAGACACCCCCCCCCCCCCCCCCCCCCCCCCGGGTTGGGGGGGGAAACCAAGCAGCCGCAGATCTGCCACTTCATCCGCGCGCCGGCCCCTGTTTAAAAAGTTTGAGGACCCCTGCTTTAGACTGATGCTAACTTGTGAGGTATGTTTACCAACAGCACCTGAATGATGGCTGGAGGTGGCAGACATCAGCACCTCTCCACAGTATTACTTTAGTGAAAATGACAATCGAATTCCGAAATTCACTTTGGTAAATTATAACTGAAATTACTAGTGTTATTAAAATTTAATGTTGCTGACAGAGACATGTTCTTGAACTTTATCTCCCTGTGTCTCAGGATGGAGCTCTAAAACAAAATTTTGCTCTTATAGTTAGAAGGGTTTGTTTTCTTACCTGGCCTAATGTGGTAGATTTAGAAGTGATAGATTTCATAGAATGACAACATTAGTACATAGTGCTTCAACATAAATACAACTCAAACAGTCTTTTTCTATTAAATTTAGACCATTTTTATTTACTATATGATGTCAAGAGGGCAACTAGCTGTGCCTTGTGACAGTAAATCTAATAGCACACGCTCCTGGAACATGCTCAGTTTGTTTTAATGATTTGAAGCCATCTGTGAATAGATCTTTTGTAAAAATCTCTTTTTTCCCAAAAGGTTCATGGCTCTTTCACAATAATTTATAAAGCCCTATCAAATATTTTAATTATTTTTTTTCTGTGAGACCTATTCATATTTGTACCAGGTTTTGCTATGAATGTGCATGGACCTGGTTAACATCGTATGCAATCTTTCTTCATTTTTCATGTACATTTTCTGGATTTATAATGATGGGTACAGGTACTTTTCATATTTTTCTCAGTGAGATTTTTCTAAGTATCTCTGTGAAACTGGAATGTTTTGAGGATGCTTAAATGTCTCCGCTTTCCTCTAAAAGACTCTGCAACATGATAGGTCTGCATCAGGCTGTACAACCTGTCTGGGTAAGTGCATATGCACTATAGGTAGTGATGTTTCATGTTTCATTAACTTCTACTTGGAGAAGATTCAAAAATGTGCAAATAAAAACAACCCTTTTCCAGTTTCCCACTGAACCTGGGACTTAGATGAGGTGCCAAGAAGGCAGTAAGACCAAATGAGCTAAGGCACCATCAAGCAGGAAAAAAGCCCCATCCATTACTATTAACAGCAAGCACTTATAATTTTTGCCTTACCACAAATAGTAGAGTTAGCAAAGGCAAAATTGAAGGTATTAGGCTTAGATTTTGACACATTCTATAATTTATGCAAATATTGAAACCTCTCATTAGATTAGGGAGTGGAAAGAGTTCATTGATAGGGGTTTTTTTTTGTCTACTCATTACCTGAGCTGCTGACTGTCCTGCCTTTCTGTTTCCCTATTTAAATTTTTGTTGAAACAAATATCGCTTCACATTGGAAAGAACTCATTCATTCTGAGCCTTGTTCCAGGTAATACCTCCATTTTGGATATTAGACACTCATATTGTGCTCCATTCTTAAACCATTATGGCACAAATAGATTAATTCCCCTAAATAGGGGAGTTTTCAGTGTGCATGTGTTCTCACAGCTTGGTGAATTTTTACTGTTGAGACCTCTACTGATATCATTATGTGACTTTGCTCATTCTCTTATTCCCCACCTACATTACTTATAATTTCAAATACAATGGTTATAATTTTAATTCTCCTTCTTCTTCCTTCCCCCTTCAGTGGCTTCCTGGAAGCTTTACTAATTAAAGCTTTTAGAGGAAAATTCTGAATTCTTTATCCTTCATTCTTTCAAGTACTCATAGCTTAAACTGTGAATCTACCAGTCCTGTTGCTATCAACAGAGTCATGGGCAGGGAACCTGTTCCCTAGTACGTTATCCTGAAAATAATTTTATAATGGTGAAGAAAGATTTTTATAAAAGTGAAAGCTGGAAATTCTGAATCACTCATACACAAGTACAGTAATAGGAAATGGCAATCAACTGTAATATAGTGTTTACTTACTAGGAGCTGAAGGAACAGTAGTAACAGTTGGAATCGCAGTTGGCTCTATATACAAACTTTCATTACACTTTCCCTTTGTCAGGCCAATGTCATCCAAGGCAATATCACTGGGACCACGCTTTTTAAAGGCATCAAAAATAACCTGAAGTTCATGAAAAAAAATTATAGAATTTTATAATTTAATGAAATATTTTTCAGCTTCCTATACTGAACCATTGTGTCATCCTTCTTGAATGATCCTATTTCCACTGTAATTTATGCTGGTGCTATACTCAGAGGAGGGCATCAGGGATGAGACAGAATTCCTCACAAAACAAAACAGCACTATGTAAACCAAGTGCCTCATTCTAAAGATGCAGGAACTTCTTTGTATAAATTATGAACATAATTTAAAGCTATTAAATAACTTTACTTTTTATATATAAATATATGTAACTTTTGAAACACAAATACTGTATCACTCACCAGTCCAAACTTCTCCTGATCTACGGGCATATCTTCATGAAAAATTGGAATTAATCTTTCATGAAAAATGGAATTGTTATTGTACTTTAATATCCACACATTTAAAGCAATCCTGCTGTCAAGGAAGTTGTGCTGGTGAAATATAAGTAGGTATAGCACTCTTCCTGCCATAATAAAACACACACTTGCTGAGAATCAGATGCAGCCAGGTCACAGAGGCACTTACTTCCTCAAGTGGTAAATGTATCTTTCTGGCAGTGTTTTTGCATCAATCAAAACTATTATAGCAGGACAAGCTATCCCAAATACCTATAAAAAGAAGTTTCAGTGGGGAGTTGCTGAGGGACACGCCTAACATAAGTCTCCTCCTTTTGTTTACAGATAAAAGTCAGGTCAGTTAACCATGTGGCACCAGCAAGTGCCTGGAACACACTTCCAGTGAATTATTCTGTAATCAGTTAGTGAAAACACTGCTTCAGAATAAGAAGTTATTTAATTTAAATCTTCTCAAGTCTTAGTGCCTCATATACTCGCTCTTGAGGTGTTAAACTCCACATCAGATTTTGATAGGCTTTGAACACCCTTGTTTTGTGGAAAGCTCTCTTTCATGATAACATTGATCGATTATCCCATGACAATGTTAAGGTTTTCTGTTTTCTACAATAATAACACTTTAAATTCCAGAGTAGGGAAGGGGATGGTGTGACAATTCAAATGGGGACTCTTGTCTTCTGCATGTTAATATTTATTTGATGACATGCATTAGTAAATAGTACTAGATATTATCTTTGGATCTGTGGATCACTGGGTTCATTTGGCAGAAAAAACGGATGTCAGATTAGCTAAAAAAAAAAAAAAAAAAAAAAGAACTAGCAGTTTACAAACCTTAAATTCAGATGTTTCATTTAAAGTTACTTGTCCATAATGCCAGTTGTTTCCATAGTTTCCTTCTTTCTGGAAAATGATCTTTTCCACACCATGCTTATTACTTACACTAACTCTTAAACGATAAACATTAGTACTGTACATGAAATACCTAGAGGGGAAAGAACAATTTTAGAATAAAGTGAAATTTCATGAAAAAATATCAAGCTTTTTACTTTACAAAATGTTTTATGGAACAAGGGCTAATTTGCACATGAAAAGAAAAAGAAACATATGTTTAGATTACACCTAAGTTTTACTTGGTTATTTGCTAAGCTTTCTGCAGAAGCCTAGTTAAGCTTCACAACAAAAAACATTTCAGGGATTCTTAACATAATTTCTGTATAGAGAGGAATATTGGATGCAAGGTGAAAAATAAAATAAATTAAAGCTACCTGAAAGAATCAAACCTTTAAAGGAGCCAAACTTTCAGGCCTGAAATTGAAACCAATCATGGAATTCCAAACAGAAGCAGGCTTCTGTTGCTGGCATACTGACTTGGATTAATATTATATATGAAAGAAAGCTATTTGGTTTTATTCTTAAACAAAGTATATGTTTAGGAGTTATGTAAGGATACCAAAAGCTAAGACAAGATGAATCTGAAGAGTTCAAAGGCAAACTCAGAATCCGAACTCTCTCTTCTCTGAATCCAAGTCCTATGGGTGTTGAAATATAAAATCCTGCAGGATAATGACCACATTTTAGTCAGTACAAAATTAATGATTTGTATTTTTAATGAGAATTTTTACATTAAAAATAATATCAAGCACAGTCAGTGTTGCATGACAGAAGTTTCCTGACACAATAAACGTGAATGATTATATTCATCAGTCAATGACACATTAAAATCAACTTGTAAGCTTGCAGACGCTCCTCAGAAGTAGACATGAAATAGGTCCTTTTGAAGTCAGTGGGAGATCTGCCTTTTATTTGGTGAAGGCAGTGATTCACCTGATTGATTTCTACTTAGTTTATAAAAACGTCTTCCTGTTTGACATTTCTTATGATTTTGCAGAAAAAAATCCTGACATTTTAAAATTTTTATCCACATAATAATGGGAAATATGAGTTGTATTTTGAGGGTGGTGAGGGAATGACTACATGAATATTTTATAGCAAGGTGAAGCATTATAAACAAGCAAAATACATTATTTGGGGAAACCGGGGTTTTAGCTTTTTCTAAGTTAATCCTTGTAGCTGGGAATTTGGACTTCATGTTCCCATATAGAAATATAACATGAGGCCAGCCTACAGAGGCATTGCATCACAAGAAAAGCAAAATTTGGCAGAGTTTGAAGTCCTGAAATAAAATTCTTAGTCTATTGAAATAATATCTGTAATTTTAGATTTTATTCTATCTAATACATATATTTGCAAATATTATATTCAGAGAATCTACAAATAATTATAAATATAATTATATAATATGGATTATATACACACTATATTCTGTTATTTATACTTCTAGATTAGCTAGCTTTTTCATGTGGGAGGTTAAAGTACCTGAAAATTACTCTAAAATCTGAATCAGACCTTTCATTTCCTATGTTGACTTAGAAAGCATGCATTAAAATATACATGGTGTCTAGTTTTGAGAAAATGAGCATAGCATTGTTTTTCAGAAAAGGTTTTCACATAGTCAAAATGACAGTTCTCTGTCTTCGTTTCATCAGTTCTCTGAGTATTCAGAATAAGTTGCTGAGTATGTATTAAGTCCTTTGCTTTCAAAGAGCATCAAAACAAAACTACACTCTCACTGAATGTATGTAGTAGCTAGATATTAATGATGCAGCTCATGTTTTTAGTTCAAACACGTTGTAGAAATTTGAATATTCAATACATTAGCAATATTACACATAGCAACATTACGTATGTCAGCTTAGATCTAGATAGTGAAGCAGAGCACCTAAAATAAATTAACATTTCAAGTGAGCTAGACATCTTTGTCAAGTATTTTATTAAACAAATTTTACATTCTTTCATCTGATTTGTATTTCTAAGTAACAAGCAGAAAGACAAAACAGTGTTCTGAAGATTGTTTAGAAAATGTGCATTTACTCAGAGAGAGGTGGATAATTTCTATCCAATAACATGATAAATAATATTTTTCTTTTCCTGGAAGTAACTTGTTAAAACTTAATTTGCGTTTTCCAGTTATTCATAACTGAATAAGTTTTGTATAAGTCTTGCATAGAATACATATAACCACTGCAAAATCTAAATTATATTAATTAATTTTAGCTGGACTGAAGAATCAGCTGAGAGATTGACTGATTTTCCCGCTGAAGAAAAAAAAAACCACTTTTGGAGTTTAATTCTGGGATAAGCATTCATGATATACTTTCCAAATCTGATTCCTATCAATATTGACTCTTTTTATATAATCAACTCTTCCAATTAAGTTGGTTTGCTATAGCAGTTGCTGGAGTGTTTGTATGTTTTGTACATGTGTTGAAAATTAGTGTGTCTGGTGTGTGATTCTAACTGGGGACACAGCTGCCCAGCAGGTCCACTTCATGTAAAACCAAAATTATTTTGTGATGACCATGCAGATGTCACCAGTAGATAGGGATTAAATAGAAGCAATTCCATTAAAATGTACCTATACATGTTTTTTTTCCCTTAAGGTAAACATGCAGTTATTTGACCTATAGTACTGTTGCGTAACAGAAATTCCTTTCTCAGGTAAGGCACCTATATATATTAATATTTTATAGTAATAGCATTGAAACTTTTCAATACCTCACACTTTAATAACTTCATATATTTCTTTACTTCTTCTTTTAGTTTTGATGTATTTCTACAAGATGGCAATTAGTAGCATAAAACATTTTGTCTGGCAGCTCTTACATATTTTTATGGCAGAATAAAATTACATCCTAATAATACAGTATGAAGAATCCATTGTACATTGCTTTAACATAAGCTGAATCAAACTTTTCCTTTAATCTGCAAACAACTTCTGTTTGATCTTACCTGACATGTTGCCAAATGTATGATCAAAATCAGGACCACTCATAAAGGGAAAGGTAGGACCCTGAACTCTTTCCCAGTTTGAATCATCATCTAAATCTTGTATCCAGTAACAAAAGCCATCTTCAAAAGTGCAATTGACTTTCTCATAATCTGTGAATAAGAACCTCTAGTAAATAAAAATGGTAGAGACATTTTCTCAGAACTACAAAGGAGTGAGTGACAAATAATACAAATGTTTAAATATGCTTTAAAACTGGAGCCCACAGTAACTCAATTTCCTCTTCTATGCAATGCAACATAAGTACTGAAATAAATGTGACATTTATACTTATTAACAGAACACTATTGCTGAAGATGGCCCTACATGCTTTCGCACTCATTCACCAACCTTCTAACCTTTTTTTTTTTTATCCTTCACCAGTAATGTGGTGGAGGAATGAGAGGACCCCTTGCATAGCTAACACTCAGGGCTAACCCTGCCCTTTTCCTGTTTTCTCTGCCAAGGTCTGGATTGCTCCAGCTGGAAAAGTACCACGGATGCCCTTTTCCTTGTCCTTCTCCTTTGCTCCTTCTTTGCTCATATTTGCTGCCACATTCTCATCACTTCTCATGAAATTTTGCTCGGGGTCTTTTCATAGCACCCTGAAGTACAGGTCAGCCTCCAGCAAGGGCTTCCACATATCAAGGGTTTGATTGCACTCTGGATGCTTCCTGCAGCATATCCCTTCCCAGTCACATCCCCTATTCACATCCTGCTCAAAATTTAGCAGCTGAAGAACGCTTCACATGTCCAAACTGCATCTGATTTTTTTTTCCTGATTACCAAAGAACACCAATGCATGACTCATATTGCTGAATTTAGTTGTCACTGTAGATTTTATTGCATCTTTTTCCAATGCCTATTTACTGAAGAGGTATTTTCCTGTATGTTAGTTCTAACATTTGGGACTACTGCTTGTGGCAATGAGTTAGGACATCAGAAACTCTGGAGAGCAGATACTGTCAGGTGATCAAAGAATAATGATTAGTGTCGGTGATTCAACAGTATTCACAGGTGAACAAACTAGCTGAAAGGTATCTGATGGAGATATGGTCAGAGTTTTACTCTTATTTAAACCGATTAACTTTGTAAGGCATCATCCTACCGCTAGATATAGGCCTGTAAACCTGTGGACAGTTTTACTGAAATCAATGATTTGATCTTTAAAATAGGATGAAATTTCTCCAAGTCAATCTAGTTAGTGGACTGAGGCCAGAAAATACTGCTTCCCTTTTCATCTACATTTTATCGAACTGAAAACATAATTTCACCAAACTTTAGGGATAACAAACAAATACAGACAGAAGAAAACACTTACTCTTTAGTTCATTTGCATTAAATGTAGTGTATGTTGCATTAAAGCCATTGTAATTTTCAGAAGAAGAATCAGATATAAACTGTGCTGTAGCCTCATGAGAAAAAATGTAAATATTCTCAGGATTAGTCCCTGAGAGAGAAGCTGAGAAAAAATAAAGAATAATACAGTCAGAAAGAAAACAATCCCGTGCACATTAAAATCTCCAGTGCTGTTACAAAAATACTGTGGATTAGCTTTTTGAGTCTTAAAAAATGCTTTCCCTCTTGTACTATGGTTCTGCCTACAATAGCTTCAAAACCCTGAAGGCATTTAGCTGTTTGGCTGCCATATAAGTATTCTGCACATGCCATCTCTCATATTCATCAATATGGGTATCAGCTAGTGGAGAAATGCCTGTTATAGTACAAATATTTAATACTATAATCTTCATAACCATGCTTATTATGCTATCAATGTTCTCAAAACTCACAGCTATGCACTCTGAAACTAGAATCACAGTATTGATTACATATTTTTGTTACAAATACTTACTCTCACAGTTTAACAATTAGCACATATACTTACAGATAATGAAAGAGTAAAAGAAACTGTGAAATTACATAGGAATTTCATTTTGTGATGTAGACATGAAGCATACGGCGCAGGAACAATTGTAATGATTCAAGAAGTGACTGGACCGTGTGCTAAATCATCTAGGCTCCCTTTTCCATGAAAGGTTAGACCAGAGGACCTTTCATGGCCCCTTCCAGCTTGAGCAGTTCTATGATTCTATCTAAATCTAAATTTGGACTTTGAATTTTAAAATAATTTAAATTCACTTATATAATTTCCATATGTGTGAAATGAGAGGATTGATACAAGTAATTGTAAATAGTTTCTCCTCCACCTAAAGCTGCTATGATGCCAGGCAATGACAGTTAGAATAATGACTGTATTCAGGGTAAAGAAAACCCTGAATTCCTCACTGTTCTGTGGAAGTTTATGCCTCCTCTCTTTCTCTTCTCCTTGCCCAGTTTTGTTCAGATAGAGAGACTTTACTTTTTGGAAGAGGAGCTCTTTACCTACTCGTAATAATATATATTTGAAACAGTGCCATTATGGAAAGACAATGGGCATCATCTTTCACACTTTTAATTACATGTGCATTATTTTCCTTCCTCATTCCCAGGCTCTTTTAGTTAAGTGGAGACTCTTAATCTGGAAATGTCTTGTAGTCCTTCTTTCCTCTACATGTGGCATTTCTAATAGTTGGAAATCTATCCCTCAAATTGCACAGGTTTAAGCAATCCACTGGACAGTCTGACATTGTCTTTGTGGTATCACAGGTCAGCCCCACAGCAGTCTTTAAAAACATGGCAAGTTAATCGTTTCTGCAGAGAACATTATTGAAGCAATCACATCTAAACTGAAATTCCAAAGGGGACGTCAAATTCAAAGCGGTACTGAAAAAGCAGAATTTCTCCATTCTTTATTTTATGAGTCTTACTTTTCTAATTCCCATTCCCTCTCTGCTTCCAAAAATAAGGATAAATAATAAAATATCTTTCTGACTTATCTCTATATATTTATCTTCAAGTATATGTCTTCTGACTCTGATGAAATTCAGCTGGATAGACTAGGCCTTGTGAAAAATGGGCAAAATCCCCGTTTTCCAGAAAAGAATATAGAGACAGAGAATCAATACTTCAAGGTCTGAGGAAAGCAATGCCATGCTTGTAACGAATTCCAGTAAGCAACATAGTACTTTTCCCAACGCTTTTCAGTTTGGATGCTTTCATTTTATGTTACAGGACCTTCTGACAGTATATTTTCAATGAAACATGGACCCCACAACACCATGGCTCTGGTCAAGTTATCAAGATTGTTCAAATAGGATCTTGAAAAAAAAAAAAGCCAGAGATTTCTTAATACATTAGGGAAGCATTTTTTGGTCACTTTATAAAAGTAGATATGTATATCAAGATCAGTTACCTAAAGAGTAAATTTACAGATGCATTCTTCCACTTAAACATATGCATTCAGTTTTTGTCACTTAAAAGTACTTATTTTACCACTTAAATCGTATTAATGGAAAATAATATCAGCTGAAAAATAACCTTACCTCTTAAGGTCTTGTTTTGTCCTATACCTTCAAAAATATTTAAATAGTCCTCATACTGCTGTGTATCAAAAGAAGTGAAGTTCAGTTTAATGGATAACCCTTGAGGCACTCTAAGATAACAAGAGAAAAATAAACCTCAAAAATGAAAGTCATGTTCTAGTAATATTTTTTGACTGTAGTAAACTCATTACGTGCTTGAATGATGTTAAGTTCAGAAACAACGTGAAATTACATTCATCAAGATAATTAATCAAGATGACCTATTTGGCTGACTTCTAGTTTGTAAAATTACCAAAGGAATAGGGCATAAACCTTTTGTAACTGTGCAAGTACTCACTTACTCACTGGAGTTAAGTACATTTTAGGAACTGAATCTTCTAAACTCTAGAATGAGATATTCAGCTGAACAGTTTTTTGCGGGTTTTTTTTCTCTTTCTTTGCATCTTATTAGTTTACAGTTACTTTTTAATACGTTACTAATAGATAACATACCACTGCTCAGCTGAATTTCCTAAAGTCAGAGGAATAGTAAAGTAACATGGTATCAATATGAATAGCAAGACAGCAAAATCTGTCCCCTGAAAGTCCAAAATAATGTCTCTTATGACAGAAACAGGATTTGCATAAAGATTTGAGGATTGCAGATCCATTGTTTGGGAACATGTTATCAAACCTAACCATCATCCAGTAAGATTAATAACAAAAGGCACTTTAATTAAAGTATAAAAAATGCTGGGTTTTATTTTGCTGCAGTTATGTATGTTCTTTCAGTAATCTGTATCTAAGTAGTTCTCCCATTGCTTTCCACCAAACATATAGGGTAGCCTGAATTCTAAAACTCTACTATCAAAATCAGTTTAGCTTCCTATACCACTATTTATTGTTTTCAGGAATTGAGACACACGATGAAGATCACTTTTCAACAGCAACCTGCTGATGCTTGTCAGTACTGATTAGTAAATATTTGAATATTTGCATTTGCCTTTGTGTGTGTTATATATTTCTCCCTAAGAAAAAAAAAATTATCCTTGGTTTTAAAAGAGTAAAACATAGTTGAAAGGTAATCTTTCTTTCAGGAAGCTAATCTTGCAAGGAAATATTGAGCATACTGCTTTTACTTTTAAAAGGAGAGGAAACTCCTTCATTTGGAGAAGAGTTAAATGGGGTGAAAACGTAAAACCTTTTCCTAAAGGTAATGGGGAAATATTTCTAGGCAAAGAAAGGCAGAAGAGAAATCAAATCTTGGATATATTATAGGGTGACTTTTAACACATTTTTATAGGGATAATACAAATCATAGGGCAAAATGTCTCTCATTATGTACTGGAAAACTCAAAAGGTTCCCTCATAAAAACAATTCTGTTCAAAAGGGAGACAAACTTTGGCACCACATTGAATTTTTCAGGCCTTTATTGTCAGTGTTGCCTGTTTTTTTTAAAGCAGATACTTGGAAAATAAAACCATATAATTATTTTTGTCATTGGTTGATCTGTAATTACACAGATCTGCAGCACGTCCTGTATTATTTGCAATTACTCATGATTCTTTTCAAAATTAAACTTCTGTTAGCTACATAGCTGATACAGATATCTACCTAATACAGTGTTCCTTGCAGCCATAACAGCATTTGAAGCAAAATTAACAGCTTAGAAGGAAGTAGTGTCTTGAGACATAACTGTTCATCATGCTCAAATTCTGCAACACCATAAACTGAGGAACAAGTCCGGTCTAAATTCTCAAGGATACAATCTTGTGCATTTACTGTGACACACCTGTATTTTAAAACTGGGTGCAGCCAGCAATTATTGGTGAATAGTGTTGCTGAAGATAAGAAGAAACTAATGTACTAAACAGAAAGAAAACCATTACTTTTTCCTGAAATTTCATGGTGAAGACCAAAGTCCTGAGCAAACTTAAAGGCTAGCACTTTCAAAGGAGCACTGGGAATAAGAAATCCAAATCTTATCCAGTTTTATAGGCATTTCCTTAATCTTCTTTGAAACTCTTTTACCAATTTAACACTTCTTAGAATCAAAGAACAGCCATTATTACAAAGACATAATAAGAATTGCTGCCCTTCAAAGCAGTAACTTCTGAATTGGCAGTCATTGTAGGGATTTTTAGGAGCTTCAACTTGCAATCATCTCACTTATTTTAGATGTGTACTTTAATATGAGATTTATCACGTACTATGGCTGTCTTTTTTTCTCCCTGGCCTATGAAGTGGACCTAGAATGTCAAAGTCAAATAGCTGTCCCTCCCTGTGGGTATGTATCCTTGATTAAACAAATTCCACTTCTTGTGCTTAGGACTTAAAAGGCATTTGGCGCTGGTATGTCAAATAATATTCATGTTTTTTTAAAACATATTCCTACATGACTTAGGAGCATGGGTTCTATTAACTCCCAGATGAAATGTGTACCCATAAATTATAAGGCAATTCTTGAAAATTCTGTCTGTTATTAACAGTAATATAATATAAAAACATTACCTAGTGACTAGTATCTACTGTAATACTTTGAAACACATATCTTGCAAGTATTTTATGTGATTTATTTTGAGCTTATAAATATGTTCCTGTGCATGCATATTATAAACAAGATGTATCAAAATAATACCAAAGAATTTTTGCAAATGGGAAAATTATTGATATACTTACGGGTTTTAGGCATACAATTTTGTTTTTTTTTTTAAAAAAGTTACATAAATACAAAGGAGAAAATGCTATTACATATTTTTTATGCTGGAGTATTGGAGAATAGAAATGGCAAAAAGCTGATGTACAGGAAATAATATCACCTCATAATAAAAAAAAATGTTAGGTAGAAAATTATTGGAAAATGGCTTACAGTATAATCCATTGGCAAACGATATTTGCATTATACGGTTTTGGATAATTCATAGAGTGAAAAAACCCAGAGGAATCAGTCAACATAAATTTTCCATCACAAACCGCAGCTGTAAAGATATAATGAAGAACATTTGTCAAAATGCCATTTGAAAAACAGAATCAGAACCAAAATAAGGGTGACCTTAGGTACTGGTTTACGTGGATTACTTTGGAAATTCTTGGTAAGCATCAATGGGAAGACAAAGTAAACACTACCAACTCCCACTTCTAATTCCTATGACTATTTGATCTCAAAGTACTATATGAGAAGAAAAGCAGTACAGATAATTCATTTTTAAATTAGAGACAATCCAACTAATCCAAACTAGTCCAAACAATTTAAACTCAACAGTTGGATTTGACTAATCCAACTCTCTTTCCTTC
Source organism: Falco biarmicus (assembly GCF_023638135.1). Taxonomy (NCBI): domain Eukaryota; kingdom Metazoa; phylum Chordata; class Aves; order Falconiformes; family Falconidae; genus Falco; species Falco biarmicus. The sequence goes on along the minus strand of NC_079289.1, from coordinate 106,215,916 downwards.
ATTTTATGTTGTACATTGGTAGGGAAACAGGATCTTGCCTTAACAGTTCTTATCTACAGCTACTTTAAATCAGGAAACTGTGTTTGCACTACCAGAAACAATTTGATATCATGTGAATAAAAGTAAGAAGGGATATGGCTCACTATTTCTACCTCCATTTTTATGAGCTTTCTAGTTCCTTGCCTTATATATTACAAAGTACTCAAAGAGATAAGTGGATAGCCTAAGTTTCCAGCCAGCTATCGAATTCATTCATCTGACGTAAATGTCATCCATCATAACATATTTTTTCAGAAAGCTTTTGTTAGTTTTGTTCCCTTTATGCTGCTATTCCATCCTATGCATGTTCTTCAGTTTAAATTTTTTTAAAAGGTATTTTAACCTCAGCAAGATTGGAAATGCTTATTCATGTAGAGTTTTTTATTTCAGCAGATACTGAAGCATTGTTGAAGCTTTTGCTGCATCTCGTGAACTTTATGTTAGGAATCTGTCTGATGGTTTTCATTCAGTTTTTCAGAAAGCATGATATAGCTTTCAAATAAGGATCAAATCAGTCCCGTACATGATTATCTGGAGGGGTAAGGACAAATTCATCAATTTGAGACAGGTAATCAGAAATTAGATAGAGCTTTTCATTAACATCAGAAATGAAATCATACCTATAATGACTATCCACATTATGAATAATCAATCATATTGAAAATTAAATGGAAATTTTATTGAGCGTAGTCCTCCTCTGGGAATTTATATGTAAAATGATAAATCAGGACTCCTTGTCTGTTCATTTTATATGTGTAAAATTCTTTCTTTCTACCACTAGCAAACACAACATAAAAATTAAGCTTTATTTCAGACAGGCTCAGGCATACACTATTAATAAAGACTGCAGAATGAACTTCACTAACAATGATATGTTTAATGCATAAGCTGGAATAGAAACATATTCCCTTTTGCAATCTTTATGGCCTTTGAGAGGAAAACAGAACACACCAAGATTTTAAATAGATAGACAAAAAAGGTCCATGAATGAAAGAGTTACTAATTGTATTACATTTGTAACAGAATAGGCTACAGCTTTAGAGTGAGGTATTGGTATAGAAGTAATTTTTCTGTCCATTTTAATTCATGTGCTTCCTGTCCTTACTAATGGACTAATATTTACAACCATTTCCCATTGGAAAGAATCAAATCAGTGTGAGAAGGAAAGTGCCCAGCTTGTTATTAATGAAATGTGCAAAAAAGTGGTACTGTTAACAAGGGGTTAGCAAGACACATCCTGATCTAAAAAGGAGTTCAGAACACTGGCAGAAATAAAAAAAAGATAGATCATACTGTTTTAATAAAATTAATGACAGAAGTTTGTTCTTGTCAACAATTAATTTATGTTCTTATTCCCTTTTATTTGATTCTTCTTATCTCTTAAGATACAGTGAGTAACTTGAAACAGGACAGAAAGATTCAGACAAAAGTCCTTAGGTTGCTTATCCACAGCCTGGCAATAGTCAGTGCTCAGTATCAGGCATGAGCATGAGGACAGCTGGGACTACTTCCTTGAAGAACCTCCCAGTGCTTCCGCATTGCAGGGAGGAGGCAGATGTGGGCAAAGGAAGGCAGGATCACAGAAATCATTACATTTCTGTCTCCTTCTGGAGCCCTCAGAAAAGCCTCAGTTGTTCTCCTAATAAGACAGGAGACACCTTTTGTAGGAACCACTTTCACTGCTCCCCAACATACATCTTGCTGTCCATTTCTATTCACTTGATGTTGCATACAGAGCTCATTAGGAGGGCTTAATCCTGTTATCCTTGAATTGCAGGGACAATCTCCCCAAACTGGTCAGATCAAGCCCACATATTTTACTTGACAGGACCTTTCTCTGCCAAGGGCAGTACATTACTTCCTGGCTTACGTATGATTAAACTCCCTCAGTACTGTAGTGATGCTGTGAGGTAGGGAATCACAAAATGTTAGTGTAGCCATATAATAACCACAAAGAGAATCTGCAGAGAGAAACACCTCCTGGGATCAGCCTCCAGCCTCCCTTGCCTTACACTTACATGCTACATGGCTGCTTTTCAGCAATGCCAGCCATTATTAATAGATGCTGTTCAGACATTCATATTTCTCTAGAGAACCTTTTATTGAAATTGCTAACTACATTTTTGTAATGCCTTTTGTCACTGCACTGCATTGCAGGGCCAGAAAGAAACCTTTCAAGGAATTTTTAATCAATAAAACAAAACAAACAAACAAACCCCACAAAAATAAAAGGTGTTCAGTTGCCTGAATCTCTACTGAAAATGTGAGATTTTACTGAATTCTGTCTAATGCAGGAAGAGACTATTAAAATTCACCCTTATATCCTATATTTTAAAGCCACTAACATATTCTAAAATCAGAAATACTAGAGGGAATAATGAGAAAGATGAAAATGAAAGATGAAGTTGTCTAAAAGGCAGCAACTGTTTTGTGAAAAGCACTTGTAGCATGAATTATTAATTGGCTGTAAATCTCATTGTGAAACTCTGAAGCACTTCTGAAAATCTAGACAATTTTAGCTTTTATATGACTGTATTAAATTACTCTAGGGATGGGACATAAGTGAAAAATCAAATAGGTGGAGAAATTGGCAGGTATCCCCAATGTGCATATGGCTTATTGCCACTCATTGTACTAGTTTTGGAAAGTCTACTAAGAAACCTAAATATATGAATTTGTAAAAGCTCTGAGGTTTTGGATGGAAAATTTTAAGACTGAAAATGTAACATAAGAGTAATGAAGCAACAGTTTGTCCTCCAGGCAGAATTGTATTTCTGTAAGGTTATAAGCTGAAACTGCTAAACGAATGGTAACAATGAATTTCTTGGAAATACCATGCATCAGTGAAGACGAACAGGGGCAAATCATCCAACTCCCTGAAGTGGACTGTAACTACAGCTAGTTTCCTTATGACTTCTGTCTATTTTTACTTGTATGCACATTCCTGAAATTTTCAGCTCAGTTGTGCATATTCTTTAGTGACTGTTAAAACTGAGTAAGAAATAATACCCTCAGTTACAAAGGAGCAGGACATTCACAACTTATATTTGGTAGAGGCTCAGGGAGAGATGCAAATCAGAACCAAAAGCTGTGTGCATAAGAGGCTATGCCTACGCTGAAAAACTCTACTCAAACACAATGTATAACTTAAGCCACTGTGTAGTTTCCAGGGCACAGCTGAGTCATATCTACATAGCTTCAACTGCATGTAGCTGAGCTTACTTTTGTTTGTATACACATGTATGAATACCACTTAAATTCTGTCCTATATAACAGGTTTGGCTGTAATATCTTTAACAAAATGTGAGCAAAACTTGTAAACTCAGAACTAATCATTCATAGTAACTAAAAAGCATTTATTTTGATGAGATGTATAAGACTACTTTTTAACTATAAGGATCTGCATTTTTATTAAGCTATATCTAAAATAAAATAAAATAAAACAAAAGAAAAAACCCAAACAAAATCCATGTCTCAAAATAACAGTATAATGGTAGAAATGAATGACTGAATCACTCTTTGTGGTTATGCTAGCTCAATGTTTGCTATGGAACAAAGGCCTAACTGAGGCTTCTGTTTTACCCAGCTGTAGAGGGACTTACTCAAAGTCCACCATTGTTGCAATCTAGCTGGATGCAGCTGTTATGCTAAAGAGACATCTGGATATGTTTCAGTGGATGTTCTACTGAAGTATTTTGATGGCTGTCTTCCCCAAAAAGTTCAGCTAAATCTCCCTTCTGAGTTCACCTTTTTTTTCTGGCAAAAATTCCACTTCTGACAGAAGGGGTCAGCATGTCACCAGCCTTCAGGAATCAGGCTTGCAGATTCTTGAAAAAAAACCCTGGTCTTTTACTTGCTTGTTTGTTTTTAAACCAGAGCCCAGTATTTTACATGTTTCTTAAAGCTCAGACCAGACTGCCTCCACCACTATTCTCAGGAAAGCTCAGAAAGCTGTTCTCAGAGCAGAAGGGAAATAAGCTTTCCAGATTGCAAGTAACTAATTCTACATTTAAAAAACAAACAAAAAAAAGGCTTAGGGAGTTAATTGCTCCAACTTTTCCTAAAACATTTGCAAAGTTATCTTTGCAAGAAAACTTTAAAGACTTTTAACTGAGAGTTGAGACTGTAAAGAGCAATGAAGACATTGACATGCATGTCTCCCTACAAAAAAGCTGCACACACACTTTGGTAGGCGGCAACGTAGTCAGACTCCTTAGTACAATTTCACAGTGTTCACTGCTACATGGAGCAGTGGTTGCTCTGCACAAAAAAGTGCTCAGGGCAACTGGACAGTCTGATTAAGCCAAACTCACTCACTGGCACTGAAGGATATAAACTTTTTCCATTAAAAACCAATCGGGTTTCAGGTTCGTAAGATTTTCACAGTCACAGAAGGGCTGAGGTTAGAGTAGGGACCTCTGGAGGCCATCTGATCCAACTCCTTACTCAAGCGAGGTCCACCTAGAGCTGGGTTGCCCAAATTTTCACGTCATGATCCTGCATCCCCAATGTGCTGCCAGCAACTCAAACATTTTCTGTCAGTCATACAAATGCTCCCATTCCCTAGTACTTGCTGTAGTGAGGTGCAGGTGGGTGGCCAACAGAGTTAGAGCTCCTGCCAGGGCTCTGGCAGCAGTCACACTCACCTGCCTCAGCTGCAAAATGCTGCCACTGCCTCCCCTCCACCCTGTCCCACCCCAGTTAAGTTTCTGGATGTACAATATCAACTTATCTGAGTGTTCACAGTAACCTGGGAAAAGCTGTTTGTAGTGATGTATGATGATATTCTTATTGCTGGAATCAAAAGAGGAACCTCTTTTCTGATTCCAGATAGGCCATTACACGGTTTCTGATACTAGGTAATGTGACTTCATAGCTGTATAGGGTCATAATTTTAACTTATTTGGAAAGAATATAATTCGATATTACTGGTGCATAACTTAATATAAAATGTCTATATTATTTAGTAATTTAGATAATATTTACTTATAGCATTAATATTTATACAGCAAAAAGTATGTTTACATTATTTTATATTAATATAGGCATATTGTAATATTTCTTTATTATTTATCAAACATATTACTCATTAATGAGAATTTTAAAAAAAATTGTTTCCATTTACAATATAAAAATTATGCGACTCACTCTTACTATTTTTAGTAGAATTGATTTGGACTTCACTGTGCATTTCATTGGCTATAGACTATTTACAAACTACTGACAAGTTTAAGTATGTTTAAAAAGACTAATTTATAGAGGTTTACATTCTTACCACATTTTTTTTCAGATTCATCTGAACCATCTGGGCAGTCCAAGACTCCATCACAAAATAAATCTTTTCTAATGCAGGTTACACCATCATCACAAAGTTCAGCAGGTGGCAAACACTCAGCTGAAATAATAAGGACAATACCAATAACAGCACAGCAGTAATGCAGTTTCACCACAAAGGAAAATTGACTTACCTCTGGTTACTTTAGCACAAATCAAATCAACCACTCTACTGTGCTTTTTACAAAACTGCATTTTTAGAAGCCTAGAATACAATGCCACATACTAAAAAGATAAATTTGCCATAGAATGGAGGAAGTTCTCATAAGTGACATGTTTTTTTAAACTCAGTTTGGAGTAGGGCTAAAAGAAATTTTTCATGAATTCCCATTTCCTTCCTCTACCCAAATAAACTACTTTATGCAACATAATAAATGACATTTTCCAATTTCTTATGCTTGAATAACACGAGAAAACTGTACTTTGATTTAAATACCAGTGAAAAGTCTCTGGTTTTGGTTGAATCCAGTTCTTCAAGTTCAACACATCGCAATGTTGCGTTCATGATGCTAAAGAATCTCATTTTCTAACCAGCATATCTTGAAAATGAAAGCCTTTAAGACTGGATTTTGAAATATCAGGAATATCAAAAATCCTATTCTTTTCATATTTACAAATAAAATTTATAAGTTAACAACAATTTTCTGCAAAAAAATACATGATTAGATCCTTAAAACTGTGGAATCCACTAACAGTGTTTTCCTAGAGCATAAATGCTCATCTACTGTGAACATGCTCTTTTAGTCTTCAGGTGGTTTTGGTATTAGACATCTGTAGAATTCAAGTAGTCCTATGAAAGTGAACAAAAACATGCAGCTAAAATAAGCTTTGGAAAACTACCAATTTCAAAGTTCTTGAAAATTGCATTGAATTGTATGGAAACTGTTCAACTAGCACTATTCACATAGTTCCTTCAGGAAATGCTTACTGGAAAAGGTCAAAATTTCTTATGCAAGAAGGAAAACTATTGATTTGTAAAATTGATCTTCAGCCTTTAACCATTATTGTTTGAATTATTTTTTCATAAAACTGTTAGTTCTGTAACCAGATTAAGCAAACACTTGTATGATATTTTATTGTATATCAGTGTAAGTGACAAAGACTGAAATTGGTTTGGATGTATTGTAACATTTCAAAGTGCTTTACAGAACACCTTCAGTATTAGCGATGGAGACTGTAAAGAAGAAGAGCTGCCATTTTGCATCCAACTGGTAACTGAAACAAACTGATTATACTTCAGTCAAGCATTGAAAGTGATACAGTGCTGATGAATGAATTGGCACAGATGAACAGAGATGAAACTGTGCATTCTAGACCCAGAACAAAAACCCAATCAATAATCTAGGAATATGTTTTGCATAAGCCCAATACGAAAGAAAACATTGTTTACATGTACGATCAATTTTAGCTTTAGTCTTCAACTCAGAAAACTAAACAGCATTGCCACCTACTGGATAGAAATAAATTAACATTTTCTAATAAAACTGACTTTTTTAAAAAAAGCAAATTACCCTAAATTGCAATGTAATTGCTATACTCAACTAAAAAATGGCAGTAAATACATTAGACCCATTTGAAAATGCTTATAAATGTCATATATATTTCACCATTTCATAAGGCTAGGGGAGGTTTTCAAAGATTCAAACAGCTTTGGCTTTCTGTCCATGGAAGTCATGTGAGAGTTTGCTAAAAGTTGCTTGGGTTATTTTTTTTCCCAAAAAGCCTCAAGAAATAATAGGAAACAAAAACAAGCAGTCAGCATGACTGTCAATACATACACCAGTATACACAACACATATACCATTTTTCTACAATATACAGTCTTAGAAGTCCCTTCTCTTTGAAGATGTCTTGTTAGTCAAATCAAATGGACCCACATATCATCGATTAGTAGGAATGGGATATGAGAACTGAATGATGCGAGAAGAGGCTGTATGCAAACAGCGTTAACTCTAAGATCTCAGACTGTTTCATATTACTTCCCTGCTTCTCCCCAGTAGTAACCTACCTACAGTTGTTGAGGACTTGCTTGTGATGACTTGTCCTGGACCTAGGAAAACACAACCCAGGGTTAAAACTCTACTGGCTGTCTGGGAGCACTGCAGTTGCTTGGGCAGAACTAAGCAGCAGCTAGTCTGCTCTTATACTTGCATTATTTGTTGTATCCCCAAACCCCATCTTAGGTAATGATATGGTAATGCCAGCTTGAATGGCTTGATCCTGAAGGCCAAATGTCACAATAAACAAGAAAAATAATGTGGAACCCAAGTGTATTTTCAGTCATATTCTTTTAGCTTTAGTGACATGCTTTTAAATAATTTCAAAAGACTCTTAGAGTTGTTTAGGGGTTTTTTTCACTAAAATAACAGCAATGCTTTCCTGTCTTCTCCTGGTATGTTAAAATTCTGACCTGAAGTTGGTGTCAGGGAGCTTGTAATTAGACTCACGGGATCTGTGGAAACACGACAAGTTAAGACAACTTTAATATTAGTACTAAAAGTTGTATGTAGATTTTCTTATAAATAACATTGCTCAACAAATCAATTATCGCAGTGAGCAGTGGAGCCTCAAACCTATTAAGTATTTGCATATTTACATACAGGCATACATACACACCTGTGTGTATACATATTTACACGTGAACAAATGCCTTGGTACATAAGTAGATTTCTATTAGTGATAGTAAACTGCAAAACATCCTGGAAAAACAGAATGCTTATTTGTGATTGCTCCAACACAACTTCCACTCGGTGGTGCTTTTAATAAGTCACTAAGGATGGCCCTGGAGTTTCCAGCTCCCAAATAGTCTTTTGTTTCCTCTTTGAATTTGCATTAGCATCCCTATTTACTATTTTTCCTTTCCACATTAAGTCTCAAATGTGTGAGTAGGATGATGATGACCTCAGATGAGAAAGATCTATGTGTGACTACAGTTATCGGATCCTGTCCCTTAGTTTATAAAATGAAGGGCCAGAAGGAATAAAGTGAGAGATTAGTAAAGCCTTCTCTATAGTTTGTCGTCTATCAGTTTTGCTGGTAGAAGTTGCTGATCATTTGACATCACAGACTTACTTTTCCTAATGTTCCTGCTCTCCCAGATCTACTAGCGCACAAACTTGCATGAGGACTTCCTACCAATTTTCTATCAAAACATGCTTACTTAGCAAACACTGTTAAGTGCTAGGCCGTGTTGTATTAAACAGATTACAGGGCATTCTATGTCAGCAAATTTCAGGACACAGTTCATCTGGCAGAGGGAGAAGAGCCCAGCAGAAAGTGCAGGAAGGGTGCAGCTGGATGGACTGTTTCCACACAGATACACTCAGAGAAGAAATCTTCATACTTATCTTCATAGTAGTTTCCAAAGTGTTATATACATATGTATCTACCTACATATCTGCCTATATATTTTCTAAAGAATCGCTATTTTGGAAGGAATGAAACATTCAAAGACCTAAAACATAGATGCATGCATGAGCAAGCAGTTCTAATAAAGCAGTTATGGGGAAGTTAAGTCTTGAAAACTGTTGAAAAAACCTGGAATTGTTACAGGAACTCCTAAAAGTGCACATGCAAATTGACAGCAAAAGCCATGAAAGGAAAAACAGGACAGTGACAGATCCATGAGTGGTATAAGCACAAATCACAAATGGTCAGTTACTGTGCAAACTCACTGAAGTAACACGTGAGGCAGATAAGGATGGTTTTAGGGTCAACAGAGCCAAACCCCAAGCATTCAGCAGATGTAAACATACCACATATGGTAAAACTTTGGCATATGGGATTTGGACTGAAAAGAGCAAGGATGCAAACAATGTTAGCAAATATACAAAAAGGACCTCAAGCAGACCCAAGAGCAAGGGGGAAGGAATCCACACCAGGAACATTATTGCCCTTCCAGCCTGGGCTACTAACAACTCCCAGCTCCCTTCCCTCTTCCACTGGCACCTCCACCACCTCCCAATTTCTTCTTGAGGATGATTAACAACATTGAACTTAGGACTCAGGGGAGCACTGAGACAGCATACCAGAGGAAGGGAAAGATAGGAGAAAATGTGTGTGTTAGCAGTTTTAACTGTATCATTGGAAATATATTGTAGTAGTGGTATACTTTGGACTATACACGTTAGTAGACTTATAACTAGACTAATAATATTATGGCTGTAATTAGACTATCAAGAAACACTTTGCTCCTATATTCATAGCTGCATTTCTTTAGCGCACATAAATTGCATGAAGCTCCTGGTCTGGTACCCTGCCCCAAAGAATTTGTATGTGATAATTTGTATGTGTATGCATTTTGTATGCAACAACTCTACTTGCATCTAGTGCTACAAAGCACCTATTGTACTCTTCAGCTGTCTGGCTGGCTTTTGGCAGGTGTGCACTCCGTGAATTTGTGAGACCAAGGAGTTGGTCTGCTTCATACCCTATCGTCAGAAGACTTCCAGTGATAGTGGAAAGAAAGTCTGTCAACCAACATTGCTCAGTATATCAGTAACCAAAGCATGAGAGTAGAACTCCCCAGCCTCATCTACCTGCCTAAATCTGTGAAAACTTCAGCTTGTGACTCAGCTGGCTGATGGAGACTCAGCTTTTGTTTTGATCAACTAATTAAAGTCTTAGTCTTAGAGCTTTTTTACAGACTTCAGATCACTGCTTTCTCAAATGGTCAGAAATGTTGGAGGGTGGCTAACTACCACTGAATGGACCCTAGCTGTCAAGCCCCAGCTACAGCTAAGGCAGCTTTACTAAGTTATACCAGCTGAACAGCAAGTCTTGTGTTTCTTCATATTGTAATGGCAACAAAAAATAGTTTCTCATTTATGAGAGAGACTGACCTGATGAAGTTAAAGGCATCATTGTAGGAGGATTTTCAGTAGCTTCTGGAAGAAAGCAAGCTCATTACAAACTTTTATATAACACAGTATCTAGTTTTATAGGACTTAGAGAAAGAAAGCTTAAAAAAAAAACCCAAACCAACAGCTGTGACTATTTTTCTTTGAGTCACTAGCAGCATCCTGCTTCCCTCCTTTTGACCATCTCACCCTGTTCCCGGCCTTTTCTCAAACTCTATGGTCTTCCTAAGGAGGAAAGGTCTACATTAATCCCTTTCAATCCTCAGTGCCTATTCACTGTATTACATATAAAATGTCTTCATCTGGGGAATCTGTCTTGACACTTTATATACTATGAAGATTTTCAGAGCACCTGTGTCTTATAGAATAATATTTAACTCAGATAAATGAGTTAAAATTAACTTGGGATAATTTGCAAGAAATTAAGTTACTTTTAATTACTGTGAAAACTGTGATTTCAAGCAAGTTACACCTGTGCTCTAGTTCCCTCCCTCTTCTGAAATAGGAATAAGACTTCTCTTGCAGAACAAAATGAAATATAGGATGCAAAAGTGCTATATATGATTATGATTGTTAATTAGTTAACAGTTCTTATTTTATTGAAGCCCTCCTGATGAATGGACAGATGATATGAAATGCTTCATGTGAAAAGAGGCATTTTAATGATCCACAACAAGAAAAGTTTGACTACTTCGAAATTTGTCAATAGATATGCAACCATTTAAAAATCTCTTCATAATTTTCTTTGGTGGCATTTTTGATGTATAATGAGCAATCACTTTCCACAGTGATGTGCAGTTGTTTAGAACAACTTATTATATGCGTTGCAAGTAGTGAAGAGAAATTAAGATGTCAAGACTCTGAATTTAGCCTTTGTATATCTAAAGTTCTTACTCAGTAAAAAATGCACTTTTTAGGATGGAGTAAGAGACATTGCATGCCAGATGTCCCACTCCTCTTAAAGCAACCAGTTACTACTTAATAGTATCACCAGCAGGTCTTCAAATGTCAGCTAATCAACTTCCGCTTCAAAGGATTGAAAATGCTTTTTATCCTCATCCTCAGTAAAGGTCTGGTTTGAAGGTTATTGAGGTAAAAAGAGGATTCCCCTTGATCTTGTTGGGCTTCCACTTAGGCTTTAATAAATTTTCTACTACTTACATAAAATCACCATATTTGTATATTTTCAGAATTTAAAACTACCTGGTCTTTAAAGCCACATTCCTTTTTTTCCATTTACACTTTACCTAAGCTTTAGATGAATATGAATTCTGCTCCTTGGGTGCACTTTTCCAGAAGCTACACTCTATTCAGTTTGTTGTTCTTGATGACATCTTTTCAATAAATGAGTCTTCACTCACTGTGCAGCTAAGCCCTTTTCCTTATTCTTTAGCAAAACAGAATGATAATTGCATTTACTTATGAAACAACACAGTTGGGGCTTAATTGCTTTAATTTGGGGGATAACAAAATTGCAAATTTTATGCTACATAAAAGATGAAATTGAGTGGGTTTCACTAGTAAATCACTACTTTGTCCTTTACTCACTCGTTAGTGAACATGCACAATGCTGACTCATACTTTCTAGTTGACAAGGTTGTAAAAGGTTCCTTCAGCTGCTACTGAAAAGTTCTGTAATGGGGAAGGAGGGCACCCATGAGTGTAAGTAACAATCCCTTTGTTGTTTGGGAGCCAAAGTTTTCACTCGCATTACCTGTAGTTCTCAATGACTTATATAGAGGAAAAACGTTTACTAGCATTACCTGTGACTTGTATGCTGTTCACATCAATTTTCAAAGTCTGGGTAAGATTAGTTTTATTTGTGTTGATACCCCAAACCAGCTCATTTTTTACTTTCTCAACTGTTACCATCCACGTAAAATAAAGGGTGAAGATCACAACAACACTAGCAACACAAAACAGAGAAGGTAATTGGTTATGCAAGCTAATGAAGTAAATCTGCTGCATGACTTATCCAGACAATATTTCATTCCAATACAGGTTCCATTTGCAAAGTCAGAGTATCTTTAAGTGTTGGCCGGCAAAGATGACACATAAAGAAACACCTCTTGATTATCAGGTAGGTTTGAACCTTGAAGAAACAGAGCTTTTTTTCTTTATCTACTCTTATTTTCATGGTGGAAAAAAACCAAAACAGCATTCATATCAATTGCTGCAATGGAGCTGAATTTGAATAAACTAAAGGAGAAGTGGGTTTATTGTTATTCAACAGGTCTTTTAGTTTAAGCTGTAAAATATTGACAGTGAATCTTCAAGTGTTATGGAATTTACATAATATATTCATGTTACAAAAGTATAATACCAAGTGATCACTTCTATAAAGCAAAAATCATCTGTGGATTCTGCATCTCTGAGGATGTCCTAAGGAAACAGTAATGGCTGAAAGCAGAGATATTTTGAAATCAGCGATTAAACTACATTTGAATTCTATGGAGCATGAATTTTATCCAGTTTTCTGTTTACTGTCTCCCATCCTTTCTAGATACTATTATTAAGTTTCATATTTGTAGCTAGATTAAGGTAGTGTCAAAATATGGTGCTTTCTAAAGATTTACTTAAATTTAGGTGCAAACTTTTTTATTCTTATGCACTTGTACGACCCAATTGCAACTGACGCAATAGTGCTTTTTGATAGGGTTGATTAATTCCACCATTTTTCTGTGCATAGTTTGCATTTTGCCATATACGGAAAAACTCCTCTTTAATTTCTTACATGTTTCTGATAACCTCTAAGCCATGCTGAGCAAACAAAACCTTTTACTGCTATTCTTGTGACTCAGCAGAGTTTCAAGGATGAAGTAAAAAGGAGATTGCCCAAAGAGGTAAACACTTTTTACACTAAAAGACAAAGTTTCTGAGACAAAGTAATATTTCAAGTATTATTTCAAAGCAGAAATGAAGACAGAACCTTACTGATGTATTAAAAGCCAGATCCAACACTCACAGACATCAGATTTTCTGTGATTTCTGTAGTATTTACATCAAGATACAGGGATGGAATTGGTTTTACCAAATACAGATATTTATATTGCAGATATCTAGATTTCCTATATAAACAAATAAGCTGTTCTTTGGCATAACTGACCTCCTAGGAAAGGCACCTAAATTGACCAGATGAGAAAACTCAAACCCCATCACTTATAAAAAGTGTCTTGAGCAACTAGCTCAGAGATGTCTCCATTACTGATGCCTAAATGTTGATGAGAATAGCCCCAATGTATGCACAGAAATCAGATTGTGCTGACTGGATCTGCCTTCGCAAGGACAAAAACCTAGAACTGACCTACTCCTGCCACTGTACACTCCATTCCCTTGATGTTGTGAAATCCTTCACAAAGTGATCATACTTCAACTTTGCAGCCAATTAGGCTTATGCCTTCACTGTTCCAGTCAAAAGATTGCTCTAATCCAAATTGGCATTCCATTTTTGACTTACATGATTTCAGAGTTGGCTAATATCCGTTTTTCTTTTGTAAGCATGGTCATTCAAATGAACTGTCTTGTCTGGATATTTATCCACTGTATATATTTAAGAAAACATTTGTATCATCAGAACAGCTGGGGTCACAGAATCACAGATCTGCATCGTCTGTTGTCATGTAGCATGTACTTTCATTTTGTGGTCTCACCTATAAGACAACTAATTATATCATTTATTTCTCGAGGTCTTCCAGTTTTTCTAGTCTTAATCTTTTGTCCTCTGTTTTGTTCTTGCTTATCACAGTGTGTCATCGGACCTTTATTTATCTAAAACTTAAGTTACTAATGATAATGTGACATCTGGCCCCCAGCTTAAACAGCTTTCCACAAGCAAGCTCAGCACAAACTGATATCCCTTCTTACTAGCTAATTTCCTACCTACTTCACTGTCATCACCTTTCCCATTTTTCGTTCTAAATTGGCAGTCCCAGAAAGGATTGCTTCTTTTTTATTTCTTCTAATCCTAAAGCATGTTTTTGAAGTAAAGATATGTCTTGAAGCTTCATAAGCTCTTTAGATGGCCTCATTCAGTCTCTAAAGATGTATTTTTTCATCTATTCAGTGTCCACTGAAGAACTTTCTAAATTAATAACATCATTGTCTTTTGTCCTTATTTTAAGTAAACTTTGTCTTATGTAATTACCCAGTCTCTGGTTTCTTGAATCTTTCATGGCCATCTTCAGGTTTCCTGTAGAAAAAAACCCCAACAATAAAACGAAATACAACACAAAAAAATGTGATTCCCCTTGAGTTTATAATGTTGTGGATAGGATGGAAGTGTGTTCTGAAACTGTTTAGTAATGGGAGACAGTATTACAAGTGTTTTGCTGAATCAGGACCTTATTGCACATGAAATTAACGCTACAGACCTCACTGCATATATGGAACTTTTTTGCCAGTGGGCCTTTAGTAGGACAACCAACATAACTGGATATTGAAAAATGAGGTTAAACAAACTTTAATAAATTAAGCAGGTCTTACTGTATCTACTTTATGGACTCCTTAGGACACACAGGGTACAGCTTTACCTGGTGTCAAATGACAGCCTCACTTGCTAACAACTGAAGGAGTATGAGTTAAGAAGATCCATGTCCATAGGGACATATGAGTATATTTCCATTCACCTTGGCTTATACCAGCAGATCTCTAACCTGAACTTTCTTCTAGATGGCAAGGGCCAGCAACCCTAAAAATGTAAAAATGTAGATGTTTTGTGAGTTGGTCTTAGGGCTCAGCCTTACTAGTTTGGTGAAGGCATGGACATACAGGAGTCTGAGAAGGAAGTCTGCCCAAGGGGAAACATTATTGCCAAACTTCCCACAGTAGCACTTGGAAGACATGAAAAGTATAATATAGGAAGTTCCAAAGAGTCTCTTGAAAAGCAAGGTGTTGGCAAGCACTCCTGAGAGAAATGGCTAAGTGAGGACTTCTGATGTTTGCAAAAATTAATTAAACTGTACCTACTTGAACTGGGAAATTTCACATCTCTGAAATTCGTTTTTCAGATCACTTGCTTGAAAGACATTTTGTATCTATATGGAAGAGGAAAATCTTGAACCAATACAGACTGCATTCATACTTTTAATAATAAATATTTTTTCATTCCCAAATCTAGACTACACAAGCAAACGTTTTCTTTGATGCTTCACTGATTTTCACAAATAAGGAATATACTGAATTCTGAAGTCAGGACCTGAAATATCTCATTTTGGAGAGAGGAAAAAGCCATCAACAGCAGGTCATGTTAGGGAATTCATATACTTACCAAATACTCTTTAATTAACTGGGGACCAACAGGTTCTTACCAATTGTTCAACATCAAAGGCAAGGACTTTGAAATCAGCTGATGATCTGTTTTGCAAAGCAGGAATGAATGATGTCCCAGAGAGTATTTTAAATGTTCCTATGTAGCCATGAGCATTCCCATCTGCTTTAGCTAGATAATTAAAAATAAAATTAAGTGTTCTGAATTATATAGAAATAAATGAAAAACTTTACATTAGATTTTATTCCACACAGATCATCAATACAACAAGTTTTAGCTTTCTGGTTTGCTTTGTAATCAGAGATATTTTGCCTAGTTCCGGTTTTAAAAAAAGTGATAGATGTTTTTCAATGTTCACAATAGTTACAACTGCAAACAAATTTATATGAATACTACTTGTCTTTGGGTTCTCCTTACTTTTATTTCTGTTTTAAATCCTGTTTTCCAGCAGTGCTGTGAATGTATAAAGGGGAGGTATGTCCAGTTATGTCTAACACAAGGAGCAAAGATACAAGGGAAGAATAATAGTGAATTAGATTTTTGTGTGTTCTGGATTAAAAATATTAAAAATTACTTTTTCACACTTTCTGTATTGAATGCTGTGCACTTTTTATATAAATGTATGCTGCTTTTGCTGACAACACTGGAAACACTAGTGTCAGACCAGTTAAACTAATTTTGACCTGACCTTTCTTATCAATACATGCATGAAATGTTGGGAGGTTTTATGAGGACACTAGGTGACTGGTCCTTATTGCAAATTTAACCTTGATTTTTAATACGTTACATCATATGAGGTATGCATAAAGCAATTCATGATACATTTTAAATATTTCCTTACTGTGTAACACACTGGAAATTTTCAGATAAGACCCAAATTAATGTGGTTGATTGATAGAAAGTGACTTTTGCTTACCTGTTACAATACCAGTGGTATTTTTAGGTTGCGTGTGAAGGCATTAACATCCAAAACAAATTTTAAGACAAAAGCAGGTAACTAATAAAATACTACAATAAACAGCTTGTGATGGAAGGCACAGCCTAGGGACACCAATTTGCTACTATCAACTAGTAACAGCAGACTACTTTGAGGTTCTTTGAAATTCATTTATCCTTACAACAATTGCAAATCTATTTAAACAAACGTTTTTAAATAGTAAAGGTTTGTGGTTTTTTGTTATATATGTCAAATATAATTTTTACAATGTTTTATAATTATTATTTGTACATGATTAAATTCTTGCCTATTTATCATCTAAACCCTAAGTCATTAATTTAAAGCCTGTCTCTAGATGCAATAATAAACCACCATTACCTTTAAGCTCATTTTATTTTAAAAGAATATGATAGTATTCTGGTAAGAAGGGAAGAAAGTCAGTAGGGAGAACAAATTTTAAAATCTGGAATGAAAAACACTACCAACTAAAGGTATAAACATGAATATTCTGACAAAACAGGATTATTTTAAAATATGGCTTACAGCTAGTTTAGTCTTCATGTGCTTCTGTATGAAATAGTATGGAATTCTGGTTAATGAAGGCACCAAAAACTTCAGTGTATCAGAATTACTTTTTCAGCTACAAAATTCACTGTAATGAAAAAATACATTTTTTGAACCTTTTGCCTAGCCTGTTTCCTTCTCCTCATTTCAAAACATATTTTTGCTATTAGCTGTGACAGCTCCATAGACTTAAATCATTTTCCTTTCAATTCAAAATCTAGATCACAGAAGGGCTGAGGTTGGAAGAGAACTCTGGAGGTCATTTGTTTCAACCCCTCTGCTCAAGCAGGGCCACCAACAGCCAGTTAGCAAGGACCACGTCCAGACAACTTTTGTATATCTCATCAACAATCTCATCAACAATTCTACACTGGGCTCTCACCAGTAGCTCACCAGAATTGGACACATTATTCCAGGTGTGACCTTACCAGGGCACAGTTAACTTATATCCAGAGGATCTTTAAACCAAGACTCTAGTTCCATTGTCATCCTATGTCAATTTTTAATTTTAGTTTACTTTGAGCATTAGTAGCTTGATTCTATCACATTCTCAGCACTGGCTAAATACTAAAAAAATTACCTTAACTTTACATGGGGCTGGAGTGGACTGTTACAAATGAGTGGCTTAGGTTAAGTGGCTAAACCACTTGTTTGTGACACTGTCTAGTGCAGGATCTCTCTTACACCAACAAATGACTTATTTTTTTAATTTTAATAATGAAGATTCCAAGAGATGTAGAACACCTAAAGCTCCCCACAGACTTCAGTGGATTATCAATGTCTTTCTGAGAAAAACTTGATACCTGGAAAAAAAAGCAAAAATTCGCAATTTCTTATATTACTTTCTCTAGTTTATGAATTCCAGGGACCTCTCCTAATGTCTAAACCATGTAAATTCTTTTCTGTGGCTTCAGGACATGTTTCAAGTACTTGTATTTTTGCCTATTTTGTTCACATCGATTTCCAGCAGAGGAGGAAATCATACTCCCCCACCCCTATACCCCCCAGCATTAAAATAATAGCATGAAATAGGAAACATAATTCCAATGATAATATTACTGGTTTCAAAAGTATCAACATCTGCTAAAGAACTCCTGAAAAGGTTAAAGAGTGGTTACTTACCTCGTTCTAACTCCTGGATTGATAACCATGAAAGTACAATCAGTCCAACACAAACACACACAAAAAGTGCCAGCAGAGAAGCAAACAAAATTTCATAGTAACTAAGAAGAACATATTTCTTATCAGATGATTTTTGCAGCTTCATTTCTGTCTTGAGAGCTTGTATGATTAAGGACTGACAACAGACACAACCTGAAAAGGGGGGTAATAATCTACATGAACAGATATTTATAGGAGATGCTCGTAAATTAATTACACCATAAAACTACACTGACATAGCTTTTACAACATTCCTGAACACTCATATTCACGCACAAGATATGCAAATATGAAGAAAAGAAATGTCTTCAGAAAGGAAACATTTAAGATTGTGTCTGTCATGAAGAATAAGCAAAAACACAGAATTGTAAGGTTGGTCACTGGATTTGCACTATTTCTTGTCTTTTGATGTTTGAAAGTTAGTTTTAATATAAAATATTGCTGTCAGATGTACTGTTTATTCATTATTTTTGGTAATTCTTCACAAGTGCAGTTACGAGGACAACAGTGAAAGCCATATCTTTCATCAGTCTGCTTAAAAAGTTTCTTTAACAGTAATTTTATATATACAGGAACTGCTGGCAAATGAGTTGTTTAGTACTGTGCCACAGTTCATCAATGTGTTCAGCACTGAACGGTAATTGAGCAGTACAAATTTAATCTGTGTAAGACGTAGTTCTTTGACCATATATCTGGAGAACGAACCAGAGAAAACATGAAATGTATGCTTGTATTGTATTTTCTTGCCAGACATAAATGTGCCATGGAATACAAGCCCCTGATAAAGTTAAAGCATTGTGGATGGCCAGTGCTGCATCCTTAATAAAAACAAGACTAAATTAAACAATGTACCATCCAGCCCAAAACTTTTTATTACAAATTTAATCTGTCAAATCTTTTGAGTAAATCAGCTCCAAAAGAGTAAAGTAATACTGATTTTATGTTTCATGTCCTGTGAGCTACTGGTTTTGACTCTGGATCAGAGACCCTAAATCCAGATTTATGGTATGACATTCCTCAGCACTCCTTATGGAACAGGCGAATCTGAGCAAACCAGCCATATTCTTGCCTGTAAAAGGAAAGGGAAAATAGTCTGAGTCAATCTTTGGAAGACAGGGGCTGTAGCTACCTATAAATCGACAGAAATTGAGATAATAAAAATTGGAAGAGATTAGAATAGCTCAGAATAAGACTCTTGGATGATATAACAGTTGTCTGCCCAGTCTTTGAGAACGGGGATATTTGAAAGTATCTGCAACACAACTGCTCAGATTGAAAGCACTCTAAATCACAGTCAAAATCTTGGCCTGACAGTAGGATTCTTGTTTTAGTGTATTACCATAACAGAATGAAAGAAATTCAGTAATATTTCACATTACTAACAATAAATAATTACCTTAAAACTATTAAAAAAAAAATCAGAGCAGCTTAATCATACTGCCTTTATAGAGCAAGAGTAAACTCAGTCTGTATCCTGCAAATGTATGAGATCTTTTAGTCATCATGCTAGATGCTAGAATTAGAGTAAGAATTGCTTTTGTATATATTGTGTATGACATACACACATACATGAATGTGTGTTTTTATATAAATACAATTATGTGCATATAAGAGCAGATTAAATTTGTACTGGTGAACACTTTGCTTGGCTATTTTATGGCACAGTAGTAGCTCTCTAACTATTTGTGATTATTCAGCAATAAAACAAGGGGGTTAAGTGTCTATATTTTTCTGAATACTCACTCTATTAAAGAAATTCAGAATACGTCTAAATACCTCGCTTTGCTCAGTTATGCCTGTTAAGTTATTCCATGTCTGGCAGAATTACATAAATACATGATAGACAGGACGTGAGTGTGGCATGTTTGTCAGGGGGCTGGGGGCGGCCCCTGTGGGGAGCGGCCGGGGCTGCCCCGTGCCGGGCACAGCCGGTTCCTTGAAGTTAGATCAGGCTGTTCAGGGCCATGTCCAGGCAGGATCTGAATATCTCTAAGCTAAAAGACCCCACAACAACTCTGGAAAAAACACCTGTACCTATCTGCATCCTTATGTCTTACTGGAATTTAAGTTGCTTCAATTTCTGCTCATTCACTATGCAGTTCTCAAAAGAGTCTGGCTCTATACTCTCTGCAAACATCCCTTAGGTAGCTGAAGGCAGCAATCAGACACACCTACCAGCTTGTCACCCCCCAGCCAGTACTTGTACATGGGCTTATTCCATCCCAGATTCAGTACTTTGCACTTGTTGAACTTTGTTGAACTTTATGAGGTTTCTGTCAGGCCATTTCTGTCTTTTACTGACAAGTACTGCCTGTAGCTGGACTTTCCTCTAGCTATTCACTTCCTTCTACTCTTTTGTTCCTCAGTATTTTACTTGTCTTCCTGTTCATTCCCCTTCTGCATTATTAGCTGTCTAGTTCTTTCTTTTCATTATCATTCTAAAGTTCATTTTTCACTTTCATTTCCTCTGTAGACTGATAGGACTATTGAAAGTCAGATTTGGTTGGTTTGCTACATGGCTAAACTGTTGAAACTGTGCAATCCATTCAGGAAAAGAATGAGCATTAACCAGTGTTACTACCAAATTAGAGAGGATTTCCATCTACTGCAAGTTGTGAGTATTCACAGGTAACGAACAACCTGCAGCACAGAAATTATTCACTGAAGAAAATAATATAAAATTAAAAATAATAAACCAGATTATCCATTCTATTGGCAAACACTTTGCAAATAGGAAACTAATGAAACTACTTGAATGTCATTTTCTAAGTTCTAGTTTTATACCACTTGTGAACTATAGGATAAAACAATATAAATGATATAACTTAAATGATACAAAGGCAAATACTCTATTAATGTATTCAGAAGCAGAAAAACATGGCAACTTAAGTATTGAAAACTGATAATTTTTTGGAATTATTACTATCATCATACTGTGAAAAATGAGATTAGGTCATTTTTAAATAAATAGGTCATTGCCATGGTAGAAGCCTAACAGATTCACAATTTAATTTGTTTACGTTGTATCCACATCTGCAGCCCCACAGGTTTTATAGCCTTATTGGGCTGCTTTTGGTTTCTTGTTCAGTCTCCAGCACAGGGTGAAAATACTGCTGAGACAGGAGGGGATGTTGTGTTCAGATAATTCCTTAATACCCAGTCTATCACAAACATACCTAAAGCCTGACATTCCATTAATAGCTAGCTAGCTATGGGAAAATGTTTTGGTTACCCTCAGAGACTTGCCCTCCCCCTAACAAAATGAATATAGAATTAAAAAAATAATAAACCAGATTATCCATTCTATTGGCAAACACTTTGCAAATAGGAAACTAATGAAACTACTTGAATGTTATTTTCATCAGCTTTCTTATGGTAGCTGTTTTCAGATGTCTATGGTTTGTCCCTTTTGCTATGCAGACTTCCATAGAGAGATGCAGAAAAGCAAATCAATGGATCTGCAGTGAAAGTGCAGAAACAGACTATAGGCTTATTTTAACTATTACATCATATAGAGAAGTTTAAAAGGGATCTCACATGGAAGCACAGCTTCTCAGTAAAGCCATATTTAAAAAATCCAAAACCTGCATATTGATTACCGTTAAGTCTTCCAACTGCATGTACTGAAGATGAGGAAGGTATGTGGCAGTGGTCAGCCAGCTGTCAAACTTTGTATGAAAAGAAAAACATGGACCTTATTTACTAAATATGTTATCAGAACTTTTAGTAGTTAAAATATTTTAATTTGTATAATTCATCATTTATTATTATTAGAACACAAAAATGGTGAAAAAAATTGGAAAGAGCTGTATTTTAGTCAAGTGAAAAGTATGAAGGAAAAATGTCTCCATTCTCCCTGCAAAATCATACATCGTTTGGGCTATTAAAAAATCAACCAACTAACCAACCAACCCCCTCCAAAACTAAACCAAAAAATGAACCTGGTTTCTGGGTCATGTAATAAGTATAACTGCTCAGAGGGCTAGGTAATTCAGGTCTCCATTAGGCTAAGGTATGTCAAAGGTGGGAAGATAGAGAAGGGAACTGGACACTGACCTCTGCCTTCAGTCCTGAAGCATTCCCCAAATTGGGGCTCTAGGTATATGTTAAAATAACAAGTGTTATAAGGAGGTGCTCTGGTAGATCTTATCACATGGGAGGATTTACTGGTAGTGGGAAGATATGCTCATGGGGTCATCTGAAAAGGGTGTTTATTCTAAGACACTACACAAGAACTTTCACATACACACCTGACAAGAAATAAGTTTCCTAGGGGTGATCACTAAACATATGGGATGTGTAATGTGCAAAATAATACAGTAATGGGTAACTGAATGCAATTAAGGAACTGATACATCTAGTTTATATGGAGGATCATACTGAAACTCTGACAAAGGGTTCTGAGGAGTTTTAGATTCCCATCACACAAGCTAATACCTATGCTGTTTTGAGCATTCACAATTTAATTAAATTCTGACTTCCAATAAGCCTATAACAAAAAAGGAAATAAAAAAGCATAAAATCCCCATGGATCCTACACAACCCTTGAAAAGCATTCAGAAATATGGATTAAAATTAACTATTCAATTAAATTATCCAAATGGATTTCTGGGAACTAATCAGTCTCCATGTTAATTGATCTATCTGGAAACTAATTAGAACCCACTGCTGTCATTAGCAGTTTTAATTCTTCAGACCAGCTTGGTGAAAGCAGAAAATTTACATAAAGCAAAAGTGGAATATATTACCTTCCCCACAATTTGGAGGAAGATTTTCTTTTAAAAAGAAGGTGAACAACAACCAAACCCCACCAAAAAAAACCCCAACAACCCCAAACAAAAAACCAAACAACCCAGCACCAACAATATCATAATTTCCTTTCTTTAAGCACATCCAGAAAAATTCCACAGGAAAGCATTGAGATTCTTTTCCACACCGTTGTCTGACTGGGTAGCTGCAGCTCAACATTCACCCACTTTTCCAACAATTCCCAGCACAGAATCCAAGAATCCTATTTTGTCAGAATCAGAGAGATGTGTTTCCTAATGGGTTATAATAAAAAGTGGTACAGATTTTCCAGAAAGGAAATCTGTGATGAATCCAGTTTGCTTCAGCAGAAAGGATCACATTGCTCGCAGGTAGCACTGGGAGTAAAGGAAGATTTTTCAGCTAAATTTAGAGATCTAAACATGAAGGGAAGAATTTTCTGCTGGAGGCAGTCAATCCTTCTTCATTGACTAAAGAAACATCATAAATAAATACTTAAACATAAATGTCTGCTTAGGTGGTTAAAATCGTGAGCTGAGTATAACATGATACCTTCCATTCAGAAACAATTTTACTCAGTCATATTGAATTAGTTAGCTGGCTTTGCACCCCTAGATGCATGTGCTTCCTTACTTTCCCCCTTATTACTCGAAGAAAAAAGGTGGGGATTGTGGGAACAAAGTGAAGATAACCGCAATCAATAAATGAAACACCAGTTTGTGGAGGCTGATGACAGAAGAAAGCAGAAAATAGCTTGCAACTATTTGAGTAATGAAAAGAGCATGTCAATGCAAAGTTCTCTGTGACAAGCAAATAAGACAAGGCAGGAACAGATATGGCACACATGGGAAAGAATCAGAGTCTTAACTGATAACACTGAATGGCAAAATAAGCAGGTAAAAGACAAAGGTCAAGAGGAAGTAGCAGCATTATTGCTGCTGTGATTGAATTAATGTAAAAATCAATGTGGAGTGGTAGCTGAAACAGCAGTAAATTTAGCACAATGTGATAGTTTCTATGAATAAAAGCAATTACAGCAGCTTTACTGTGCATACAGATTTGTGCCTTACAATGTGGAAGCACTGAAAATTAAAATGGCAGGGGAATGGTTCTCCTCTGCCTTCCTTAGCTTTTACTCAAAATGACAGAATAAATGCAAAATACTTTTTCTGTTTTTTTTCAGTATGTATTTTTTTCTAAAGAAGCTTTGGAATAAAAACTTCTTAATTGTTGGCCACAAAAGGGCCACAAAACACAGAAAAGAAAAAGATCTGAAACAAATACTTAGATATGGGCTAGTCTAACCTTTTCCCACCTTATGTACACCATTTCATGATATCTATAACCTCTGCAAAACATGTGGAGAAATACTGCTTTAAAACTTCAAGAACTGTCATTAAAATGCATGCTTATCTTTTTGTGTAGTCTCTGGAAATCTTTCCCAAGATTGTCCAAGCTAGTTACCAAACTGTTATTCTTGATATGTGTTCAAAAATGTGTCTCAAAAATACAAAAAATGGGAAATTTCATGTTCAAATATGAATTAAAGCATTAAGAATGGTAATAGCAGCTGTTTGTCTGAAATTTAAGTGCTTTAGAAGTCCCAGTCTCCAGGTCATCTTGTTAAATCTCTGGTTCTTTTAGGCAAATTCACATTTAAAACTGATGTCTTTTCTTGCAAACCTGGAAAACCCTAGCAGGAAGAGTGAGAAATGCCTAAGCAGCAATAATTATTTCTGTTTCTAATCTATATAATCAATACTACAAAGACCAAAAAAGTTTGCACATAAGCATTTGGAATGATTTGGGAAATCTGTATAGAAAATCCAATTTGGTTTTATGAAACATTGGTACTCCTGTGTAACTATATCATGGATGTGACAGCATTCTTAACTGACAAATTCTGAAAGGGAGACCATAAGAAACAAACCCTCAAATATCTCCATTATTATGCCA
Organism: Falco biarmicus; assembly: GCF_023638135.1. Lineage (NCBI taxonomy): Eukaryota > Metazoa > Chordata > Aves > Falconiformes > Falconidae > Falco > Falco biarmicus. Next base: position 106,191,033 of record NC_079289.1, on the reverse strand, counting down.
TTTTTTATCACCTCATATGGTTTATTTGTGGTTGACCACATCAGCCAGAGCAAAGGAATAATCAGATACACAGGCCAGATGGAGAATACTCAATTTAAAGGAGACTAAGAAGTAGTAAATCTGAAATCCCTGGAGTTCACTCATAAAAACAGTGCACAAAAAGGGGAGAAAGCTAGGGCCAAAGAAACTGTCAAAGGGCACTAATAAGCATTTACCTGGTGCTTATTTATGCTTACATTTGAAATGCTTTGATCTCTCTAAATACACATATTCCAAGGTATTTTGACAACATGATGCTTCTCGATGTTAGAAATAGTCTGCACATCCTTCCAAAACCATTTGGCCTCAGTCTTGCTCCTTTCCTTTTGAAATTTGTGGTAGAACTTTCAGCAGAAGCTGAGCCTGACTTGTGGAAGAATTACATCTGTGCAGAATCCTTTGAAAAATCCCACTTTACACTAACAACATAACAGTAGGACAATATGTGCTTGTTTTGAAGAAAAGACATGACAAGGAAACTATTGTACTCTATCTTTCAAGGTCCCTCGAACAAAACACAGATCTAAAGTTAGATCACTAAATGGTTTGACTGCTGATTTTCTTGTCCTCTATACTTGACCCTCAAAATAATTACTGAGCAAAAGATAATTTACATTTTTAAACACATGAGAAAAGGCATCCAGGTTAGACCTTTGTGATAATCTATCTAGCTTCTTGCACCAAATTAACTTTTCACATTGGACATTTGACAAAACAATGGAGAAATAAAGAATGCACAATGCGTTTCCTATTATTTTTTTTTCATGATAATTTTAACAATAGCTGACAGGTAACACAGAAAGATGAGAAAAATGCTCTTGGATCTTGAAAATGAGGTCAACTAAGCATGTAATTGCTTTCTCAAAGGTTCATATAATTGGACTCATCTATTTGAACATGAGTTCAAGTCTTGGTCATTGTGTTCATATTGTTCCTCATTATCCATTAAGAGTGTTACAAAAATAAGACTATCTCTTTCAAAAAATGCTGAACGGCAAAAAGTTTTACAACTTTCTGTTGTTAAAACTGTTGATTAATTCTTTATTTTAATGTCCATTCACAATAGGAAAATACCCTTGGTATCAAATATGTATATATAACACATGAAATGCTAACAGTGATATTTGAAATTGGATAGCTTTTTTCTATGACAAGCTTTCAGCCTCAGTTTGTCTCCATTTAAAAATCAGAATTGCCACTCAAAATACAATGAAACTGGACAGCTGAGAACACAGGACTACTCTGCATGAAAGGTCTTACTTACAAGTGTAAATCAACTCTGACAGATTTGATATGCTTTGGAGGGGGAAAAAGCCACAAGCCAAAAAGAAAAACTGTTCTCTTTTAAGTCAGTCTGAAACGCGGCAAAAAGTAAAAAAACCCACCACATAGTTAGAAACTAACTAAATAGTAATGCTGCCAAAAATCAGGCCTTAAAAATTTCCCTGTAGGTAAGACCAATATTTCAGATTTCATACAATGTTCTTTCCCTCATAGGAAGGGAGGGACAGGGAATGAGAAGGCAATGCTTCAATACAATTCTACTAGAAATAATTTTAAATTTTGTAAATATATTAGCATTTTAGCTTGTATTTATCCATCTTAATTTTTCTATACAAGTATAGAAGAGTTTCAGCATTTCCAGCTAACAGATATGTCAATTATTTCAATAGAATTGTCAAAAGCCTGTAATCACTACATTGCCTATGAACCCTCTGATTTTCCCCAACTTTGAATAAGTACCCATTTTGAATAATTTACCTTTAAAAATGTGTCTTATTAAGAACTAGCCCTGCAAATGGATTTGAGATCTCTGTTCTCATTTACATATAGAAGTGATAAAAGATTACAGAAGTGTAACCACACTCTCAATTTTGTTGATAAACAAGAATGTAACACTCATACCGCTGTCAATACTTTAAACTTTAAATGGAAAATTAAACTGTTTTCAGTAACAAAATAATAAGATCTAATTTAAAATTAGCAGATTAGATTGAGTTCTACATACATTCTAAGGCATCATGGTTAGGATACAACTGTGTTGCAAGGTTTTGCTGTTACTACGAGCTAAAAAAAATCCATATATATTTAGGAGTTATTATTGTCATGGGGCAAAAGAATTTTAGCACAGTCTGCTAGAAACTGGCCTCCAAAGCTCTGCTCTGGAGGAATAAGGACCCATAAATGTAACACATTTTCAGACATTTATGGTGGTGTCAGGGCAATGCAGATGTAACATTCAGAATCTGTAAATGCTTAATTAGCAGAGTCCCACATCTTTTATAACAAATATTAAGCCTGAGTTTCTTCCCCCTCCCCCTGAAGTAACGAAGAATAACCATGATAGATGATGACTCCTAAAAGAACAGGCATGAAAAATAAAACCGGTTTATTGAAATTTCTTTGATTTTTCCCCCCTCTTTCTTAAATAAAATATTTTTCTACACTAGCAAACATCTGACTTTCTTCAATAAGCATACAGTTTCCTTTGAGGGCACAAACTGTGTCATCACATGAATTTTTTCAGTGTTTTTAAAAGGAAAGTATGTAGAGGCTGAAAAGAGCATAATCTCCCAGAACAATGGTTTTCACTGCAGTCACATGTGATCACATGAATAGTCAAATACAAAGAAAATAGGCAATTTCTCAGAATGAAGTGGTCTAGTAAAATACCTATTAAATGGTGTAATATGATTATGCAAACAATAATATTTATACAAATCAAAAATTTAAGAGATAAAGGCATGGTAGAATTATAGATAGCATTTATTGCTGTTATATCATTTATGTTTTGACTAAGAATTACATGAAACAAAACCAAAGTAACTAGAGATATTTCTGTTGGAAAATTATTTCTAAACAATTTTCTAAAAGAGCATGAAAAACATGACACTTTTGAAACAGATGGTATAGTTAACAGCATTTACACTGCCCTTGTGAAAGTCAACAGAATACACTTGCTAATTCAAAAGTCACAGAGATGGAGACAATTCCCTTGTTAAATAAAATACAAATGAGGTGAAAAATCAGGTTTTTTTAAGCAGTAACATACTCTGAAAAAATCAGTCCTCAGTGGAAAATAAAAATTCAGACGGTTAAGAGATTCTGGCAAAAAGAGATTTAGATTTGCTGAGATAAAAATTAAAGAAAAAATATGTTGGAAGGACATGACAAACACAGAAGAAAACTAAATTCCAGGTAAACCCCCTGCAAACTAAGGTAAAAAGAACCCAGAAATATGAGAAAAGTTAAAAAAAAAGTAAAAAAAGATTCCTCATAACTTTTGAAAAACATAAAAATGCATAGACTGAGTTGTGACATAATGTGCAAAGATATTTTCTGCCAACAGGAGTAATTCATGTGTTAATTATTACAGTTTTTCTTTCTTAAAGGAACTCATTGTTTACTCTTCTCTATATTAATGTGGAATTTCACATGTAACAGCAAAGAAATTGTTTGATAAACACAATTTTTAAAAGAAACTGTTGAAGGAAACAGTGTAAATTTGTTGTAAACTGAAGGATACAAATATTTTTTAAATTGAAATCTTAAAATGTAAGCAGGCGAGTATGTAAACAATTACTTCAGTGTTTTTGAATGTCTATTTTTGGATGAACAAAATGTGTCATTTCCAAAATACTGACTTAATTATTATGCACAACTCTTTCTAAATATGTGCAGTGAGGGTGTCAATAGGCATTTAAATAAAGGGATATGGTGGAAATATTTCAATTTTCAAAATACTTTAGCAAGATTACACATGAAAAAGTATTAAAGAAAATTAGTTACCACAGAGCTAGTGGATAGGTCTCTTAATGGGGACCCATAAAGTTGATTTATGTACAGAAAGCAAAGAAGAAAGCTTAATTTTCACTTTTCAGAGTAGAAAAGAGTCCTTCAAGGACTGGTGCTGGGATTTTTTTTGAGCCAGCTTCTTCAGCAATGACCTAAAGAAAGGAAGAATCAGTGAAATCTCTGTTTGCTGCTGACGTTAAGCTTTGGGTACTTGTCAGATGCACTAATGACAAGGATGTCTCATACCTGAATTAACAGGTAAAAAAGGTGGAACATGACCTTCAGCATCGATAAATGCAAGATCATACATCTACAAAAAAAATACCTAAAATACGACCATGTGGTGCTAAAGCTGGGAGTAGCAGTTATAACTCAGGAAAAAGATCCTGGGAGAATTGTTAGCAGTTGTCTGAAATCTTCAATTTAGTGCATGGTGGCATCCAGGAGAGCAAATTAAATATTGAGGGCACCATTAGGAAGGTTAATAGGAACAATAAAGAGGACATCATTAAAATTTACTTAAAACACTACTTAAAACCCTTGGGGCACTCCCATTTTGAGTGTAGCTTCTGCTGAATGAGCAGTTTCCATTCTCTGTACCTGGAGAATAACAGAGAAGCATTAAGGAGAGTTACAAAGCAGGTCAACTGAAGTTTTTAGATTTGGGGGTAACCAGGTTTCTACATGCTTCCTAAGTGGTATTTCCTATTGAGACACAAAGCATTCTATTAAGATTACCTGGATAGATGACCATTGATCTGGCAAAGTTGTTCATGCCTTGCGTTTTTTAAAACCCTACTTTATATATATATTGTTGCTTTATTTTTTAAATTTATTTTTAAATATAAGTCCAGTAATTATCCCAAGTTTACATACTTACTGAGCCTTCAACAGAATTTGGATTATCTTGTCTTGGTGAAGAATGAGAAACATGTTCACCTCTAAACTTTTGTATGGAAAGCTTAATACAACTGCTAAATGTGTCAGAGCACTACATTTGCCTGTGATGCTTCAGCGTGGTGCCAGTAATCTGGTCCCTTCCTAGCCCAGGAGTGATCTGCATATGAAAAGGTGCTCAAAATTTCCTCGACCAAATGTAACTTTCTTCAAATGAACGCCATCTCTGCAGTACAGCGGGATATGAACAAGCACATTCATGCCCAGTGACTCACGCCCAGTAACAGAGGTACCATCCTTCTTTTCTTGACACCCCAACTTCCAAACAGTAGCAAGGAGTTACAAAGGTACAAGAATATTGTAAGTATTTATAGTCTTTTTTTATTGCCAAACATGGTGTTATATGGCCTGGAATATCCCTTTGGCCAAATTCTATCAGCTGACCTGGCTTTGTCCCTGCCTAATTTCTTACCCACCCCCATCCTACTCACTGGAGGGTCAGAATAGGAAGAAGAGAAAACCTTGGCACTGTGCAAGTACTGTTCAACAATAGGCAAAACACTAGTGAGTTATAAACACTTTTAGCCACAAATACAAACCACAGAACTATACAGGCTGCTATGAAGAAAGTCAGCTCCAACCCAGCTGGACCCAGCACAACAGATAAAAAGAATACTTAATTTAGTGATGTAATGTATTGAGTAAGTAAATAATAATGAAGTAGATATGATAAACATTACATGTAATACAATGATATGAAGCATACACATCAGTGACACTGTGGGTATTAAATATCAAGAAAAAAAAGAGGAAAAAAGTTAATGCATAAAAGTCATAATTTCAACAGTTAACACTACTTCGGTAGTAGGAAATTTTAACCTCCTGAGGAGGAAACTCTTAACAGCTCAATTCTGAAAAGTGTCAAGAACCCCTGCATTAACAAATTGCATGGTCAGGCCCATACTGTCATGTCATATCTTTCTTTTGTCATCTTAAGCACAGGGAATCACATAAGTTTATAAGCTGTAAATTATGAGATACTTGGCAGTTAGGCTATTTATTCTGACATTTTAACCTGTGGTGAGCTCTAATTCACCTCTTTCTGGTATCTCTAATATATCCTGGTCATCTTTGGTCCAGTTAGTCTAACCTAATGCAATGTTGGCACAATATACCTTATACACTTAATGTTGTGGCGCTTATATGTACTAAGCTACTAATTCTATTTTACAATATTTTGTATAACATAACAAGAATGGAATAACAAGTATAATGTTTGAAGAACATAGTTATTCACTGTATAAAAATGATTTAATGATAGAATTTTCTACGTTCTCCTACACTGAAGTCTACCAAGCCTGCACGTAACAACTTGGGCCCAGACCCATATCATCCTTGATATAAGTCCAGGCATTTTGTTATTTTCACAGTATTAGATCTGATGTGATCTGGAAAATGAAATGCGACTTCTTTTGAATTTAATTTTCCGATACGTCTTAGAGTAAATTCTAAATCAGTTCTCTAACATGCAGCAAAAGGTACTATAGAAAAAATAACCAAACATTAACAAATATCAGTAACTTCTGAAAAGCAGATGGCTGAAGTGCTTAAGATATGCTTTATTTGCCAAACGCATTAATTTCAGTGAGTGTGTCTGCCTCTTAATTTGTGGACCATGTCAGACTTGATAGAGCTACTTTGAGAAAATTTATGACTGCGTTACTTATTTCATCTTCAAAAAACTCTGACATTTTTAAGTGTATTTTTTAAGACCCTGATTGAAAAATACTTGTTTCTGAAGTATCTTCCCTATGCTGCTACTTTTTACTTGTCTCTAAGCTGTCTTGTTCTGTCCTTTTCTCCTTTTTGTACTCTGCCAAAGTAGAATACTATCTAGATAGAATGCTATCCTAAAACTAAATTTATAAATTTGTTTTCATGTTGTACAAAACATAACAGCATATCCTTGTATTCATAGCCTAACTCAGTTTAATTGCTTTGTCTAACTACTTACTGCTTTGTTTAGTATTTCAAGAACTTTTGTTAATTCATTTTAAATAATCTTTTTTTTCAAAGATGCAAGAAGAATAAATACTCTTTAAAATGACAGTAGAGGGTTACATGATTTTAAAATTTAAGAGTGCCTGACTACAGAAGTTAAACATCTGGTTTAAAAAAAAAAAGAGAGAAAGGAAGGAAGGGAGAAAAAGAAAGAAAGAAGGAAAGAAAGGCAGGAAGGCATACAACTCTCTGGATCAAATTTCTTCTCCAGGAGTTCTCTCATTTCTGTAATCTCAGCTCTGTATATCCTGAATGAATCAGGAGAGTATAGTTCCTTCAAATAGTTATTTAGAAAAAATTTGACTTAGATATTAGGGCTTATATATTAACACAATATAATTCACAATAGTCAAAAGAAAACAATTATTAATCACACTTGCTCTGATTTTATATTTCTGTAACAAGTAGAATATTCATTCATCTTCAAAGAAGGTTTTGTAGTTCCATATATTCTCCTTTTGTGAGAGGAAAAGATCCAAAATATTTTTTTCTTAAGAATCTTAATATAGTGTATGAAGAAAAAAAAAAATCAATTTACCTCCTGTTCTCTACAAGAGTCCAGAAATTTGGTCTAAATAAAGCTTTCTGTGATTGTGTGTGTAGATATATTTTTAAAAATTCTGAAAAGATCTTTCCTAATAAAGCTTATGACATATATATGGTTTCAGCTGGATAAAGAAACTACATCACATTAGTTTGAAGAGATGAGTTCTATGAAGGGGCACAAAAGTCTACCTAATCCTTCTGGTAAGTTTATACAACAACAGAAAAAAGTTTTTATTTTCTTTATGGAATAAGATATATAATAGAATATTTGGTAGTCCAAGGTTTTATTAGTGGAAATGTATTTTCCAGTTTTAGAGACAAAAAACCTGAAACACATCAACTGTATTTCACAGGTATGCTCATAATAGCCAACAAAAAGACTTCGTATTTTGTATTAATTGGCACACTGCTACCAAAGAGATTAATGCACTATATGTGCAATTTATGACGTTATAGAATGGTCAAACACTGTAGTTTTCCTGAAAGTAAAACCAGATTCTGCTGAACTACTGTTCAGCAAAAAATTCAGGTTGGTTAGGTCTTACCTGCGGTTTTGGGTAGTAACTGGCTTATAACTAGTTGCATTTAGCTTCACTTTCCATGCTATCATAAAGGCTTAGCCAGGGCTTACAGGCTGTATTCTTCACATGATACAATAACGGACAAGACAGTTTCAGCCTCTCTGTGAATGGCAACAGAAGGTCACATAATCCTAGTAATATTCAGGAAAATGGAATGCAGAAAACAGATGAAAAAGTACAATATTAACCCTAGTCTTGTAAATACATCGTTGTAATAGAGTGCAGCCAAATATTTCATCTCCTGTCTGAATGTGTCGGAGTAGGAATCTGAGGGAATACACATGCCCTTAACATATCTAACACTTCATGTTCACTTTTATTAACATAAAATCTACATGCCTCAAACTATTGTAATCACCAAGCTAAAAATGTATTATCTAGGAAGTCATAGGCTAAAATATCGATTTCACCATCAAGTCCATATTAAAACCAAACAAAACAAATGCTCACAACCTTACAACAAAATGCTCAAACAAAAAACAGAGGGGGATCATTAAAAATCTTTCACAGAGGTCAGTATGCACTACTGAGAGAGTGACACAGGTAAAGGTAACTTTAGGTAGTGGACAGAAGTATTTGCATCTAGAAGCATTCTTACATTAGCATAGCTGGTGAAGACCAAAAGGCACTTCCATTTCTTTCCGTTAGCAGTGGGCATCCAAGCACAGTGGATGTAGAGGCTAAGAGTTAATGGCATCATTATAGCTGCAGTTCTTATGACTAGAAACTTCCATTTGTTGTGCTATTTAGAAAGGCTTTTGGAAACAACCTTTATTTGGGATGGTGGCTAGAGAGAATAGGACACTGAGGAAAAAACTGCTGTGAGCTACTCAGCCTGGGACAGAGTGGAGAATAGCAAGCCAGGTGGAAGAAATGCTCCTCTGGGAGAGCTGAGCCACAAGAGAGGATGCCACGTTGCTGCTCCCTTAAATGCGAAGGGATTCTGAATGAGAAGTGCTCAAGTCTGTGGCTTTCAGCACTCTTTCTTTCATCAAGGGGCTGTGGGAGTTCTTGTAACAGCTGAAAATAAAAAGCAGGGCTATTACAAACTGACTTTAAGGTTGTATTCTCATTACTGCACCCAAAGAAGAATCATACTCCTTCTTGTTAAACCAAACCTAAAAGTTGCAAGAAATTGTTGTACTATTTGAAAGCTTCTGCTCGCATGGCATAGTATTCAGCGAGAGCCTCTTTCTGGCATAGAAAGGAAAATTTTTATTCTACTGCACAGTCTTCTGGGAGAAAGTGAGATCATTTCAGCTTACTTAGTAGAGAGAACAGACTGTATTTTTTTCTTCTTTCAGTTTTTTTGCTGGTTTGTTTTTTTTATGGAGTATAAGTTACTTGAATTTTCTCTATTCCTCTTTATGTATCTCACATCAGGCAGGAATTTGAGTAAGTCACTGTCTATCATTATAACCAGAGTAAATGTCTAATGCTAAAACCAGAGTTTTAGCAATCTTTCTCTTAGGGTTTTTGTTTAACCCATTGACTCTTTGTAGTTACCTGGATTTTTTTACCTCCTTCCCTAGGCAATAATCCGCTTCCATCAGCTGTGATAAGAACTTCAATTTATTAAAGTGGATGTAAAATAATCTAGGCTAAAGTAATTTTTAAGCTGTCTCCTATACCTCCATCCTCTTTCAATATAAAACCTTAATTTGAAGTATTCATAGTTTAAACTAAGAGGTTGTAAAACTCAGTGACCTTTAGGTGACTAACCACAACTAGGAAAAATTTACTGAACAAACACAGAGTAAAAAAACACCAGAAGTTTCTGACTCTAAATGCATACTGGAGTGAGAGATCAGAGAAGGCTACAGCTCCCTTAGTTTTCCTGAAAAATCCCTAAGCCATCCATTGTAGGGCAGGACTTAAATTTCTGGTGAGTAACTTCTTAACAGTTGTACTGTTGGGTAGTAAAACACTTCACTAAGGTTGTGTGGGAATATTTTTATTTATCTACATAACACACACAAAATAAATAATTAAAATTGTATATATTTAAAAGAATGAGAAAAGTATTTATTAAAACTATTTAATAAAAGGCCCTTCAAATACATTTTTTACTTAGCAATTCAGTATCTACTCAAACATTGCCCACTAGTAATTAGGGCTGCAGAGACATACCTCTCAGTTTTGAGCATCTATATGTAATTTCTCATTAATTGAGAGCAACAGTTATATGCCTACAGATGTGCACATTCTACCTTCAGTCTAATTTTTCAGCAAAGACTTCAGCATTCAATCATCTTTGCTGTGAGCAGAGAGCTGTGTGGCCATGGCAATGACACTGTACACCTACATAGATTTGGTTGCTGAAGCAGAGCCTAAGACTTACATTTAGAAGAGCACACAAGCTCACACCTATTTGCAAATATGTCCTTAAGCCTTACTGACACTGAAACAAAAAAGCTGAATATAAGTAATTTAGTGACCTTAGACATCACAACAGACACAGCATGTTACAAGATAACAAAAAAAGAAAAATCAGTCATAAGACCTCTAGACATTACCATAATAAAAGCACACAAGTGATTTCAGATATAGGGCAGCAATTGTTTAGCTACAATCTAACTTTCTTTTTCAGGATGGAATTTGCTCCACAAAAAAAACCCAAATGCAGGAACATAAAAGGAAACCTTCTGCACCTTCAAGATAGCAACTGATATTGTTATTGAATGTTTGTTCTGGATTTTTTTCCAGGTTATACAACACAGAGAGTATGGTGTTCTTGAATACAAATGATAATAATTTCAGTGAGAAAGATGAGAACAAAAAAATAGATCTCCGAGAAAAACAGAACTACAAAGTTTTCTAGTAAAACCAGCTAAAACAGGAAAAAGAAAAATCAAGGGAAAGTGGTTCAGGTCTTCACAGAAGAAATTGTACAGTTCAGACCTTCGACTGGAAGAGATACCAGTATCTACAGAAGGAAGAAAAATGCTAGACAAAGGTGACCGAATAGCTTGATATGAAAAAAACACCCGTTATTGCACAAGTAAAATCCACCCAGTTACTTAGGGCTGCTTTTGATATAGTCAGCCGAAGGAAAGAAAAAAAATCAACAGCAAGAAACAGTTACAGATGTAATGAAAAGGTCATATAGGCTTCATGTTACACATTTTCCCTTTTAAAATGTTTCAAGTAAAGCAAATGAGTAAAGAACAGGAAAAAGCTTATCACCAAATTTCAGTAAGTAAAGAAGTTTCAAAGTTAGCCTTAACTTAGCCAATGACTAGAAGAGTGCTGAGGCGTTTTACTGTAAAACTGTGGAGAAAATTTAATAAAAAAATGCAAGAGGTCTCTTGGAAAATGAGCTATTGTAGTTCTGTATGATATGTTGGAAAGACAATTGTTTGAGTCAGCTGCAGCACACAGATGTACCGATTTTTTTTTTTTAAGCTTACATGAGGAAATGGCAATTTCTGTTTGCCCTTTGAAAGCTTGTAGTGCATGACTTTATTATGGATTTGTAATATAAGAAACAAAAAGGATGTGTCTTATAGCTCAAACTTTTAGTACAAAACACAAACTTACAATCTTTCTACTGTTCTTCCTAAATTCCTTAGTCCAGATAAGACTCATCTGAAAGGACTCAGGGAGCCAGCAGTGATATACTAGAGGTTGTTGGCTCAGCTGTGAAGGCCTACTTTGAGAGGCAGCTATGGTCCCCCCTCCTGAAAAACTTCAACATTATAGGCGGTGCTTTTTCACATGTTCTCAGTAAAGAGTGGATGAGTAGGAGGTCCTACAGGCAATAGTATGATGCAAGCAGGTGTTGCCCACCACACCTTTTTTAAAAGTGAAGATATTTCTTCAGCTTTTGAAAAGTGGAGGAAAATATGCTTTTCCCATAGGCATGTATTTGGCTATAGAAATTTAGAACTTGGGTTAAAATAAGAGCTTGTATAAAACACAGCCAGCTACACCTACCACGTGCTAGTGGCTTTATAGGACAAAAAAAAAAAGAATAAAAATCAACCCATAGGCAAAACTCCTTTTGTTTATGACTAACAACTCACTTTACTGACCTAAATTCATAATGACTGCACACATCTCAGTTCTAAAACTTCATGAAAAGTGTGGATTTGGATGCTGGCAAACGGCTGAAGAAAAACAAATTCATTAAGTTGTGTAAGATGCAAATCAGGGAGGAAGACTTGGCTAATAGTTGTACTCCACTCATCCTTTGGTGGACTAGGATCCCCTTGGATTTCTAACAGCAGACTATAGCTATATTAATGTAACAGCATGACCCGATTTCAGACTTCACAGAGTCTAACATATGTCATACTTACACTTTAAAAGTTGAACTCTTCTAGTAATTGAGCCCTCTGCTTGAACTGTGCTCCTCCAAAAATACCAGATAAGAATTCAGGACCAGGAACTTTATGCAAAATAGAAAAGAAAAAGAAAAGAAGATACTGTAAACAGTGCAATTTTACAGGAAACTTCCTGTTATTCAAGACATACACTTACTCAGTTAATTCAGAGTCAAAAAGACACAGTATGATCCTTCCCACAAGTTCAAGGAAGACACCTCACAGATCCATACCTGTTGGATATCTATGTCCAAGAGTCACACAAGCTACTTTTGATTTGAGTGGTTCAGTAACCTTATTCAGTAACTACTCAGTTAGTGTGTGTGTGTACACATACTCTTCCAGACAGTCTGCACACTATAAACTTTCATTAAAGAAATCCAAATTGATTGGATGTTGACTGCTGTGTGAAGTTTTGCCCTCTAAGATGATAATTTTGGGTCTTTGTGCACATTTTATTTCCTCTAATATAAAATTATAGCCCTTATCTCTTCCAAAAGCCAATCATATGCTGGACTGCATAAAAAGTGTGGCCAGCAGGTGGCCAATCACTTCTGAAGCAGCTCAAACCTCTCCATTAGCTGCCAGGATCTTTTTCAGCTGGGGTATAGTAGGCCTCCGATCCTCTGTATTCCTGAATGCAAAAGCCTAAGAGTTAACCTCCAGTCTGACTTGGTGCTTTCTGGCAGAGGCTCCAGGTAGGACCATTTGGCCTGGCTGCAGTGTTAAAGCACATTTTTTACATCTTGCCCTGTCTGGACTGGCCCACAGGCTACTGCATGAACTATCTCCCATTTAATTTGTTCAAAGGCTGCTTGTTGCCCTGGGCCCCAGTTGCAATCATTCTTCTTCCAGGGCACTTGATAGAGAATGCTTACAGTCAGACCGTAATTTGGAATATGCATTCTCCAAAACCCCACAATACCTAAGAAAGTGTGTGTCTTTTGTACTAGTTGGTGGAGAAATTGCCCTTTCTTTGTTGTTCACATACAGTGGGATCTGATGACACCCATTTTGCTCTTTTATTTGTAAAACTTGGTTCTCCTTTACAGGTCCTTTGACCTTACTTTGTTTTATGACAAAACCAGCTTTCAGAAGCATTTGGACTATTTTCTTCTCTTTCTCAAAAACTTCTGCTTTATTGCTTCACAGATTGATATCATCAATGCATTGCAGGTGCTCTAGAGCTTCACTCTTTTCCAGTGCAGCCTGGATCAGTCCATGGCAGACAGTAGAGCTGTGTTTCCACCCCTGGGACAGTCGAGTCTAGGTGTACTGGATGCCCCTCCAAGTGAAAGTGATCTGTGGCCTGCACTCTGCTGCCAAAGGGATTGAGAGAAATGCATTAACAATATCAGTTGTGGCATCCCACTTGGCTGCCTTTGACTCCAGTTAGTCTTGAAGTTCTAGCATATTTGGTACAGCAGCACTCAGCAGCCATGTGACTTCATTCAGGCCACAACAGTCCACTGTTAGTCTCCATTAGACTTTCACATTGTCCATATGGAGCTATTAAAGGGTCATCAGGTCATGCTGTTCACTCCTTGGGTCTCCAGTCAATGAATCAGCTTATGAATTTGAATCAGAGAGTCTCAGTTGGCGTGATATGGCTGCTGGATCACTACTGTGGTAGTGATCAGCACCTGTTCTTCAACCTTCAGCAATCCCATAGCAGAAGGGTCCTTTGGGACACCAGGCAAGTTAGACAGCTGCTTAATTTCCTCTATCTCCAAGGCAGCTACAACAAAAGCCTACCAGTATCCTTTGAGGTCCTTGAAATACCCTCTCTGAGAATTTAAGTCAAGGATGCATAAAGCTTCTTGTCAAGTCACCATGGGGTGCTTTTGCCACTCACTCCCAGACAGGTTTATTTCAGCCTCCAGTACAATTAGCTGTTGGGATCCTGCTGTCTCTACAGAAATACAAATAGGTTTTTTCCCTGTAGAGCTTGATGGCATTAGGGTACACTGTGCACTGGTGTCTATACTCCTTATACTCCTGTGGGTCTGATGTGCCAGGCTATTGGATCCTCATAATCCAGTAAACCTGGCTGTCCCTCTCCTCCACCTGGCTGAAGGCAGGGCCCCTGCAGTACTGGTCATAGAATTCTACACTTAATTCTTGAAAAAACAGATGTAAAAAATATATATTCCTTTCTCTGGGGTCAGGAGTAAGATCAGCCCTTCCACTCCTCTTGGGGAACTGGAGACTGGAGCAGCAATTTTCCTGGAAGAACACACATTTGTGATTGTTTTCCATAGCAAGTTATGTAATTGTGTCTCCAGGGTCAAGGTAGGCTTTCCTTCCCACTTCCTCATGTCTTCTTCATGGTCCTGCAGATAAAAACACAAAGCACACCATGGTGTGTACTTTCTATGTCCTCTCTCTTGAGCAAAAGAACTCATAATGTTAATAGCTGATACTGGTCCATATAGGTGGGGAATAGGATCTATCCTTGTCAAGTCACTGGAATAGTTTCTCCACAGATGAGACAATAGAGGAAGAGAGATTGTCTTCATATTTTTGGAGCTGGAAAACCACTTCATCCATTATCAGTGTCTCTCCATCTCTCCAGGTCGTTACTGCCAATAAGCTGGCACAAGACAATGCTCTGTACAATTTCCACCACATGGGTTGTGTGCATTGGATTTCATCTGGATGTGTGGGTAACTGTGCATTGTTCAGATCATAATACATCATCTCCAATTCCCTCGGGTACTGGATACCTCTCTCTATTGCAGTCCACTTACCTGGGCAACAAATAACATCTTCCTTGAAGAGGTACCTTTCCTTCATGGTTGAAAGGAGTCACCTCCAGAGGCTGAGGACTTGTGTCCCTCTTTCTATTGCCTTGTCAATGAGTGCCTTCCTTAGAAAGTGATGCCAGTTGCTTTGTTTCCCTACCCTCTAAATCCAGGATACTAGCCTCCTTATCCCAGCGTTGGAGCAGCCAGGTGATAATATGCTCACCTGAATGATGGCTGAAATCTCTTTGCATATCCTGCTGCTTACTCAGGGATAGGGGTTGAGTGATTATCCTCTTGTTCTGCCTCTTCCTCTTGTTGTAATGGTCCTGTTTCATCCTCCTTTACTATATGCACTCTTTCATATCCATGTCTTCTTGTGCATGGGGGTGATTAATACCAGCACGGGTTGGTTCTCTGGTTCAGCTGCATCACCCATTGCTTGTGTCTGAGTAGCTGTAGTGCCTGTTGTTGGGGTTTGGATAGCCACAGTGCTTGTCACAGAGGTTGGAGTAGCTGTAGCACCTGTCATGAGGGTTGGAGTAGCCACAAATAGTTGCTTAACCCTAAACAAGACCTAAACCACGTTTCTGGTTCCTAGAAATAGGACCATGCTGTTTTCAAAATCCCAAGGGTATTTCAAATTTTATTGTAATTAGCCTGGGGAAGAAGGAGAAGACATGGGAAGATGTCTCCTCCTTAGGCTGGCTCTTTGAGAAGTTAAAAGGTGTAATTATTAGTAGTTTCCAATAGATGGCTCCCGAAGTACAGAGGTGACAGCAATGCTGAGTACAAGTACCAGACTAGTTTCACAACCAGCTAATCTGTCATGCCATAAACCGGTATTACAACACACAATGCAATAACCTTAGCCCAGTCCCCAAAGGTGATAAAACAGCCCAACAGGCAACACATGGTACAAGTAAGTTGTTACACAATCCAACTCTGACAAGTAGCACAACTCAGAGCAAATAAACCAACATTGACAAAACTAATATAATGAATGTTTATAACAAATTTGTTCTAACATGCTGATGTCAGATCTGTCATTATCTCAATGCTTGGTGCCCCACATTAGGCACCAAAAAGCACTGTTGTGGTTTGACCCCAGCTGGCAGCTGTGTACCATACAGCTTGCTCACTTCCCCTGCCCCCCATGGGATGGGAAGAGAATTGGAAAAAGGTAAAACCCATAGATTGAGGTAAGAACAGTTTAATAATTGAATTAGAGTTAAAATATAAAACTAATAATTATAATGAAAAGGGAGGTAACAAAAGGAGAGAGTAGAATAAAACCCAAGAAAAACAAGTGATGCACAATACAATTGCTCACCCCACACTGATCAATATCCAGCCAGTCTCCCAGCAGCAATTGGTTCCTCCCATCTAACTCTTCCCAGTTTAAATACTTAGCATAATGTTCTTTGTTATGGAATATTGTTGCAGCACAATCAAACCAGTAGACTGCAACAAGGCTTTACCCTTGGTCAGATTCTACTGTCTGTGCTGTCTCTCCTTCCTCCAGAGATCAGACCACACCACTCCTCCTCCATCCAGCCCCCTCTCCCACAATCCTCAGGGCTATTTAACCACTCAGCAGGAACGAGCTACACCTGCACATCATCCATGTCAATCAACCCACTGCCTCTGAGGCAAGGCCACAGCTGCATGTTATCAATCCTAATCAACCTTCATTCCTCTACAGAATATCCCTTTGGCTAGTTCAGGTCAGCTGTCCTGGCTCTGCTCCCTTCTGGCTTCTCATGCACCTCCTCAATGGCAGAGCATGGGGAACTGAAAAGTCCTTGACTCTAGGGTAAGCACTACTTAGCAACAACTAAACACATCAGTGTGTTATTGATAAATTCTTACATTAAATCTAAACCGCAGCACAGTACCACCTACTAGGAAGAAAATTACCTCTATCCGAGTCAAAACCAGGACAATGCCCTGTCATTGGAAGTGTTCAAGGTCTGGTTGGATGGGGCTTTGAGCAACCTAATCTACTGGAAGGTGTCCCCGCCCATGGCAGGGAGGTTGGACTAGATGATCTTTGAATGTCAGTGCCAACCCAAACCATTCTATCATTCTATGATTAGACATAAGGTTCAATTGTATTGACACATGACCAGAGATGTCTCATTAATTGTTAAATTCCTTAAAATGGCTGTCATGAAAAGTAGTATGTTAATGACAATTACATTTTACTTATTCAGTGGAACCAGTACAGTACTTGTGCTTATTAATTTCAAATGTGCAACTCTAGATTACAGGAACATTCATTAAGATATATTTTTTTTTTCAATTATATTTCTTAGTAACTAATTTTGAAAAGGTATATTTATATTTTTGCACCAGCTGGCAAAGAATGTAAGAGCGGAGAATACTGGACTCCTCATAGATTGTATACTTGTTTTTCTTGAATCTGCCTGTGTTTAAAGCCCTTTTTTCTCCCCTGTATCTTTCTATCAGCTACAGTTTACATAATTCATTACAAAAATTCATTACAAAAGTTATTGAAAATAGAACTAATGATATCAAGTTAAAGCAGAAAATTCCCAGACTTCAAAATATAAAAATAATTTCTGATTGGGCTGAAAGGAGAAATGCATTAAAAACCAGAAGGGTTTATCTGTACCTAAAAAGCAAATAGTTTAGTATGAGTATTGTATGACTTTATAATAAAAAACCCATGATAAAATGAAACAGAGTTACAAATGGATGGCACTTGGTTAATTCTTAATTTTTATGTCATTTCTTTACCATTTAAGCCAACTAAAAGAGATAATGTATGACATGACAAGTTAATTCTTCTATAAGACTACACTACATGAACATTATGTAATCTTATTCAGCACTTCTGTTATTAAAATGAACTTTTAATGCTTTGTATGTTTAGCTTTTACTTGTAATTTAAATTAATACCTTATGTCTTATAGATTGCCTTATCTTTTTTTATACAGGCTAGCTAGTTTATCACTACTCTTCTACTGCCAGGTAGTTTGGAAACCTGTATTATCCACACTTCACATAGGAAACTACTGGTGTATATATATGAAATAACTGAATATATTGAATATGGCAGTACATGGAAGAGTGGAATAGTTAGGAGTGCAACCAAAACAACACAACTTTTCATTTGTGTTTACCCCATGCTTCCTTTCTCTGCCCCATAGGCTGAGTTAGATATACTATGTACTCACTGTGATACTTTCCAGTTCCACATATAGCCCTTACCACGACTTCATAAACAAATAATAAAATCTTTCTGATATGTGCTCTAAGACATCAAAATCCAAAATGTTAAGCCTAATATATGTCAGATATTAGTCATAATTTGATAAGTTACAGAGTTACATTTCATTTCTCAGGAAGTTGCACCAAAACCTTTAGTTCTGTCTCTTGTTCTAGAAAAGAGAACTACTTACTAGTCACTCTTTAGTTCTTGTGAATTTTATTCTGCATGTTACTGCAACTCCAAAAGAGGATTTAACATTTCTGGCAAACTAAAACATTTTTATTTTTCAACATCAGAGTCCTGAGTTTAAAAATTATGTTCCTTGCTCAATTTGCCACCTCTTGGGGAAAACATATTAGGTATCAAGAGGCAGCCATTTTATTTATTGTTTAAGCTTATTCTTTTAATGTTATTCCTATTTTAACTCAGACAAATAAAACATTGTTTTCTTTTTCCATAATTAGAAACCAAGTTTTTTGACTCTTACTGATGAGGTTTTATAGTGCTGTCTGCATCACTAGGGTTTCTGCATTGTGCTTCTGTAGTTACATTGCCCATTCTGTTTAACTTTCATAGTGATGCTTCACTGCTCAGTGGAGTTGACATTAAAAATTCTAAACAGACACTTGACTGTGCGTATATGCTGTGCTCACTGAACACCAGTTCGGTACTCATGATTTTGGGACCTGCCTGACAGCAGCCTGTTTTCAGGCACCTTAAGATGTATCCTTCTAAAAGCACTCCCTTAATAACGCATGGTTAGTCTACACAGATTTTAGGCTCCTGGTATGTCAAAGGACCTTTTCCAAGGACTTCAGAAAGTTTCTGAACATTTCTCTCTATTATCATGTATATTAAAAATTAAGAGATTTCCCAGAAAAATACACACCATAAAGCTTCAAATGCTTTCCTCAAAATTTCTGTATGCAAATTTTACTTTTTATTTTTCTATTATTTCTTATTCACACCCTAATTGCTTCAGTCCAGTTAATAATTACAGTTACTTCAGTGACATTAAGCTTTTGTCTTTAATACTAATTCAAATTAGAAATCTAATCAAATATCTATTTCCAACCAATGCATTTATTTTTCATAGTACGTTGTATATACTGTGATGATTATAATTTAAGTAGACATGAACTTTTAAAAAATCTTTAATAAATACAAAATTATGAATATAAGCCTAAATGTTAATAAAACCCCTCTCTTATTTCGTTTTGTAAATCTCATATTTTCAGAAAAAAATTAATTGGTTTAATCTAACTTTTCTTGTCTCTTTTAAACCTTTCTTGGCATAATTTTTCATTCTATAACATAAGCAGCACCCAGAGATAATATGTGATAGCATATTAGGCTGTCTTTCAATGTAAGTCGGAAATGCCTTATTTTAAGCTGTACTAAGACCATGCATGACATCCTTCTAAGTTAAGTGCAGATTTAGGTAAAACCCATGTGAACTGCACACCAGACATATTTCTCTCAGTCACAGTACCTTTTATGGATCCAAAGTGCTTTCTGGGCTCTCTAAAGTAGAATATTTTTTTTCCACTGGCCTGTATCAGAGTAAAATTGTACTCCTTGCAGTGGCTCAGCCATGCCAGACATGACTGAAGAGGGGTCAGAGACCTTTAATCTTCACTCCACGCCACTGAGCTGCTCACAGAACAGAGCACATGGACTCCTCACACTGATCACCAACATCAAAGTGTATCCAGGCAGATGATTCAGGGGATTTTGTCCTGATGAATAGATATATAGGATAAGTAGCATGGATAAAGGAGACAAATTCAGGATCTATATCCAGGATCAATTCAGTGGACTATATAGGGAACCAGAGTGTGGTAGCCCTGCAAGCACCCTGAATTATTCATTGCTCCCTTGAACTTAGACATCACAGTATGCAAAGTGACTAAACTGTAGAGTGTCCCCTCCATCCACAGTAAAGGAGGACATTAGTTTTTGGTTGTTAAATAAAGTGGTTTTGGGGAGAGTCAGTCTTTACTTTGTAGAGTCAATACAAAATTCTAGCTAAATGAATAGCTGAGGAAAAAACAATATTGTTGCTTTTTTTTTTTTTTTTTTTCCTCTGGGTTGATCTCATTCAGACTTGGCTTTTTGTCTGGTCATTTCTTGGTGTCCGATGGGAAACATCAAGGAAGCTGATGCATCAGCTTTTACTATCTGCAAACTAAGGAAAAAAAAAAAAAAAAAAAAAGACCAATTTCATGGCACAAAAAGTCTAAAGTGATAGTGAAGGCAAAAAGTTCCAAATGCCATTACCTGCTGTCAGAAATGGATCTTTAAAAGCAGATAAAAGTTGATCATGTCCCTAAAGTAAAATAAACCAGGGGATGACAGAAAAAGATATTTATAGGGAATGAAAGGAAAGTGCTTTGCTTTGGAATCAGGCCATAAGGGAAAGTGCAGTTAAGGATAATTCATTTTACAATCTTCCCCAGGCTGTATTAGTCCTCTTGCAATTTTGCAGAATAATAGAACTAAAATGTTCTTTCCTGGAGCTGTGGGTTCAGCTTCATTAGGTCTTTTTTTGTATACTGGCATTTAGATAGCAAGGAAATATGTCCCTTTTATCACCCAAAATGGACAGATACAGATAATTAGGTTACATGTTCTAATATCTGTAACGATCAGCTAATCTTAGGGGTGTAGTACATTTGTTTCTTTAGGAATAGTCCACTGCTTTTTAGGAGTAATGTCAACTAACTCTTATAAATCCAGTTGATCATAGTTGGAAATTGTTAATAGTCCTGATACAAAGCCCACTCAAACAGGGAGACTCTCACACCACCATTGCTGCCATCACTGATGTCAGCTGGGTCTGAAGCAAGGCCTAGGAGGTCACAGAATGGTGATGATATTTAAAAAAATACATATATGAAAATCCATACTTGCATTTGAATCTTGCTGCATTACATATTTATGAAGGTTAATTAAAATTAAATTAATGGTGAATATCCCAGACTTCAGTGGTATTTTAAATCTTTATCAAAATACAAATTCTTAAATATGTATTCAATTAAGAAAACAAGTTTAAAAGTAATTTTCTAACAAGCTGTAATGCATATTGTTCCATTACTGTATTTATAAAAGTCTCAGCTTATTTTTGAACTCCTGTCAATATTTAAAAAGAAGCTAAGACACATTAAAATTCTCCACATTATTTCAACTAACCGGTCTACTCAAAAAACAGTGAAGTTTAGTCCAGTGTTTTAAAAATGGTTTAGGTGGGATAAGCTGGTGATCAACTTGAGAATAGTTTTAAAATATCTTGCATGTTCATGAACACTAAACAAATTAGTTGTTGAGGGAAATGTATTGTCACAACATCTGGAAAATCGTCAAGAGAAAATTAAACTGGGTTAATAATTTTAGCTTTGATTCAGTAAAGCATGGAGACATGTGCTTAAATCTAAGTATGTTCTATTGTACTTCGCTTAATCCTGTCTGTAATGTGCAGCCAACATGAACAAGTATATTAAAGCAGAGAACATGTTAAGAAAAGAGATGGTGCAATGTAAGATTTCAAGTATGAGTTTACATCTTTTGAGAAGATGGGCAGGGGGAAGTGGAAATCTGTCAAGAAAAATAAGATACTAGGAGACAGTGATATGGTAACAGGAGACTTAAAGACCCATCTGAAAATGAAGATAATACACGATGTGTTTATTTTTTCTTAATGTAAAAATAATGGCATCTGGATGGACAAAACCCACAAATTTGTGTCACAGTGAGGAACACCATGCATCTTACTACTGGCATAGACCTGACAAAGTCAAGTCAGTCTCTAAGTGAAGAATGAGAGGAGTAAAAAAACCTCCCTCTGAGGAATTTCTGTTGAGCCAGGGAGACTATATAAGGGGAAAAAATCATGTTAGAGCTTGAAAAACACACTTGTAAGGAAAAACGAACCAATAAAAAGAGCAAAGGAGTAAATATTACTTCCTTATTAGAAATTTTATTGATGTTAATGTGGCTAAAGAAGTGAATGTTAACAAGAGTGTGTCAAGGCCTCAGCCTGAAGTATGGTGGCCAAAACCAGATTAGAGAGTAGTTTGGATTAGTTAGATGTTTTCAGCTAACTGCATCTAAGGAACTTTTTCTTAAAGTACTTAAAAAAAAGGCAAAACACCTCTCTAAAGGAATCTTAAAATACAAATACTAAATGACTGCAGAAGGACTACCATCTAATATATTTACAAAAGAGAAGAAAGAGCTGTCTGAAAACCACAAATCTATCCGTGTGGGTTCAATTCACAGGATAAATATCCAAAAAAAAAAAATGGAAAAAATACTCCAACTAGCTGTAAGCACTTATATGAAACAGAGATATTAGGAAAACAGAGATGTTAGAACATGGACATTTCAAGAACAATTCACTCAGAATAATCTCATTTAAATTTTCTTTTTCTTTTCCTAGGAGAGCAGAGGTTTTAGATGTTTTGACTTAAGTAGACTTCTGATTCTGTTTTATACAAAGATTTCTCATAATAAAACTTTGCAAGGTTGATGCAATGCTTTTGAAAATTCAGTCTCAGAAGGCTGCCACCCGTGGTCTGGTATTTGGAATAATGCTTGTGAAAGGGTTTCATAAGGATTGCATTTAAGCAGAAACAACTGCTTAACAACATTATTTCTATGTAAACATAGATATATATACACAAAGTTAAAATATACACATTTTATTCTCCTGCTTCTTTCTGATTAGCTTCAGATAGGAATATTTTTGCTATTTATCTGAGCTAGCATCTACTATGCTTTGTCCAGTGATTAAAAGATTCCGATCTCAAAAAGCTAAATATTTTGTTCTAAACAGATTAATGACAAGTCTTTCTTAAATGCTTCACCTTGGAGTTTAAAATTAATGAGACAGTGAATGAGGCATGAAGCAAGTGAACTCATCTTTACTGATGCTGTAGTGTTTGTAGGTTACCACAGATAAATTTACTCCACTTTATTTTGCAGTGACTTCTAATCTTGCATAGAAATATTTTAGATCTCTGTGGGGGGAAAAAAAAAGAGTTTTCATTATTCTTATTCAAAGAATAATGAAATACTTGAAAGTTTAAATCCCATGCACATATGTTTTCCTGGCAGTACACTTCTAGGAAATGATTTCCAAATAAAAACCTCTTCTAAGTGTTGAAGGAAAACTGAGCCTTACCTCTGTGAAGGATTAATCTGGCCACCGGAGGGCAGCGCTGCTCTTCACCAATCTCATTTTCCCCCTTCGCTGTTTGGAAGGCAAGGAAGGACAAGCAAAACAAACCCGGGTTTCAGGGTGCGACTCTGCAAAGAACCCCTTTACTGCTCTTCCTAGTATTGCGTCAACAGCTTAAAATCGGGAAGATGCACAGAAACGTTCCCACAGTAAGCTATGTCCTGGATGTAGTTAATTAAACAGTGGGTAGGCAGCTATACATTACACATGTATGCTTTTTGGGGATGCTTCCACAATTTACAGTTTTGCCCTGGTTTTGACTGTATTGAGTCTATGCAATTTTGATAGAAATACTAGATCTCAGTTTGAGCTACACAGAAATGGAAGGATTTAACAACACAGTATATTTCTGAAAGTGACAGCTTTGATTTCCTGTTGTTGCTGTTTTGTTGTTATTGTTACGGTTATGAAATTTTAGAAAACTGCAGCAAACAAACTTTGTTTCTGAGAAAAGTTGCAGTTACCAGTAATTGTTCCACTTATGCTTTAAGCATTACATTTTGGTTTCTGAGCAACTACCAAAATTATTTTGTTCTTTCATTGACTTTGAAACTGATGATCACATATGTTAATTCTGCTTCTTGATAAAACGATTGCCTTTTCATAAAAAGATCAGGAAAAGCAACACATTCCAGATGGCTGCATGAGCTACTTGGGTATGAATCTTTCAGTAACACATGTGCCTATGTATCTGTAAGATTCACTTTCTATTCAAATCTTTGAAAACAAAGTACCATACCAATAAAAATTAATTCAGATTATTTTTGCTGAAATCTTACAGTTTAAGAAAGATAAAAAAAGGAGTAAAAGCTAATGCATTTTTTTTATTCAGAGCAATAGAGGTACATTTTTTTGCAGCATTAATTCTCATCTTCAGTACAGCTTATTAAGATGAGACAAGCATTTCTTAGGTTCTGCTTTACCACTAGCTGTGTAAATATTGCTATTTTATCAACTTCGAATGTGTGAAGGGGGTTATGATAAATTATAATTACTCAGGCTTTCCAGCACTGAAAAAAAAGCTTCAAAATTTTTTCTTCATGGAAACTTTGTTTACGAAACGCAGAAATATCCCAAAAGGCTTTGTAAGATGGTAGCATCTCCAGCATGGTGGTGATTTTATGCATAATTTACTGTAATATTTTTACAGGATTTTTAACAAAGTCCAACCACGCTCATCAACAGTGGTAGATGGGAAACATGACTGAATATGACAGAGGAGATTTCGATGTAGACCATTATTCCTGAGCAGAACAGAGTAAGACCTGTCCTGGGGAAAGAGTTATGGTCCTGAAACTCCTATCCAGTCACATAGGTTTCAAAAAGGGAAACCTTACAAGAATAAGGATGACTTTTTTTTGCAGTGATAGCCCTGGTTAGTTTGTTTGTTTATTTTAATTGCCAAATTAAATGGCTACTTGAAAAATCATTTATAGGGAGAATTTCTAAAATAAAGATAAGTGAATCCAATTGTACCCTTGACTACATCTGTCTGTTTCTTGTTTTCCACTCACTCTTGCTCATATTACCATTTTTTAAAGGCTTGGGATACTGAAACTGTAACTCCCTGTTGGATAACTGGAAGGGTCCCTAGACCCTTGTTGACTCTCTGTTGGCACACCTGAGCTTCTCTCAGCTGCAGAGGCAAGACCTGATCTGATATTAAATTAGGACAATTTTTGCATGGTAGTGACAAGACTCAAAATTGAACTTGGTACATCTACCAGCGCTTTTATATTGTCACCTTCCAGCTTGCTCCCTTCATGCCCAGCTCAATTCTAATAAGAACACTGTGTCTTCCAAATTAACTTTTTTTTCATGTTTTCATAATGTTTGGACCACAATCAGAAGCCATAAGGAGAAAGACAGACACTTCTTAAATAATTATTCTGTTTTCTTACTGATAAGGGGTTTTAAGCTGACAGGCTGCAATTAGTAAATAAGAAAAGTCAGCTCACTTCTCTTAACCTTTGAACAAGAAGATTGGAGAGCTAAATAGTCACAAATCACCTGCAAATATTCTTGATATCTCAGACGCTATCAACAGCATCAACAGCAAGGGATTTGATTTGAAGTGAAATAAGAGGAAAAACAGCTGACGGTTTATAAAAAATACCTCTGTAACTCATGTATCTACTTGTGTCTTTTTCTTACTCTTCTATCACTTTAGCCTTATTTTAAAATAGGATTCAATTTTTCTTGCAGTGAAGGTAAGTGGAATCTGCTGATACAGCTGTAAATTCCACAATCACATGTAAATTATTCTAAAGCTTCATATACATTCCTTTCCCTGTCTTCATCTCTTATTGTATATGTTGTGCTATGCCTTGATTTTGCCTCAGAATTTGCTGTGACTTGAAAGTAGATGTGTTAATCTTTTTTTTCTGTTGCTCTGTACACAGCTTCAGTATGAATGGCCATGTACACTGATAAAAAACTTGTTATGGGTTGAAAGGACCACACCTTACACATAGAGCCGAGAATCTCTTGTTAGCCTAATAAAATCCTAACACTAATGAAAATGAAGCAGTAGTTCATCCAGTTACAAAGTACTAATACTCATGGTTCAAACTAGTAAAGAAAAAAATCACTGACAATGATACCTTTCCAACAGTGGTACAGGAAGATTTACTAATTTTCTGTGTCTCTAATCTGTTATGCTCACCTTTCTTCTGGCTTCTAGGGTCAGTGGTGATAGTTTTCTTAAAATAGAGAGAAGCAGAGTGACATCAGCATCCGAAATTCTTCTCAGGACACTGATGCTGATGGTGGATTTTCTTTTCCCCACCTGCTTCCTTCCCTTTGTTTCTAAGGAAGGGGTGAAAGCTGCCCTGCAGTCCCCTACTACCCCCCTTTCCCCCTGTATGTACAGAGCTGGAGCTCAGCCAGGCTGGGCCATGGGGCTTGGCCACGGGGTGCCTGGTCAACCCAGCTCAGCCCTGCCGGGGCCAGGGGCAGCCCAGCCCAACCCTGCACAAGCAGGCCACTGCAAGTAACACCCGTAAGAAAAAGATATTACTGACAGTTCTAAGTGCGTTATGTGAGGCTGTCCTAAGGCTCATCTAGTAATAACTCTTGCCATTTTTTGTTTGTGCAACCTCAAAATACAATATACACTTTATGATAATAGTTTAAAGGGTCATTGAAAAATAATTTTTCATTGGCTACAGTAAGAAAATATTATGTTCCAAATATAAATGATGTTTATTTTAATTACCGGAGTAATCACTAGAACATCAACTCACTTTATTTCTTTCTAGAAACCAGAAGAAAAACTAAAGAAATACCAGAGATACCTGATTTTGGGTTGGAAAGATGATTTTTCCTGAAGTTGATAGCTAAAAGTAGAATGAAATAAACTCTTTATATCTTTCAAACCCACCTGTTGCTTTTGCAAAGCAGCAGGAACAGTTTTTCTTCCACAATCAGGGTACTACCATCAGTGAATCCAGAAGCTGTACATATGGAAAATGATCGATTATATTATCTTTTTTAAGAAAGTCTTTGGAAGAGAAAATTTAGCACATACAGTCAGTAATGGATCCAGAAGAATAAATTAGCTGGAAAAAAAGGACATTACTTTGCATTTCTCTTACTTAAGTGACACTACATGGGAAAACTTTTTCTCGCTTTGCTTTCTTCCTCCCCCCAGAATCATGCCATGAATGACTCCAAGTCTCCATCCTCTCGGACAGGAAGATCACTCCCTGGGCGACCACTGAGTATATAAAAAAATATTTACTTTGATCAGCCTTTGGCAGGAAAAATAACAATCTTTCATCCTCATAAATGCAAACAAATACAAGCTCTGAATATGTATACACTGAAATTAATAGAAAGTTTTTAATGAGCATAGACATTACTTTCTGACAATCTTCCTAATATAGTGAAGAGATGGCAAAAATGGACTTGTCTTTAAAAGTAATTTTTTTATAAAGAAAATGTATGTTGGTGTTGCCCATGGTAGCAGATGTCTGCAGCTCCTGTCACAGAAATTTTAAGCAGTCATCAACGAGATGCCATTCCAGCTTTCCTCTGTCAGAATTCCCTGAGCTAGTTTTGATATCTCAGTTACAGAGTGGTATATTTGAATAGTACTTCTAAAATGGCTTTGTTTCTTAAGAGGCTGAACTGGCTGTCTGGTGTTCTTTTAGATGCTTCCAGAGTATTTGAAGCTAATAAATTACATATAAGCCCTCCTATGTTGTTTATAGAGGACAGAAGTCTTTCTGAATTCTTATTTGAATAGAGAAAGTATTATAACAGCCAACAATCACTTTGCCTATTTTGGAAGATTTCATTTCATTTTGTTTCATTTCAATCCATAGGCTCAGAAAATGGAATTAGGTAAAATAGAATACTTCTCCCACTAACCTTTGGAAAGCATGGTGCTTTAACTGAGGAACCACTGGAAGATAAAAACTCTTTGTCTATTACTGCAGTAAAAACAGGAATGTTATCTCAGGCAGTCAGTGAAAATGTGGTGATGACTGAGCTATCCTTTGATAAAGTACATTCTCTATAATCTCCACACCAAGAACCATTAAGAACATAAAATTCACATGAAGTGATAAAATTCACAGCTACCTAGATTTTTCATGCCAAATAATGGAGGATATAATATACCTTCTGAGATATACACTTGCTAACTCTCTGAAAAGTCAAAGGTTGCCAGATGGGCATTTTCACATGAACTACAAATTTAACACAATCTATGATTTAAAGAGTTTCAGGCATTTTCCCCCAGATGCCCCACAGATTCCCTCTGGAAATGTAATAACAGCATAAAAAGAAATGCACGAATGCTGTAGAGTCTGCTGGGTCTCTTTGGCTAGTGATTCTTTAGGGGCACCTTGGTGAGCAGAGCACTCAAGCTAGCACATTAGTATTTGAATAGGCTGATGATCTTCCATGGCAGTTGCATCTACATTCACAGAAATTAAGTCTCATCAAACTAACTTGCTATCTTTCTTTACTAAAATATCCAGGTGGATGGATAACATTAGTAACGTTGATGACTCATGGAAGAAAGGGTTTAGTGTTATTGAACAGAATGAAAAAAATAATTTAGGTTTATACAGAATTAGTAAGATTTATGTTAGTTGTACACATATCTAGAAGGTGGATCTCAAAGACATTTTAAGCTAGCATTCTTGATAGCGTTCTGGTTATTCAGGACTTTCCTGTCCTTTCCTACTGCTCTACTAACATCAGTCAGAGATCAGACTATAAAAAAATACTCTTTACTAACTGTATAAAAGGGCACCAGAGGCACACTCACCTCCAGGATACAAGAGGAAGCTTTTTTATTTTTAAAACTCTCTGGTTATTCTGATGTCCACTAATCACTTTTTTAAAAAAAAAAAAAAAAAAAAAAAATCCTTTAATTTAAATTAAGGTGTCTGGACCATAACATGGGACTCAAGGAAGAGACAAACAAATACCTTATTTGGTGTCATCAAACTTCAGCTAACATGACATGTTTCCTCCATGATACTACAGAAAAACACAAGGGTACTGTATTAGGCATAAGAAATAATAAACAGTACAAAAATGTGTAATAGTGAACATAAAATAAGAATGTTCTTTCCATCTAGGACTGAAACTAAATATGTGCAATGGGAATGAACTATGTGATTTGATATGACTTCTACAAAAAGGTCATTCATATCTTCACATTTCAGTCAGGTTTTCAGTGTGGTAAGACCCTGGATTTTGTATGCAAGTTTTCCACTTAAATATTTTTAGTTTTCATGAAACGTTTTCACTACTTTTGTTTCCATTAAAATTCAAAATTATTTTCCTGAAGAAATATGGTCCTCTTATTTATTTATTTTTTTTTTTTACAAACACTTTTTTTTTTTTTTTGATTAGTCTCTTTTCCTGACTCATTTTCTTGCTGTCTACATTACTTAGACATTACATTGCATTAGGTCATATTCAAATCAACTTGTGAACTCTGTGAGTTCTTTTTTTCAAGGATCTGGGCTTTTGAAACACCCCATGACTGCATAACTCTTGCTTTGGTTTTGGCCTAACACACAGCTCATGCTTAGAGCTGATGTATACTGGGTGCTGTGCCTTTACGTCAAAGCCAGAGCAACATGTTGGCTGGATGCAATGGACAGGAAGGGATAGAGGTCAGTATGCAGCCATTATTGCCAGCAGCTTGCTGTCCCCTTCAGATATCACCTCCTGGATTCTTGCATAGTAATTGTCCAGAAGTTTCTTCAGACTCCACTAACTGATGGATATAGCATAGACCCAACTTCCAAGCTGGAAGGTACAAATACATCAGTTTATCCAAAAAAGCTTTTGAAGCACACCCAACAGCAGCCACACTGCTGGGGCTTTCGTGCTTCCAGGAGCAATGCAGAGAATGAGGAAGAATGAGATCTCTCACCATCGGCTACAGAACCATTTTGCTCATAGACATGTGAGTTAGGAATTAGAGAACTTGTAAAAGAATTAATAAATTAAAGAAAAAATTAATTAGTGAATTCACATTAGACTAGTCTGTACAAAGGACATTGAGACACTGTTTTGTTTAGTTTTATTTTTGCTAATGAGTTCATAAAATAAAGCTTAATTTACAGAGTACATTGTCCTGTAAATTTGAGATATGCAAATGGTCTGTGACAATAATGCTCTGTAAAACAGGACCTCACATTCCTCTGGTGCATAGATGGTATTGTGCTTAGAACAAATAATAATACCATAAATGTTCATATTAACTTTATTATTAGTTACTATTAGTAGCAAGAGCCACAGGGTCAGTAAAGTTGTTAACAATTGCTGCATTCATAGGCCAGGTGGAAATGCAAGATAAGGAGCCCTTGGAACAGCTGCATCCAGGCTGGCATTGCACAAATTTGAGCAAAGGTTGGCATATCATGTTATAAAAGTCTGAGATGGTTCCCAAGCAACCTGTCAAACATAGTTACAATGCACCATGCTCCATACTGCCTGTAGAGTAAATAAATCTGTCCTTGGCCTAGCTGGCAGTTTCTTTTTGACTTTTCCTGTTCACTTACTGAGCCTTAAACCCTGCGAACAAAGATGACAATGCCTTGCAGCCTTAGGCCTTCCCTCGGCAGTCCCTGCCCTTACTTCAGAAGCTGGTTAATATTCAATGGGCTCATCTCCCCTGTCAAGTTTGTGAAGGTCAGTTTTGAAGATTCTCAAATAAGACCTTCTGAAAGTCATCAGCATTTCTGTTCCATAACACTGTGAGCTGTCCTGAAAAAGAAGTCTGAACAAATCACACCTCCTGCACCATTTGCAATCTCTTTTTAGTGGGGACCAGCAGCTCAGAGTGAATTTGATGTTTTTAGGCTGGGTCTGAGATATGTATTATTTATAGATATCTTATCCAAGAATTTCTAAAGTGGCCAAGTTTAAACATAAGGCTGGAGCCCCCCCATCTAGTGCACAAGTTACTAATGTGATTTCCGAAAAGAGCATGACCTGTCATCATATCAATATTTGATCAGGCAATAAATGCAGTTTGCTCAGAAACTCCCAGCTAGCAGTGGTTTTATTCTGTATGTTAAGATGATAGCAAACAATTTCAGTGTTGTATCACTGTTGGTGATACAACAGCAGTCACGCTGTTCTCTTAGCATCTACACATTCTTCATAGAGAATGTAATACCTGAGTATCTCAGAACACCTTTGATTTAAGTCTTGGACCTATGAATGGCTATATTTCTCCTTTTCTAGCATTCCCTTATGATCCTGGGGGAGGTACCTATTTCTGGGAATGGTTGTTTTACTAGTGTTAACCCTCACCTATATGACTGTAGTTTTTAGCATCTTTAATTATGGGCCAGGATCCCATTACAGTAAAATACTGTGCAAACACAGAAAAAAATGCTTCAAAACTAAAGAAAGTTCCAGGCTAAGTATGAGACTGTCAATAATGACAGACATAGGAAAATGAAGAGAAAATGAGGCATTTTGATCTGCTTAATACATGTTGATGGCAACACACTAAGATCTTAATACTTATAAACAGAGTTGCTTGCAGAGTTGGGAATCAAAGAATAAGGCTACAGAGGGTGTAGGCAGAAACTATCAGATATGAGGAGGTGCTAGTCTAGTGCGTAAACTTTATAGAGATTTTTCAAGGAAAAAAAAAAGCTGAAAAATATCTGAAGCTCAGAAAAATACTTAAAACTGTTAAGACGTTTTTTCTCCACAGTCCAGAATTATTCTCCATTTTCAGCAGTGAACTTAATAGAGATTAATAGCATAAACAAAGAACTCCCACGATACCACAACTTACTCTCCATGAGAAATGAAGGAGGGAGAATAATCCTTGAAGCGATGCATTTTTTAAGCACTGACCTGTGCAATGGTAACCAGCAGTTTGACCAATAATAATAAAAAAAAGCATAGATTTCTGGGTCACACTTTGCAGGGAGGATATCCTGAAATACTGCTTTGTACAACAAGTTTATGGGACCAATACTGATTTTTTCTGCATTCTTTCCTGAGTAATCTTTGCCTAATAAACAAAATCTGAAATTATCATTCCTGCAGTTTCAGCTAGGAATCAGAACATCTGGATAGTGTATTCTTGGAGAACTCCTAATAATTGTATTTCTATAAGTATGTACAATTGCACTTCAGCAATCCCATCCCATTCAACTTTACTTTCAGCTGAGAGCACAGAAGGTTAATTAATCATGGAAGGTTAATGCTGCAAGGTGTACTGGGCAGCTGAAATGCTTATTGGTGTGTAACTTCTTTGGGTGATCTTTTGCTAATATTCCAATCAAATCAGTCCCACTCCCTTCTCAAAACAAAATGATATTAGATCAAAATAATTTCTGCTTTGGAACCTTTTGGAACATATTTTGTAGACAGGAAACAAAATTTGATGTACTTGACCTAACTACACAAAAAGCATACAGTGTGGGAAAAATGCAGACAGTAGGGAGATAATTGCACCTATTGTGTTAGCAATCCTACTAAGACAAAGTACATTCAAGGTCAAAGAAATGAACAGATTCAGGAAGTACTGACTTGAGGTCATCCACCATTTTTTCATGCACACTTCTTCAGAGCAGCACATAGCCTTGTGGTAAGCACAAACAGAAAAGGTAGCAAACCAGACAAATTTACACAGGTGGGAGGAAAGAAACCATGTTTAGGGCAAGTTGGCAAAATACAATAGGCATAGAAAACAGTAATGGGGGAAGAGAATAGGGAAAGGAAAAGACAAGGAAAACTTTTTTCTGATAATGAGGAGATCTTGAGCAGCTAACCATCTCTTGTTTCATTGCAACTAATGGCAGAAGGCTCCCAAAAATTCAGGCCAGCAATTCCAGAACTATGGTGCAAATATCACTAATGGTGCAAGACCCCTTAAAATAATTTATAACTCCCCACCAGAGCCTGGTTTTGCAACTGGGGCTACTAATATTGGCCAAAAAGTACCATGAAGCTACACTTCAATTGTTTCTCATGCTAAAAAATAAAGTTTTAAGTAATTTCTGTATGTGGACTCATGCTATGAAAATATTCAAGGAACGGTTAACTCACAGATACTTTGAAAGATGTGACAGAGGATTTGCAATAGTTTCTGCAGTTACATTTCCATAAGCATATTCCATCCAACTTGCAGATTTCCCTCTATGTGAGAGTTATTTTTTTTTCCTCCTAGATTTAACCAAATCCTCATCCTTTCTTTTATTCTCATTGTAGTTTATTAAGACAGTATTAGACTCAATAACAGATTATACCCAAAGAAATTGCTGCTTCCTCATTTAGGCACTTACCTCAGACAATATCACCTTGGTTTGGGAAACTGGATTTTAAACATTGTCATCTTAGCTAGATAACCCAGACCTGCAGAAGTTCATGGTTTTAATATCCAATGAACTCTCCTTGGACAAAGCAATATTTCCTCCATTTATTTCAACAAATACAGCAGCAGTGTGTTCTGTATCAATTGCATAGGACACTCTTTGAAATAAAATATATAATAGCTAAGTTATTTTGGTGGAAGAACAAACCCTAATATATTTGTACCATTAACTTTCCATAAACAGTTACAAATCAGTTATCAACTGTTTAAAGATCTAAACCATATTTTCGCCTTTCAGCCAATTCTAGCAGAAAGGGGAAGATTATCTGAGAGAAAGGGTTTTCTATTTGGTTGCAATGTAAATGATTAAGTGATATGAAAAGTAAATTGTTGAATTTAATATTTTATTTGTTTAACTATTGTTTTCTGACAACAGTATCAGAGAAAGTGGAACAAAAATATTAATTTCATCCTGTGGGTGGCACTCCTGTATTGTCAGAAAACGAGTGACTTTTGAGAACTGTGTCTTTGATAAAATTTTAAAGGAAAAATCAGATTTGTTTGTTCCGTACCCACAATATATTCAGAAGGCAAGACTTGAATAGCCAAGATACTCTTAAAATGATTGCAAAAGCTCTTTATTAAGTGCAGATAAGCAGTTTTTATAACCTCAGCACCCAGTCAAACAGTCACAGGTAAGTTCAACAAATACAATATTTCATCTGATGAATGAGAAACTAAATCTGCTAGGGAAGCAGCAGAGAGATATTATTACAATTCCAGGATGGTTTATGTTGTATATGATTAAAGCAAGAGGCCTGGAGCCAGCTTCTGTTCCACAAGACAAAGTGAGTACATTGTCCTACTAGAAGGTGGGAGTTTGACCATGTCTCTTGTTTTCATTCCCTGGACAACCTGAGGCAATTCCCTCAGTCTCTGGGCTGTGGAGGATGATGATGAAACAAAGCCTTGGGGTTGGGTTAATGGGCAGTGATGTATCTTTTATGATGGAGAAGGGAGAGACAAGGAATACAAGAAGGAATACATATGGATGGCCTTATATTTGCCCTTTGGTCCAGCCTAGAATAAAATACCCTCTTCCTTGGGGGTGGACAGCCTCTTCTTGGGTGCTGAATAAGGA
Organism: Falco biarmicus; assembly: GCF_023638135.1. Taxonomy (NCBI): domain Eukaryota; kingdom Metazoa; phylum Chordata; class Aves; order Falconiformes; family Falconidae; genus Falco; species Falco biarmicus. The sequence goes on along the minus strand of NC_079289.1, from coordinate 106,156,613 downwards.
GCACTTAAGGCCAAGCAAAAGGAAAATAAGAACAAGACATTTCCACAAACTAAGCAATGAATTTGTGAAAGAGTAAATACAGAGGTTAGGGAGGGAAACACATTGGAACAGAACTGTTTGGGGTTGACCAGCAGGCAAGAAGCAATGACTTCATCACTGCCTATATGAGTCAGGAGGGTTCACAGAGTAAGGAGTGCAGAAAATACTGTCCACCAAGGAAAACTCAGCTTATACTTTATGTGAACATAATTCTCAAGCCTCCTGTGCTTGTAAACTCCTAGCAAAACACAGCTAGATCTAAAAGAAATCACATTTGAAGACTGGACTTCATATTTTTCTGCACATATACTCACAATTCCTCTTTTCCCATTTTTCTAACACAAGCAACATTATATTGAACACCTACTGGATATTACTGCTGCTGCCACATCCATTCAGGGCAGGTGAAAGTAGGTAGTTGTGTTCTGTTAACATGTTTTGCTATGGAAAGCATGCAGCACTCAGAGGTTACATCCCCCCAGCTCAATATACCTGCTGTGACAGATAGGATCATTTACAGAACAGTAAACAACCACACACTTGTAGCTACTTGCTGCATCTGAGTGATAAATTTTAATGTCCTAAATAGAGACAGTCTATAATCTATATAAGCAACCTGTAAATCAAGATAATAGGTAGCCAAATAGAATTGCTAGCCTTTTGGTGAAAAATACCTTGAGAATATGGAATACAGAGAAATTAATGAGTAAGTGTCATCTCTGCAAGGAATAGCATAAAACAATTTAATAATTAAGACCTCAAGGTCATGCTGGCAGTAACTGACCAAGAGTTACATTTTTGTGAGAGCACTGTAAATGAGTATGGTAAAATTCCTTGCTGCACAAGTCAAATGGAGCCCTTGCTAGGAAAGTTCAAGCTCAAAATGGTATATATCCTAGATGTTACTCCAGGGAAATCCATGTTCAGATTCATTATAAGTACTAGCCAAATGTACGTACAGTGACTGTTTATTTGCCTTGGATAAGTATCAGTTCATAAGAATAACCAGCTTCATTGTAGGCGTAACAGTGTTTCCTCCAAATCAGGAGATGCGGTCAAGTTAAAATACCTGTGCCATGCTGCATATTCATACTCCAAATATAACTTAACATCGAATGGTTATGAAGTCTCACAACTTCAAAAAAAAACATATTTCTTACTTTTAGAAACTCAATTAAGTCAAGTGTGCCGAAGAGCATATCTCAGCAGGCAAGAACTTCATGAAGAAGGAAAAGTAACATTTTCTTCAAGGAGATATTTTTTATTCACAGCTAGCCTAGCAACCAATTTAAATATATATAGCTCAGCAGGAATTGCTTTACTTAAACACCAAGCTCCATTTTACAAGACATTTATGACATCATATAGGGCAGTTTCTCTCAATACTTCTGACGGAAAATTTCAACATACTTCCATATTACTGCCTGCTTCCAACAGATCTTCACTAAAGCATTCAAGGTACCCTTCTGGGTGTACCAGAGGTATAATTCTCTTCAATGCCTTAGCCTACTGTCAGTCATTTCAGACCAGAAGATTCATCACTTGTCCTTTGAATGAAGTAGGATATCAAATACCTTCTTGAATGTCAGACTCCCATCCTGAGTTTAGCACTCATTAGTAGAAGGGCCAAAATGAAACTGTCTTAAATAATTTGTTCTAGAACAGATCTTCAGAGAATTATAGTGAGTATTTGTTTGTCACTCGGTAGAAACTGGAAGGCCCTTTACGACAAAAGGTAGCCACATCCATTTGGCAGTATCTGTTCAAGAAAAAATCTTCAATTGCATTTTAAGTACACTGCTTGCAAGATAGCAGATTCTGGGTGAGATTCAGCTACTTCAAAGATGGTCTGAAGCACTGTACATAATTTTCTTGATCAGGTGGGGGTCTGCCTGCTATTAAACATCAGCACCCTCAGGGGTACTGCAAGCTGTCTTGTCACTATTTCTTACACAGCATGAAAACAGCACATAGCAGTCCACAAAATAATTTTATTTTTTTTTTCTCTGAAAGGTCTTCCTCCACCTTCAGCTCATTCTGTGAGTGCTCCTTCTGCCAGTGCTGAAGGGATTGCAGTCCCATGGTTTTGTGCTTTCACATGACTGACAGAAGCCACTGCCTGTGTTAGGGTTATTGTCCATAGCCCACAGTTATCATAGCCACCTCACACCAAGAGAAAGGTGGATCTAGTCAACGCCTTTAGAAAGCATGTGCATTATGAGGTGATCTCTCAGGAAAAGAAGGCTCTCCAAAGTAAAGAACATCACTGTCATTACTGTGAATATGGACCTCATATTTGCCAGCCTTTACTTAGAAAAACCCAGCTTTCACTTTAAGAGTGACTTAACAGATATGTTCTTCACAGCATGTGCAGTCCAGTACTGGTACAAAGAAAATAGATCCACAGAAACCAGAGAAAGAAAGGAAAAAATTAGTATACCCAGCTAACAGTGCAGGGGACATGGCACGTGCAAACAGCCAGGTGTATGATACACAGCAGCAAGTTCTGAGCTTCAATAGAGATAGGGAATTTACTTCTGAGTGACGAACTGTAAATATCTTAATCCATTAAAGGTTTTAGGCTGTCTGACAGGCAGTACCAAATAGGTCTGTGATACATCACAGCAGTAATGGGAGTTACTGAGACTTTTATGGAATTGTATGAAAAGCAAGTGCTTACTCTTTTTCAAGGAAGGCAAAGGTGATTTTCCCAGAACAGCCCAGGAAACACAAATTTAGAAGAGAAAGCTAATGAACTTCAAAAATCAATGTGTTTCTCTGCAAACAATGTTGCTGTTTTTATTCAGACCAAGCTGTGCTGACTGTCAGTGGGATGACAAACTGGTATTTTGTGATACCCATACAGCTAGAGCATTTTTACTGATGCTATCTGAGAACACTGGGCTGTTAAAGGAGAATGGTGGTGCTGTGCTGTTGAACTCCATTTCTCTGCAACTATTACTGGCTGCCCACAGTATGCTACGTTATGGCCGATCAGATGAGCAGTGAATTGCCATGCTTAATCTTCTTAAAATCAAGATTTGCCCTCCCTCATTGTTTCATGTCATCCATTTTAAGTGGATTCCTTACCCACTTTTTTATATTTTGACCAACTATTTCTACTCCTATTCTTAGTGGAGGCCTTCCCTCTATGGATTAAATTGAGATTAGTGAGGAATTCAGAGAGTGTGGCCTAAAGCTGGTGGCTTTGTGATTTATTCTGACGCTGCTTTTCTAACTGCTGCTGGATGGAAACCTACTTTTGTTCCAGATGTCTTCTGAATTTTGAATGGAATAAATCATTCAAAGGAAAAGGCAAATAAAAAAATTCCACCCTCGGACCAAAATTAATTTTGGGTTTGGAGAATGGGGTTGGTTCATCCTGATCCATACACTACTGTAATCCTACAATTGCAGAGTGGAAATTCTGCATTCTCACTTAAACCTGATAGTTGGACCTAGAAGAAAATCACAGGAGATTTTCAGAGATCATAGAAGCCTGAGAAGAGTGCTCTGTGGATATGTGATGGAGGGAAAAGAAGATAAATGAAAATGGCTAACAAAATGAGACCTTTTTAAATGTATGCTATTTTATTGTGTTTGGTAGCAGTTGAAAAGGATGTCCATAGCTAACCAGAGAAAATCTGGAGCAGTAAGAAAACAGGAAAATACATGCCAGCTCACAACTCTATTTCTGAGGTAAATGCTCACCTTAAGCAGCAATTCTGTGGTGCTGTGAATGCAAAGTTATGGGCTACGAAAAAAGAAAATTGGGATATTTTACTTAAGAGTTTCCAGTAAAGAAGTCAAAGTTGGGTAAGTGGTGTTGTACAGGCTGTGTCAACCCTCAGCAATGTTTGTATTCTGACAGCTGAACGATAGAAATTATTAGTAAAACTGCAGCAGTCAGAATGGGTCTCTGAGCAAGCAGCAATTAGGGAAGGGGCAGCAATTAGGGAAGGGGCAGCAAGGAACACTGACGGAGTAAGGAATGGTTAACAAAACATGACAGAAGTGTTAGAAGTAAGGAATAGGTGACAGAAGAGAAGCAGCTCACAGCATAGGATCAGCTGCAGGTTGCATAAGGGCTTGCTACCAGGCAAAACCTTGAGAAGAGCAAACTATGAATGAGATGAATACTTCATGATAGAAAGAAAGCAACTAGCTGATTTAGCAGTTGCCTAATAATCTCATTAGAGAAGTGCACTGTGAAATAGTTACAGCTACAGCGTGTAAGATATGTTATCGGTCTACTTTGGGGTGTTTTTTCCTTTTCTCTATTTGATAAAATAGAGAAAGTTAAGTCAACTCATTGATGTTAGTAAGCAGAGAAAATTAGCTCAGTGAACCCATTACAAAAAGTGTAATTAAATTTTTCTAAAGTTTCAAGACAAGGCCTGAGCTGTCATTTTATTAACTATGACTTAAACCAGCATTCTTGTTCTGTTTCCTGCGTATCAGTCCTGACAGGCTGGGCTTGCTTACAGTTCTCAAGTGAGTGGATGTTTGGGATGAGAGTTAGAAACCTGATGTTTTTTAGGGAAAGTTTAAACTGTGGCAAATATAGTCTAGCATTGTAGGAACAGGAACGGTGTAAGACTGAGAACAGAACAGAGCAATGGCACCCAGTCTTTCTAGCTATAAAAAGTAAGCAACCCTTAGAATCAGCAGTATACATCTTATGGGCCTGGTTAACCTCTACAAATTAAACTATACTGTACAAGCACGGTAAGACCATGTTCTCCCAGAAACCAACTGGCTTAGTGCACATATGCTACAAACTTTCCATGGAAAGGTGGCAGCCAGGGGTAGGCTGTGGTTAATAGAACAATTGCTTCAGTCCACTCTTGGTCACCTTTTTTTCCGTTAGGCATTTCAGGAAATGATGAGGAGAGGAATGAAAGATGGATGAACTGTTTTAGTGATTACAGCTGGTACTTAGTTGTCAACCTTCCAAAGGGTCCAGTATTCTCTCAGTTATATGACCAGGTGTTTGTTCTCAGCGTGAAAGAAAAGGGGCTGCCAAGCATCTAGAAAGGATAGCAGCTGTGAGCAACTGTCATCTTTGGGAAACAAATAGCTGTTAGCAGAGCATAAGGTAACTTTGAATAGGCAGAAAACAAGATCAATTGGCCTGATGATATGACAGTCAGCCTACGGAGACCACAGACTAGGCACCCAAAAAAGAAGTGGGCAGACTGATAATAAGCTTTTTCCACTGCACTGTTCAGAAATTTTACAGTCATTCACAGCCTGGGTTTGAAATATGTTACTGGAAAAAGAGGGTGAATCCGGCCCTTTCTCTAAAAATTCTTATTTGTTGCACAGAAATTAAGTCAGAAGTATCTCTTGAAGGTTGTTTCCCTACTTGGTTAATGACTGTTTGTGCTTTCCTAAGTAGCATAGTCCAGGTTTCAGGAGTCAGCGTGAACATTGCTGGTATTCTGATAGGTAAGTCCAGAGCTATGAAACTCTCCCTCCACCCACCATGTGGTATCCCACTTTTCAGTGCTTTTCTGTCTTCCACATGGAGAGATAGCTGACATTGCATCACTTACTATGTTGTTCTGGTTCTTTTTTAATTAGGATGGGTTTAAATCACTTGCTTTGGAAATGTAATGCTGTTTATCTGTATTCTTACCAGGAGATAACACTGTTTATCTTTGTATTTGAGATTTTTATAAAGAAAGGTTGCAATCTGAAGACACATCTATGCCTGAGACATGTGAAAATTTAAGTTCACCCATGAATATTTCCATAACAATTCCACCTATAGTTGTTCACCTCATTCTAGTGATTTAGGACTTTAGTTCACATTGTATCAAACATAGCAAAGCTAAATACTTTGGCTTTGTTAAGGCTTACAGGACCAAATGCCACCTTTTATAGGCAAATCTGTGGATCACAAAAATCAAGTAGAACCCCTACAACTGTTCAGTAATCTGCTATGGCTTCCACAGTGGTTCAATGGTGCACTCTGAAATGGCTCATCCAAAGAGGCTGCAAACAATGAATTCTCCTTTCTTGGATCTCTTAATCCCTTGTAGTCTATGTGCTAGCTTTTTCCAAAGTTAAAGATCAGCCATTCACAATCAGCATAGGATGTTATTTAATTCAGAGTCAAGAAGGATGCCATGAGAAATCAGAAAGGGGGTATCTCAGAGAGAAAAAAACCCACGATGTATCTCTTCTCTGTGTGTCTCTGTTACCTGGTGTCATTTCATGGGTCATTGCCAAACACGCAGACATGAGGGAGGTATTCCCACAACTGCATTGCTGGTGGAAGAGAAATGTAAATGAAAGCTCCCACTTTTAAAAGTGGAAGATCTACTGCTCTGACTGCTCTCACAACTGGTAGAGGCCTGCAGGTCCCTCATGGCAGCAAATATCACGCAGTTATATATTCAAAGACAAACAAGAGGAGCAAAACACAAACCCAGAGCATTCAAATGAATTTCATCACTTTTAGTTCCAAATGTATGATTTATCTGATTGATTCTGAACCTACTATACTATGATAAAGACTGTATTGAGGTATTTTTAGACATTTACATTTTTTAACAAAGCAAATATAATTTTGAAATTGCGCAGTATTCACTCTCACCCCCAAAAGTTGTCCTTCTTTTAAAGTATGAAAACTTCTCATTTACTGGACCCTGACTCAGAAGTGTCATTCAGTTCTACCAAGAAACATCACTACTGCAATGCTTTGAAACCACAGTAAGGACTTGCTGTTCACGCTTTGGTCTCTTGAATCTCTAGGAAACACCTAGAAATACCCATTAGGCAGAATGCATACAAGCAGCACTATGTCTGTTCAACTGTTTGGCCAAATAGGATAACACCCTCATGAGAAACCACTGAGCCATCAAAATTATTTTTACATTTAGTTTAATTGCTTGATTAGCATCAGATTGTCATTGGCAAATGAAAATAACTGAGTGCAGATACCTACAGTAATGGCATTTCCACCATGACCTTGCCTGCCTAGCAACAGCCACTGTACTATCATACAATGTGAAATGGAAAAGGAGTCCAGGGTCTGATGTGAAGCATTTAAACCCAGGACATCACTGATGACAATGATTGTTAGTAGATGAAAGTCAATTATGGGCATAGGAAAAGAGTTAAGTGACAGGCCATAAAAATGGGCCATTCTATTGTTTGCATTACCCTTGTAAAGATACAAAATATTTAACACTGGTTTCCAACCAAAGTGCAGTTAGTCAGGCTCTCCTTTAACGGACTGTTGCACTGAGTTTGCTTCTAAATCCTTTTATGTTTTCATACTAATTGAAGAAACAGGAGACAAAATGGAACCTTCTTTTGGAAAAAAAAAATATAAAAAAAAATAGATTGCCAGCTCTTTACAAGCAAAACCTGTCCCCAGTCACAAGTGCAGGCAATGCAGACATTCTTAATTACATTTTAGTATCATCTCTCATCTTTTCTACTTTTATTCTTTGTTACTTAAGTCTTGACAGTGCTGTAAGGAGAAATATCTTTTGCATATGTCTTAAAAGGTGAAAAAACCCAACAGGTACCAAACCAGGAGATTATCCAGAAATCTGGAAACACTGTTTGATGTATATTCATTATGAGAACTGAAAGAAGGGCAGGACAACAATCATATCAAAATGGTCTCAACAAGCCCTGGAAGCTTTACATTCAGATGGGAGCCAGAAAAATAAACCAGCTGCTCATTTTTTCTTCCTTTGCTAATTTGAAGAAAAGAATGGATTTTCTCTCAGGAGTACTCCATATGCAATTGGAGGCACTAACAGTGACACAAAGTAGGCATAAAATTTGGGTATGAACATAAACTATCACTTCTCCCACTGTTTTTGGGTTTTGTTGTTGTTTTGTTTGGTTGGTTTATTTAGGAGAAAATGGAAATTTGTCCTGTTTTCTGATCAAACCCAGCCTTACGCAGCTGAAACAGGAACAACATTTTAATGAAAAATCAAAGTGGTAAGAATCCAGTCAAATGAAAATTCTTACTTTATACCATTGTACTGAGCATGCAACTATCCAAGGACTACACCTATTACTACAATGATCAAAGGATGGAGAAGAGAACTAGAGGGTAGAAAACAGTTGAATAACAGAGGGAAAAGTTACTATTTTTTTAATTACAAGAGACTTATCCTGACAGAATAATGTACCAAAAACTCATGGACATCAAAAGTCAAGGATAATTTTGCAGATCTTAGCCCATAATTTGCAAATACCTTGATAATTTCAGTCCAAAACTGTCTCTGGACTGAAGTCTGCTCAAAGTATCCCATGAAGATACTGCAATGCAAAAGAGCCAATGCAATTTTGTGGGTTTCTGTAAACACCTGAAAGTCTGATTTATTCCCACTACAAAAACAAAAATGAAAACACAGGACTTGCAAATAAACAAATATTTTAAATTAAGACCGATATTCCCACAATATTGCAAGCCAAATTAAGAAATAAATAAATTCTCACTGCACAAATACCTTCATTTCATCTCTGTGTCTATAAAGACAGGCTCTATTTATTTCCATGGATACCCAGCCCTACTTGGAAGTCATCATTTAATTACCACTACAAATCTTCAGAAAACAAACAGTGAGGTGGTAGTCACAAACAGCTCATAATCCACCCTATTTTCATCTAAATTGAAAAATGCATTCTTCTGAATTTAAACCTTGTCTCTCTTGGGTTTCACTTCTGTTTGAACTGTTAAAATATTTGCTTTTCTAATAGCTGCATGACTGCAGTGGGTAGATGAGCCTTCTTTCTATTCATCTATATTTAAACATTCTAAAGTAATGCAGGGATGTGACAAGGAAAGGAGATTAAGATTTAAGGCTAATAATCAGATATAGCTTTTATTTCAAGCTTTATGCTGATTAAGGGAAATGTCTGAAAAAAGTACATTACCTTTTGTTTGGCATATGAATCTGGCAACAATGACAGTGGGACAGCATAGCTTTTATTTCATTTGAGAGAAGAAATTGTCACTTTGCTTCTTTTCGATACTTTAAAAGTTTTGCTAGAGCATAGCCTAGTTTTTGCATAAAAGAATAAAAGATAATATAAAAGTTGTTCGAAATTTCTTAGTAGAAACTGCTTCCTCCAGAGCTGTTACAGCTTCTGAGGTGAACACATGCCATGTGTTTGCATCTATCTACCTGTAAGAACTGTGAGTCATACATTTAAAAAATCCCTGCGATGATCTGCATGTTGTAAAATACATATGTGCAAGGAAAAGCTGAGGGAAAGTTCAAACCAGCTCTCTCAGCCACTTCTGCACCTCTAAAATATCTCATAAAGCTTGGAGAACAGGAAAGATCCTCCCCATCTTCTAACAGTTCCTCCAACAGGTTGGAGCCTCTTTATTTATCATCTCTTGGCTCTTCTGTTAACTTCGCTCTCTCCTTTCTGGAACAACCTACCCCTACACCCTCATAAGATATCATTTTTGCAGTTTGTAACATCAGTTAGAGGAGGTATGATTGCTTTCAACAAAAATCTGACAATCAAAGATTTTTTTCTGAAATAGGAAAAAAATGCTCTGTAAGAAACTGCTTACAAAAATACATGATTACAGAAACCTTAAAAAAAGTCATTTTTTTGTACCTAATCAACAATAGTGGACATCAAGGGCTGCTTACAGTTTCAGCCTGTGAGTAGTTGACCTAGTACATTGTCATGGCCTAAAGCCTGAAAGTCTTTCAGGCACTCTCAGTTGTTGCAGGATCAGGTCCTTTATACACAATGTGCAGTGTGTGCTGAGAGCCCTCATTAATTTGTTCTTTCAAACAGATCTCTGTGAATATGCTCAGTTCTGGACATGGCAAACATATGCTCTGTGGCTCAGAAAAAAGAAAAAGAAGGGAAAAAAAGGTATTTTTGGTTCCACGTAGGAATAATCCAGTTTCACCTTTATTTCCCTAATTTCTCTGACCATGTCATGCAGGCACTTTTCTTTAAATTCCGCATTTCAGACAGACATTCAGGCTGCTTAAAAAATACAAAATTGAGTCTTGATTTAAAAAGTTTAGTCATGATGGTTGAAAGAATTTAATCTGCCTGATGTTCAAGCTTGCCATCTATTCAAAATGAGTGGTAGATCACTGTGGTAATCAATACAGCTTTCCTTGTGCAGACAGATGCCCATGAGATTGAAATGAGAGGCATCCAAGACATAAATTTCTTGATCTCTCTTTTTAACACGTTGTTAATTTTTGGGGTAGGAGACAGGCAGAGGCTCTCATTAGTCATAAGGGAAATTAATGTCTTACTGTCTCTAATGCTGTACAAGGTATTGTTAAAGAAATTATTTGGAAGCTTCTTTATGCTCCCTGTAAGGTTTATGCCATACCCCTAGGGAAGAAAGAAGAATGTCTTCCGTTTTGTCAGCAGATTTCTTGATGGACTGAGAGGAAGCAAAACCAAACAGAAACAGTAAAGCATAAACCTGTTATTTAGCTAACAAATAAAGGCATCTAATGGGGCAATATAGCTCATTCGTTATTTTTATTGGCCTTGGAGTTGCTTAGTTTTGGTTTTGTTTTTTTTTTTAAATATATATTTTCATAGAAATAGCTCCACTTGCCTTGCAGAGCACTAGCTGCTAAATGTGCTTCCACCCCCTTCAGCCCTGAGATGAAATATCCAATAACACAACTAACATTTGCAGCACCAAGACAAAGGCTGCATAGTTCCCTGGATTGGCATCATTTGGCTCAGAGTGCAAAGCTGAAAGTAAAGGAATTCACTAGCGAAATTGTCCTAGTGGACAAACAGATATATTTCTTAGGAGGCCATATAACTTACTGGCCTGTGGCATTTCTCTGGACTTTGCTCCTGAATAAGGGTTTTCCTGCTGAAAGCAAACTCCGTTTTTATTTGTTTTTGCCGAGAGATCCTACGACTTGGTTTACTACTTTCATTTACAATTATAGTTTTGTCACTGTAGTGTCATGTGAACCTTGGTATATTTGATCATAGGAGGCATTTATACTTAAGCTTTTATATCACATCGCTTTAGGCTCTCTTCTTTCAAGTTTGTTTCCTCAGTTCTTGAGCTTCTATGAAGTCTTGACATGATTTAAATAAAATGGTTGCAAATATATAAATGAGAAACTTCAGTAACCTAAACTACATTAGGCAACATCCTATTTCATAGTATCCCTGCATCATATGATCCTCACCCATAAATATGGAGATGAGTTAAGTCATGTGAACACTGTAACTCAGATTCAAAAAGCTACCTCGATAGGACAGGAAAAAAAAAATCTGTTCAAGAGACAGATACTGCAATGTTTATCTTGGATTTCAGAGGGAAAGATGCATGCACACTCAGTTGAGCTCATCTATAATAAATCCAACGTTTCTAGAGGTGCTCCGCATGTGCAGTACAGTAGGTCTGCATGCACATTATGGAGAGAACCAAGAATCTCAGCGATGTCAAGATAAACTGCACAGGAACTATCATGCAGCTGGAAATCCCTAATCACCACATGAAGTCCTCCTATATGCATTTTTCTGTCAGAAAGTAATTTGGGGGATATAAACAAACTAGAGGCTTGTGACATCTATAAAATATAAATGGGGTTGTAATTACCTTGCACTGAATTCAAACATAAGCATAACAAAACAGTAAAAGAGGTAACAGGGTCTAAATATTGTGTAAACATTTATGTGAGCAATGTGACTAGAGACACAAAGAAGACAGGCATAATTGCAGGTCAGGGACATCTAAGCTAAAAAAAAAAGTATGTCAGAAAGAGGACAAATCAAGCATAAGGGATTGTAAATAGGCAGAACTTACTCTCAAATGCACCAGAAGGTGCACTAGGAAAGCCAAAGCCAAAACCAAGATAAGCAGTACGGTGAGAAAAGGAAACATCACATTTTTGGAAAGGAATAATAGAATAAAAACATGAGAAAGAATTAAGGAGAATCATAAAAGAAAGGAGTGAAATTTTCTTTGTTCTCAAATGAATTTAGCTAAATTTTACAACAAAAGAAAATTTGAAAGGCTTTTCATGTCATCATAAAAAAGGTACTTTATGTAAAGATTTTAACATACTCCAAAGTACGTTTGCAGATTCAGCTTGAGATAACCGTTCTGTTCTATGATGGTGAGACATTTTGAGGCTTGTTTCTATTTTAGTTTTTTCAATAATTCCCCATCATTTTAATTGGGCTTTATATGCATTCACTGACATAACAGGTAGTACTATTAAAATCTATTTAACTTTATTAAGTAGAAACAGCTGTATGTTGAAATAGGAAATGCAGAGATTTTCTGAGTAGCTGATAATATCCAGAAGGAAATTTAAGATGTCCCATTTAGAGACGTTATCATTGTTACTGTTTGTTACATTCAGTGCACTGGTGAACAGGCTGCTCTAGTCACTGCTGAATCCCACGGGTGGAATTCTATTTCATGACAGACTATATTTAAACACTTTGCTTAGTGGTATGGCCTTACTTTAACATAAATTCAGTGTTTGCTATACAAAACTAGACACAGGGTCTGCCTGTGGGGAAAATGAAAATCGGCCTCTAAATTCATTGAACAGAAACCCAAGGAAATATAAACTCAGTGGGCCAAAATATTTTGTCCCTTGAAGGTAATGAATGATTTATGCAAACCAATTGACTCTTTTTGTTGCATGCATTAAGCAAAACCAGGGCTTGCTAATGAGTTATCAGCAGAATGGGAGAACAAGCTAAATGGGGAATCCTTTTAGTGCTGTCAGTGGTAAATTAGGTCTATCAGGATCACAATAAGAATACACAGAGTAGTCAGTATTAGGTTAATTACCTTTGTTGACTTGAAAGGTTGGAATTTAGCTGGAAACAAAATAAGGAAAGCTTTTGAGTCTTAATCATTTTTATCTTTCCAGGCAGATATCACATATTTAAAGCAGAAGGCACCTTTTCATTCCACTGAAAAAAGAGAAGCCAAAGGGAAGAGCAATATCACTGCCTATATTATCAGGGCATTTGATAATTATTCTCTTGTGGAACATAAGGAACAGCGTGGCAGGGGTAAGTTCCATCTGCAACCTTTCCTGAGTTTATTTTATGTTAGATTACTTAAAGTAAATTCTTCTTAGCAGTTGGACATATTTTCACTATCCTATTCCTTAAACTGAGGACTTACAAGTAGAGTGACTCAAAAGTCACCTTTTGTTGTGCTGGCTGATTGTAGCATTTTTGGAAAGGCAAATTGTTAGTAATCTTCTGGGGAAAAAAACCCCCAAAACCTCAAGGACCAACATTCCCATATTAACCTTCCCATTAAATCCATGATCTGCATATGACAGAGACCCGAGAAAAGATTTAGAAATATTCACTATATGGGTTTTTTTTTTTCAGGCTTAGACATTGGGTCAGTGGTATTGTTTTTGTTTTATTCAAGTTTATTATGCATCTCTTACAGCACTAGCATAACCAAAAAATCCTATGGTAGGAGTTTTAGTAAATTGCTAATGTAAATAAACAGGAGCCAATCAACAGCTCTGAAATCTTATAATACAGCTTTTGCTTACTCCTGAGACCTTTAATTACATTGCACAGCTGAGTCAGACCTGGCAGCCATCTTTTTGTGGAGCAGGGAATGTCTCAATCTGTTATGCCAAAGCCAGATGGCTACTTTTTTTTCCAAGTGCTTTCCAGCTTGAAAAGGGAAAAGTCAAGACTATGCCAATGATTCAGCACTTCAGTTCCACGGGGTCAGAGTTGTGCAAATGCACTAACAGGGGCCTGGGGAGCAGGATATGATTCCCATAGCTCATTTTTGCCTATAATTTGGGATACTTAGAAGATAATGGCTGTGGGATCATTAGGGTAAAAAAAAAAATGTTAATAATCTAAGAAGCAACAGATGACTGCCTAAAAATATATGAAAGCATGCTTATGTGCTGTGTGGAAAATAATCTTGTTTACAATCACACCACCACAAATTTAGTATGTGTCAATGCAATATTATATGAAATAATACTTCAAAATTTTATCTTGCTTTCGGTGGTTGCCACCACATCAATTGCTGAAAATTATGTGTATGCTTCAAGGTTTGTTTATTTTCTTAAAACATCTGTGCATGTGTGATATCAGCAGTGACTTTGCTGCTAGTTTCAATCACCCTTCCATAAATTCTCGTAAAATATTTTCTCCACCCTCACAGAACCAAGACTGGGTTTTGCTGAAGCATCTAGTTGCCAAGAGTGAACAGAAAATATATTTGGCAAGCCACAGTAAAGGCTCAAACCTCTGTGGAGCTTTCTGGGAATTTATCTTAAGCGGTACCCAAAACGGAATTCAAAAAAGCCATTTAGTATGTTCCATCCCTCATTTAATCTACATATGTTTGCACAATTATTGCTATAATAATAGAAAAATTATACGAGGAAATACTGTTGGTGGTCACTACTGACAGCTGGAGGTCAGAGAGTAAAAAGCTTTTAGAACTTCTATCAAGAAGCAAAAAAGATGAAAGAATACTGGCAGGAAATAACTTATCACTGAGGTGCGATGCCATGCTCACGTCTTGGCAATGCAATTTCAGTTCAGGTCACTTCTTATTCTACGTGCTTTTTTTTACTGTTTGCTTTTCTAAAATATAATAATTTATCATATGTGATTTCAAGTGTAACTTTTCAGCCACAGTGAAGAAAATATTATATTGAGCTGCTTTACCTGCAGCATCACATCACAATCACTGTGACAGAATCGTAGATGCAGCTATTGTGTGTACCTGCCACGCAGGAGCATTATCAGCTTCCGTGCTTTTGGCATTACCCAGGAGACTAGAGGAATGTGAGCTTGAAGCAGCACTTTCTAACATGAACTCAGCTGAGAAGGATTAAAGATTTAGAAAGCAGAGGTTATGGAAAGAAACATTGCCCTTGTCATTCCAAATTAACTGATACAAAATTTAAATGTATTAAATATATTTTATTATTATTTTTTATGATGAACTCATTGGTTTTTTGATCTGTTCAACCGTATCACAAGCTATACCACACCAGGTTCGATCCTGTGCTCTGTGCTAGCAGAGAAACCTTGTTAAAGGAAGTCACTTCAGCAGTTGTTCTTTGGGAGGGAAAACATGTTTTGGATGGCTCAAAAATGATTAAAGAGCAGACAGTGCAGTTGTCCAGATTAACCAATAAAACCTTAGCTGCAAGAAAGATGCTGTAAAGGGACTCTGTCTTCAATCATTCCTTGTTTGCCCTCATTTACTGTTGTAATAGTGATGACAGTCCAAACCAAAGAGATTTTGAAGCTGGATCCCTGTTAATTAACTACTACAAGTGAGAATAGAATCTGCAGAAAATAAATTGCACTTTCTTAAGTGAAAGCCTTATCCAAAACAGTTTTTCTTTTAAGAACGACAGACATTTGTGATCTTAGAAAAATAAGGTAGTCCTTCTTACTAATGGACTCAAACTTGTTTTGATTTTCAACACTGTAATACAAGGCTGTGTTGTACAGAGAGGAAGAAAATTTAAGATATTGGCCTTGGGTCGAAGACTTGTGTTCCGGGGAGAAGGAAACAGTTTTGATTATCAGATTTCTTGTGTCATCAATAGCTATCATGATTTCTTAATCAAAGTTTAGACATCAGAATAGCTTTATCCTTCACAGGATATTCAGTTAATATATAGCCCTATGAGAGCAACACTTTTACAACAATGACAATGGATATTAATGCAGTGTAATGTAAGAAGGCATTGTTCTGAGCATGGCAATAGAATACCTTTAGTTTTTTATTCATCTGTACAAAAGGTGAAGAGTGCTACAGAGCCCATCCAGCTACTAAAATCAAGACAGTTATTCATTTGAACAGTCCTACGCAACTGAAGAGCATGTTAACTCTATAAACAAACTCACAAAACGAAGTTGCAAGCACAGTGTAGAAGATCTATTCAGAGGTTTACCTTAGCACTCTTTGTTCTCCTTTATTCCATTAGAAGGGAACTGTATTGCAAATACCCATCAGCATCTTGACAAGTAAGTTTTAAATCAGAATATTCATTACAATATATTAAATAATATTGACCAACAAATAAAAGCTAAGAAAACCTCCAGAAATTTTGCCTCCCATTATATGTCCTCTAATACAGGTGAAAAAACATTTACAGTAGTCAGTTTACCAGATTCAATATGCTCAGATTTAATCTTTTTCTTTTCCCTGTGGCTTTATATGCATAGGCCACTAAAGCAGATTCCATGGATCCTTTGAAACTAAACGTCTTTTAGATCGGTGCTTGTAGTTGTGACACTTTCCTAAAATACCTGCATAGATCAATTTGAATTTATATCCATTTCCATTAAATCACCAATTCAGAAAATGAAGGAAATGGAACAATCTGAAGTATGAAATTCAGCAGAACTATTAAGGGAAATAAATGGAAAATACTTCTAATTTTTTAGAAATTAGAAGCCAGCTTCCTTAGTCTTTCTTTTATTGCAGATTACACAGGTGTAGCTCAGATTAGCAACAATTTGGTAACAGGAGGCACAGAATTTATCTTCAGTTAAATTCATTCATCAGATATGATAAATTTATTATAAATACTGAAAACATCCAAATAAATGTAACCAAATATTTAAAATGCATTTTGAATAAGACCAGTCTTCTTTACAGAACAATTTAAGTTCAGCACATTGAGATATGACCTTGGTATGACTCATTTTATACTTTTATAAAAGATGGTAGCCCTTATGGGCTATAGTGTCAAGGTCCAATTCCAACAATATTTTATTCTAGTCTATCAAAATTTATTCAAGTTTTTAATTTCTTGCATCACTGATGTATAAATTTATTCCCACAGAATGACTTTTCACTTGCCAGCACAGGGCAAAGTTTGTCCTGTAGCTTATTATTGTCAAGTTATGTAGCTCAAAACTCACAACGAAACAAAAGCAATTTCCTTTTCCAAGATGAAAAATATTGGCATGGCCCTTACTGTCTTCTATCTAATTCTAATATCTACTGTTGGGGTCTGCAGCGGGTCTGCAGAGAAGTTAGTTGACTTCAAAGACTTAGCTGTGTACCTTTAAGACAGCCACAAATTGTCAGGTATGTAAATAGATGTGAAGAATCGGAACTTAGAACCGCAGCATACGGGCACCTACAGCAACAGCAAATAACAAGCAAGAAGAAGAACACAAAAACCAATCAGGGTCTGACACGTGCACTGTCTAAGATATATAAACAGTTTGTATAAACAATAAAGGCCATTTTGTCCGAACCCAGCCACGCAGACATAGTGTTTCTTTTAAGTCCACCTCGACTTGCGTCACCACAATCTACTAGAACAGTTTGAGAAGGAAGTTTCTATCCTCATGTTCCTGAGATACGCTAAAGAAAGAAAGCATCAAAATTGGTAAAGCTCCACCTTAAAATGTTAAACTTGGCCAAGGCAGTCTAGTGCATGTGGCACCAGAGTGACAGTTTGGTGGCCTGAAGGGTACTCGTACTGTTATCAGTGATATACTCGGTGAATTAACACACCAACTCATTTTGCCACTTCTTTTAGTTGCCAACTCTCACACACTGTTGCCATGAATCTGATTTGCAGATATAAAAGTCATGTGATTCAAATTCCAGCTTTGTTATGTTAGAGATTCTTAATAAGGTTGCAAAAAGAGTTTGAAAATTATTTCTAAAATAATCAAAAGCAAAAATACTTCAAATGTATTTAAAATATTTCATATTTTTTCAATTATCCTTTTATTTTGCTAGTATATTTTAAGTATTTAAATTCACAGATACTGAAAATTTCAGCTCTTCAAACCGTGATACTTATCTTGTTATATTTGAATAGTGCTACTCACAGTGGTGTTCTAACTTTAGTCAAATCTTCCAGATATTTTGTTTATTAATTGAAAAAAGTGCTGTCTAAAGTCAGTCCTACTCTCTTACAAAATGTGTAAATGGCCTTTTAATCTAGCACATCGTCATACATATCTGTAGCTGACTCAGATGTATTCAACAAGATAAAAAGCATATTTTGTTGTTGTTGATCTACTTTAAACTAAAAAGATGTTTTTTTCAGTATCCTTACAATGTTTATACAAGTGCTGAAATGTTCATAAGCACTTGCCCTGTTCATCAACCACGTTTTCTACATTTTCCTTTTTTTTTTTTTTAAATCAATGCTTTCTAAAACTATTCATTAATATTAAAAATGAAAAATAACCACAATTATGCCACGGATGTGATTGGCTTCTATTCAAAGCTATTTAGTAATAATTAAGGCACCAAGACAGCTGTTAACATTGGAAAAAAATAGTAGCAGTTATTATTAATTCAATAAAACTTGACTGATGGAAATGAGCTCTTGGTCTCAAATGTGTTTGGATAAAAGAACCTCATGCTAACACAGAAGCTAATACTATAGTAACTATAACTAACTATAAGTGTGACTCAAGTATGATTTTTTTTTCCCTCTGGTTCTTAATAGTTCATGTTTCCACTGTTACACCAAAGTAGATAAGAAGTAATGCTACGGGTTAATAACAAAACCACAGAAAAACTGTGATAATTGAAAAAACAAGCTTTTTGTTTACAAGAAAGCTATTGCACTCACAGATAATGAGTTCTGTTGATTCTATAATGAATATTGCTTGAAAATTACAAGCTGAAGGAACTAAGAAGTACTTAAGACTTTCATGCTTATCAGCACAACAGTATGTAAGATACGTGCCCCCAATTTTCCGGCTTCTACTTGTCTCACTTTCTCGCCTGGCCTGCATGGAAAATTACCAACCAAGAGGCTTAGCTATCCAACTTCTACAGCTTGCTGCCTGGAGTTTCAGAGTTGCTAATACGGGTCAAAACCAAATACTCTGAAAGTAGCAAACTCAAGGAGAAATGTCTAGTGTGTACTGTGTATCTTATTTAAACTTAAACCCACCTTTTTTATAGCATTAGAAAGCAAAAAAAGTCTGACCTATGGACAGACATGACCCCAGATGTTACTTGATAAAGGTTGTCATCTCAACATCTTTATATTAAAAAAATAATATTAAAAAATTAGCTTTGATTTAAGAAAACTTGACAAAGCTGGTATGAAGTCCATCTTCTGACCAACAGCAAAGAAAAGAAACTCCTTGATCCTTTTTTTAATCACACTGTGGACTGTTAAATAGGCAAGTTGTGTTTAGTCCATATTTTTTCCTTTATTGGTATCAAGGTTCCTTATGTATCACCATTATAAAATAAATCAGATGCGGTGGTGCTAGCTTGCCTCCCCCCTCTGCTCCCTCCCAAAATGTTACTCTTCTCTCTCCCACATTCCCTTGCCTCAGATTCACATTCCCTAGGCACTCCCCATGTACTACAGGCTCTTGTGCAAACCATAGGGTCAGCCAGGTCAGGGAATTGGTCTGCCCCAGACTTAATAGCAACTACTTAAATTCTCCCTGGCTTATCTCCCTGAACAGACCTATTGATAATGCCACAAGCATCAGCACGAGCACATGTGCTCCCGAGACCTGCACTTTCCACGTTCATACAATGAATTACATAGTGCATGGATATTCATGCCAACAAAATAAAAAGACCTTGAACATACTGAAAGTTAACTTGTGGCTACAATTTCAGCACTTATTCAGAAGAGGTGTTTTGTCATGATTATAGTCAGAGTATAGAAACTGTCAGGGAAAACAGCCAGTCCAAACAACACTAAAAAGACAAAGATTGATAGCGGTGAAGGTTATCGTTGTATTGATTATTGTATTTTGAACAGATGTTTAACATCTAAAAAGCTTTGCAACCTTGGAAACCTGATGAAATAGAGGGTATAAACATTGAGTGTGTTTGTATCAAAGCATCTGGTAATGGAAAGATTTTATATAGTCACTGATTAAATGTCTCACTTTTATACCATCAGTGTTGAACTTTTGGCAGATAGGCAGTATTAGGAGAGTTTATTCTGGAAAGGCAGGAGTCTTTCCTATCTTTTTTTATTCTAAGCAAGAGATTGCTAACCCATCTTTAAACAGCTTCATCGTTTTCTTTATTCCTTTTGAGGAGAATCAAATACACTGCTTTCCACTGACATTGAAAAGTAGGCAAGGAGAAGGACAGTAAAAGTCTATTTTACTTTCATCAAAAAGGAGCACTTCAGTTACAACGCTATTTAAAAACTTTGTAAAGTCCCTTTACGGTCTCAGGGAAGTCCCAGACTGTAATAATGTCCAAGGGGAGCAAAGATTGAACATAGCAGTAGTTTAGTACCTGCTATGTCCTTTGCTGGGTGAATGTATGCTGCCCTGGCAAGAGAATGGAATTTTATGATCTAGTAACGGGCCTTTTCCATCTCTAATTACTACATCACAGGGGCATTGTGAAGATTATTTAGTTAATGTTTGCATAGCTCTCTGACCATGTAAAGTACTGTTAAAGTGCTAAGCATTACTATTATCATCCAATTAAATAATCAATCCAAATTTGAGCAGCACTAAAGTAAGTTCCAGTTCCAATTATGCTAATGAAACTGCAAAGGGACTGTATATCCAGAAGTTCCTACAATATCCAGTGTTGTTGCAGTACCTTTGAGAATCGTCATTACAGTGACTTTTCCCGGCATCCATTAAACACATATCTACTTGGGGCCTGGCTGTGAACTTCAAGGTATGTGTCTGCATGGGGACAATGCTGACCTGCACAGCCCTGAAAGACAGATGGTGAATACTTTGATGCTAGATATATATTTATGCTGGGATCCACAATAGCAAGGCATATATTCAAAATGAACACAAAGTACAGGTTAATTAATCTTCTGTTTATACTGGTAAAGCCCTCACTGAAGACTGAGCAGAGCCTTGGGACAGAATTCAGATGGTGGGAATGGATTGCCTCTATTTTGCAATTTAAACAGCATTTAGGTAAGAGACAAGGGGTTTTGAAGCTTTCCCATCTGCCCTTCACTGTTAGCTGTGGAAGTTCAGCAGGAAAAAAATGGAGGGAAGAGTTAAATTTCTTTGCGATACTGAGCTCCAGCATCACACTGAATGGCAAAAATCTGCAACCAGAAAAGTAGAGAGGAGTACTGTTTCTAACCCTTCATTTCTAGACTCCAGTTTTACTCTAGGATCACCTGTAGTACTGATAGCTCTTGTGCAACTGATAATTCCTGTGCCAATCAGTAGAAAAGTCTAAGATGATTCTGCAGATACTACTTGTGAAGCTAGATCCCACAGCCTGGTCCTAACAGCAGCAGTGCTTGACACCAGAGTTTGGCTCACATGAGATGCTTGGGATTGGACTAAAGAAATCCAGAGCCCTTAACCTAAAACAGCTGAACCCACTACAGAAAAGAAATGGTGTATAAAAACCAACCAACCAAACAAACCAAACAAAAATCCCACCCAGCAGTATCAGCGGAAGCTTCTCTTTTCAGCATGGGAGCAAAAGCTCTGGGACGAAGGAGCTTTTCCCTCTCTAACATCATTTACAGAGCATGGAAACATTAGCTCTTTCAACCTGCCTCTTTACTATCTTAGCTGGTCGTTAAAGATCAGGATAGGATATCTCTCCTCATCAGTGTGAAAAAGACTGTTGGGGTTTCATTTTTGGGTGTTGTTCTTCTCTCTCCGCCCCCCCCCCCCCCCCCCCCCCATCCCCCCTCCCCCATCTTCTCTGTAGCATAGCTAGTGGCTGGCTTCCTAGGATTATTATCACTAGTCAATAGATTTCCTGACTCAGCAGGCAAATGGTACATTGGATACTGGTCTTGATTTCTCCTGGTGTTTTCCTTTTGTTTGTATAGCTGTAGATTATATCCTTGACTAAGAAGTTTACATGTGCTAGAGGGCCTTGGGAAGATAAATGGAGTACATATTCCAGGAACCCTTCAGAGGTAAGAGCCCGCTTCATGCCTGTACGCAGCATAGCGATTCAGGTAGGGTTTTCAGTCCTGTTTTTGCAGTATCACTGTTAGTAAGCAAGCAAACAGGCTACAGAGCTGCCTGTTGTCTTCCCTCTAGCTGCTATTTACTCCATTCCTTCAACAATATCTTTCCACTTACAGACACTCCTTTTCAGATCTCTTTAAACTTTCTCCCATAACAGATTTAAAAAGAAAGGAAGATGGGGGAAATGACATATTCAAACCATTGTCTAACAGCTCAACTTGTCTGTCACACAGTCTTCTTCACACACCAAGAGTGTCCTGGTCTATGGAGATTTTAAGCACTGGCTCGAAGTCAGTAACAAACCCAAGTGCAACAGTTCCAGCTGCGCTCTTTTACATTCTTCCTTACAGACACCAGAGGAGGAGGAGGATGTGACTAGGGTTACAACCAGCTGTAATGGCCTCAAAGTGAACCAACAGTCAGTAATTGACACATAACCCCCAGTTACGCATCCAAAATGTATATATCACTTCCAGGTTCTTAGTATGCCTGTACCATAAAAGAAGGGAATTTTAAAAAATTTTATTCTTACCAATATTTATATCAGACTCTTTCACAGATTTTAAAGCCTTGTCCATAACTAAGGAATCTTAGACTATTTAGTTCTGCATTTATCTGTATTTTTAATATATTAAAATCTCAATTTATTAAACTCATACAAGTCAAAACTGCTTGCCATACACATAAGCCTAGCAATCATGTGAAGGTAGTAGAAGTACAAAGGAAAAAAAATAAATAAAAGGATTATTTTTTCATCATAAAACCACGATTCTCCATAACATAACTATTCAAGGGCACAAAATACTACAGCCTATTACATAACAGCTTTGAAAAGCAATACCATGCTATGTCTAACAAAGAAAACTGAATCTGAACAGAATCTTCGGGCATCTGGGTACAGATGCAAAATATATTTCAGATCCTGAAAATATAATAGTATGTAATGAGAGCATTATCTTTATAAATGGAGTCCCAGTCATGAGGCTATGCAAACAAAGGGATCATTTGTCAATGGAATGAAATAGAGAAAACTCTTGGAACCGATTCAAGTATTACATTTTGAAAAATAAGACTGTGATTTTGTTTTACTCCTGGATGCTTACAGGTAAGGCTGTTAATGACTCTGCCTATATAAAAATGGCAGTAACTGGACCAGAAGAAACCCAGATGTTCTGCTTCTAGGATACGAAAATTCTTATACCCTTAAACCTGACACCAGACAAAATATAAGAAATTATGTGGCTACTATTTCATTAAACTACATACGCTTGTTGAGAAACTGATAATGCAGAGCATTATTATAGAAAAGAAATCTTCCAGCATTATCATTCAAAATCTTCCACAAATTTCTAGCAAATGCCCTGCAACATGGATTGTCAGAGGTTTTCTTTTACAGCACAGAAGTTTCTGAGCACATTGTAAAATACTGTGCAATCGCATCAAAAAGTCATGTGCATGTGTATTGGTCCTTATTATAATTGTGATTATAGTTATTTTATAACAAAGCTGGATTCATTTTTATTCCCAAAACAGCTTTTTCAAAATTCCTTTGCTCTTAACTTGACAACAACTTAAACCTTCTGTTTTAATGCATGGAGCATGTGGGTTTGAAATTACTGGTTGGTTATCACTATTTGTAGCCATCTCCAAAAAGAGCAGGCTAGCAGTCCGTCCAATTGAAGAACCTAGTAGAAACTTGGCAATTAATAAGAAAAGAACAAATCTTAAAATATTCACTGTGATACAGTATAAATATATTGTGTACCCACATGTGAAATAAAACCTGAACTGGTAAAAAGAACTGGCAGTTCTATAGCCCCCAAATTCACTCGCTTTCAAAAGGCATGATAAAAGTAGAAAAGGCGCAGGAAAGGACAGTGAGATTCAGGAGAATCTTCTATACAATGAAGATCAAAATACACTGAGATTCTTGAGTTCAGCAAGAGATAAGAAAGGGCATGAGGAAAGTAAACAATAAAAGGGGAAAAGGCAGCCATTATTCACTATTTCTTATAACAATGAGGCCAGAGGAAATCAATCTACCAGCGAATTTAAAATGTCAAAAGTTACAGTAGTGCAAGTGTAATTAGACCACTATTGTTACTATTACTATTATCTACTTATGTTAAAATATCCTAAAAAGAAGGTTTCAATGTCCTGATGTGATTATCTATCAGTAACTGTGAAACCCTGTTCTCAGGATAATTTAATATTCAACTAATTTTTAAATCAATCTTATTTATCTCATATTTTATGGCATATGGAAATGCAAATGTTTTTGTATTTACTTATAAGGTAATCAAATTGTTTATTTATTGAAATACACAAACTTCACAATCAATGAAGTAAATTTGGGTTTAGACATTATTTGGAACAGCAAATGAGCATTCTTAGAAAAAAATAAATACAACTTTTTAACAGATTCAAGCACAATTCCAGCTAGGAAAGTCATTTAAGCAAGCATTTTCCTGTCTATAATTTCAATTGAGATGACCCAACATTCTCCAGTAAGATATATTTATCAGAATATGTCTGGTAATATGCTTGCCACTAGTGTCACTGCCTGCTAGAACAATATTTAAATACCTAACTGCGAAGTTTGCTAAAGACATACCTTTCACTTCAAAGAAAAAAAAAATATTCCCCTTAAATAGCTTTAATATTCTGTAAACTAACAAGTTAATCTTTAAGATAGAGTTAGGAAGTGCAAGTATTCTTCAGCTTTCATTTTTATTGAAACAAATTTATATGCAATAATTTAAATATGATTATGACAATCAGACATAATTACTTTTGTGATGGCACTAGGTTGTCCCAAGAGCATATTACCTTCATATAATGTTCCTTGAAATAAAACACAGGATATATTGAATCTGTACTAAATTGCTTGTTTTTCTGCAATGCTTGAAGGTTGTTTAAACCCAACTATTTTTATTGCAGTTTATGAACACATGTGCTTATATATATGTATTTATTGTGGTTTCGTTTGGGGAATAAATGAACTTTGCTCTAGTTTACTTTTTTTTTTTTCAACTTTAAAACAAAAACACATAGCTATGCTGTTTTCTTGCATAGCCTGATATAACATAATGCAAATTTTATATGCAAATGTGTAACACAAATTTCTCAATGATGTCTATTACAGAAATAAATAATTATTATTATAATAATGATAACAACAACTACTACTTTTACAGAATCTGTACCTGGGTCTTGACTGGAATAGTTATACATCCCCCTGTGGAGCATAGTAACTGGATTCATGCCAGATTAAGTCAGAATTGTATGTTTTATCTTGTGGCGGGTTGCCCTTGGTTAGCTGCCAGAAGCCTACCCAGCTGTTCTCTCACTCTCCCATCTCAATAGGACTGGGGTAGAAATAAGATGAAAAGGTCCTGGCTGAGATTCACCCCAAGCCCCTCTCCTCCCCACCTTGTTACCAACACAGGTTACACTCAGTTGCTCCAGTGCAGTAAAGGCTTCATGGTCTGTACACAGTGGTTTCTCTCTGCTACTCTTTTCTTCTCTCTGCCCCACCATGGTCCCTGCTTGGGTGCCTGGAGCAGCTTCTTCCCCCACTACCCCTCTCCCCTTGGGGCTGGCAGGGCTGTTTCTCACACATTTCCCCTCACCCCAGGCAGCTGGGCAGCCCTTCCTTACCCAGGTTTCCCCCAAGGTGCAGCCATCGCCATCGAGGGGCTCAGCTATCACACTCGGTGGTGAGTCTGTCTTGGCTTCCAGCACAAAAGAGCCTGTAACATGGGCTTGCCTCTTATTGCAAACCAGAGACACCTCCCACCCCATCCCTCAGGACATGTTGCAAATGCCTCAGCTGTGGGAAGATCTTGATCACAGCTCCTACCTTATTAGTCACTGGAGAAGTTGAAGTACATTTCTTATTTTCTGCTCTGTCAGCTCATCTTTTCATCTCCAGATAACTCAGTCCCATCTTGTGTCACTGGAAGAACTGTAAGAGGGTTCCAAGGACAGAAGGTCCTTGGGCGGAAGGACACCCCTCCTTGGCCACAGACATCTTAGATACTCCAGGTATCTCCTTGACCTCTGACAGGACAAACCAGACAGTTCTCAGAAACAGTTGTTATAAAGGATCATTGCAGTTGCACTGTCTCTGGCCACTGAAGATTAATTTATAGCAGCGGAGCCTTTCTGCTGAGCCAGCTCAATGGTGGCCAGCCACATGAGAGGCACCACAGAGATTACATGAACTGGGGATGTGCTATCGCATCTGTATGTTTGACTAGAGCTGAATCTTATGTTCTCTCACACATAAAAAATCCAACCTCCAGCTGAGATGCCTGCAATTTCTATTCACTCTTGCTCTTGCACACCCAAACCCTCAAGATAAACATTAAGGAAAATGGAGATTTATATCAAACAGGCTTCTAAATCTTCTGTACTGTCATGAAATTTAGGCGTAACAGATTGTGTGTGTGTGTGCAGAAAAACACAGTTCAGGCCAAAGTTTCTGATCAATCTGCCCTTTCTTTGTCTTAACTTCTCAGTTTTCTTTTCCTGTCTCCTGACATCCTCACATTAGAACTACAGCTCATGGCAGGAAGCATCAGCCAACAGTATTGGCATGCAGGGTGCTCTGAGCCAGTATAAATCAACAGAAACACAGCTTTGTCCCAGGGCAGATGTTAGGAATAAACTGAAGGTCTGGAGATGCAACAGAAAAAAGAACATTGTTGGTCCTGGAAAAAAATTATCATCTCCAATATGTTAGATCCAGTGCCACATTTTCTGATATCATTTACTGCCCCCAGCCCTGTCAAAATCTGATGAAAAATACTGGTTTAAGGAGTCACATTTTCTTGGTTGTTTATTCTGTCCCTCGTTTTAACAAGATATTGCCTTCTGGTTCATAAATCTCTGTGGTGTTTTTTTAAAAACACACTAGAAAAAAATATCTGACAATTTTTCATAGAACCCTCCAGCTAAAAATGGCATTGACTCCAGATTTCACATTTAGATTGCTTTCAAATTAATTTTAAAAGAAAGCTGCTTCTCTTACTAACTAAAAAGATTTGTCTGCTCTCAAATCTCAATTAATTAATTCAATTTTATCAAAATTTCCTGTTATCGTCTTATTTTAATGTTCACAACATTATGCTATTCTTAGACAATTTGTCCTCTAAGAAATTTAGGGATGGCAGCCATCCCCAATGGGACACTGTCAGAACACACTGGTTATTGCAAAGTCACAAACAATGGATTGCTGGATAAGTACAAATTTTTTTTTTTAAATGACATATTTTTTACTTTTTTGCATTTTATGTTTAGCCAAGTGTCATGGTTTAACCCCAGGTGGCAACCAAGCACCACACAGCTGCTCACTCCCCTCCCCCTCACGCAGAAGGTTGGGGAGGAGAATCGGAAAGGAATGTAAAACTCAAGTGTTGAGGTAAGAACAATTTAGTAATTTAAACAGAACAAAAAAGAAAGAACAATAACAACAACAACAACAACAATAATAATAATTGTAATAATAACAGTTATAATGGAAAGGTGAGTGAAAGGATAAAATCCAAAGGAAAACAGGTGATGCACAGAATAGCTGCTCACCACCCGCTGGCCAATGCCCAGCCAGTCCCGGAGAAACAATTCCCCGGCCCCAGCTAACGCTCCAAGTTTATATACCAAGGATGATGTCCCGTGGTATGGAATACCTCTTTGGCTGGTTCAGGTCAGCTGTCCTGGCTGTGTCCCCTCCCAGTTTCCCGTGCTCCTCCAGGCCTCTCACTGGCAGGGCCTGAGAAACGAAGTCCTTGACATAGTATAAACGTAACCAAGCAACAACTAAAAACATCAGCGTGTTGTCAACATTGTTCTCACATCAGAGCTAAAGCACAGCACTGTACTAGCTACTAAGAAGAAAGTTAACTCCATCCCAGCCGAAACCAGGACACCAAGCAATCACACTCAGTGAAAGAGAAATGTAAAGATATTATTCTAACAACATATTATTTAAAGAAAATTTGCAAACACTTTGTAAATTTATCAAAGAGGTTTTTTTCTTTTATTTTTCTGAGATTCTTTATATGTGTTTGTTCATTATGGTTATTACACGGAGTGGTAAGACACCATATATTTAAGCTGACTGGTCTAGTGATTTAAATACACGTATAAAATTGACTTCAAGCTCTATATGTATACTCAGGCTTTGGAGATCATTTGAGGCAGGACTGTGAGACCTCTTTTCAATACAAGGAGAAATTACGCATATATGTATTAGAGGAATTCTAGTCAAATTGACATTTGTCAGGTATTGTTTTTAAACCATCTAAGACTACCTCTATATGGCTTTTATATACATATATTTATATATAAAACTACATATATAAATTTTCAATGTGAATTAAGGACATTCATGACTGAGCCAACTTTACAGACAGCAATAGCTACGTGTGCAAACAAATTACTTCGTGCAGTACTAATAAGTCCTCTCTCCCTCAAAATCAATTGAGCTATGCTTTGCAGAAACAGCTCAAAATCAAGTTGTATTTTGTCTGTTCCAAAGTTTACCCTGCACTAGCAATAAATTCACATTATTTTTTGCCTTCTGGCAAAACTGCGTTGAACCTTTTGCTTGCATCTCAAAAATCAAGAGCCCGTGTTTCAATTTTCAGGCTACTATCAACTGAAACTAAAACCCCTTTAAAACTTAATTTAATTTTCAGGCATACTTGAGAAAAATACAGTCAGAAGCATTTCCCAGACTTTGTATTAAGTCAACAGATAGAACAAAACAATGCCCCCCACAAACTCTCAGAGAAAGCAAAGCAGAGCTCCTTGGAGGCTGTGGGAATTTTTGTTCCTCTAAAACATTACGGCTAATGCTTATTTCTTTCTTCCCTGAAATTTCAGAGATCTTTTGCTAAAAAACCCCCACCAAACACAAAAGCAAAACCAGTCTCCTCCCCAAATGTCCAACAGTTTGTGTCAAGAGAAATGGTGCCAAACTCTGACTTTTCTCTTTTGGTACAGTTCTGGATTGCCCAATTATTTCAGAGAGGAAGTAAAGAAACTAACTGGGAGCTGGAGGGGTGAGGAAAAATACTGGGGTTTTTTCTGTTTTTTAAACAGTTCACAGTCAGAACAGGAAGTTCTTCTAGACACTAAGGCAATTCAAGTAGATGTTTATACAGTCACGGGGCCACAATCATACTGTGTGCTGCAGAAGTTTGCACTATTTCAGAAAATGCTTATGGGTGGCTTGGTAACATTAACAGCCCAAAGGCTCGACAAAATCTGTGAGTGAGCGCTAGACATTTTGAAAATAATGAATGCAGAGTTCACTTCATATAAGATTCCAGAACCTGCAGTAGAGGAAGAGAAGTGGAAATACGGTGAATGTGGACAACTCTTCAGCTGGAATTCACAAAACTTGCTCTTTTTCTGACAACTCCAGATTAACAACAAAGCATGTTTAAGAAACCACAAACGGATTTAATATTCTCATTTATGTAAACAACTATTGAGATACAGAAACCTACGGAACTTCACAAGTTAGCAGTAAAATAAAAGTAATAAACAATATTAAGCCTAAGTAGTTATATTGAAGTTAATAAATCCTGCCTACTTATAGAAAAAAGAAATGACCAAAAGAAAACAAAAATACAGTAGTAGGTTCTGCTATATTTAGAAAAATGCTAGTTGCCATTCTTCCTAAGGGAATCTTCTAACGCTTCTTTCTTCACATAGGCTGAATCAAAAATATATTAATGCAGCAGGGTTTATTAAACTCACAAGAATATCAATACATCGTTGTCTTTAGATGAGTGAGTTTCAGTTAAGTACTAATGATGGATTACATGGAATATGTATTTATTTAAACAAAGTGATTTTTAAAGGAATCAGAAAATACTACTGAATTATCACTGCCTTCTGAAATTTTTTTCTACAAAAAAACCAAAATTTGTTTTGGGGATTTCAGTGCTAAATGCTATGTGTACTTGCTAGTTCCACAGTCCCAATTTTAAGGTGCAGATGGTGTAATCAGCTATAGCAGTGGTTTACTACTCATGCTCTCTCTAGAGTTTTAAGTTCAAATTGCACCTATAAAAAGGGGTAATTAGTCCTTTCTGGTTTATTGCTGTTAGGGGAAAGGAAGCAGTTTCAGTTAACTACCAACTAGACACCACTCCAGATTAAATATCCTAGACTCAGTACCTTATACTGGTTTTCAAATACCATACTGAGAGTTCAAAGAGTAGGAAATGTCACCTTCCCAAACATTATGGACTATTAATTATGTCTTTGCAGTGAACTTTCTCAGTGCAATTAGTCTACAGACACGAAGATCATTCTTTATAAAAGACTACAGGCTGGAACAAGGTTAATTCCAATTTAAATTGTGTTAATAACAAGTGTGACTGCATTCAGACAGCTGAACAATTATCTGATAAGCAAAATATGTGTAATGAAGCAGATAAAATTGACTAATTTTAAAACAAGCATGGGTATGCAACAATGTATATGTTTTTCTTTTCTAACATACACACTGTTTTCCTATGCTACCCTTTAACTGTCTAGTTCTCTATGTAGAAGAGATTCATAAACAGTCAATCACATTTAGGCATAAGACAAGTAAATATGTAGCTGCATTTGACACAAATTTAACAGCAGCTTTGGAATGTGTGTCCTTTGGGGTCACTTAATATAAAGCTCCACAGAAGACTCCTGTCCCTTGGCTTTGACACCACATTCTACTCATCAATAAAGCTGAGCACCAATTGCCCTCATGGTGGATGGTAACGGAGGGTTGAGCAGGAGATCTCAAGGTGGAATTTCATGTCAGAGTTTCTCTGGTGGCAAATCTCATTTAAAAGATTTCTGACCACTTTTTTCCAGACCTTGCCTTTTCCCAGTGAGTTTATCACACACTAGATAATACTCTGTAAAATGAGTAAGCGACAAGTTCCTGTGCAGAAGGTACCACAGAGAGAGCTGCACTTATTCAGCTGATAGGAATATATATTTCAACAGGAAGGGGAAAGCTAGAAAGTGAAAAGCCTCTTAAACTGGTCTTGCTAGTCATGAAAGCATATCTTAGAATAGTATCTTCAAGCATAATCAACAACTAGATGGACCCAGTCCACAATTTAAAATATTTTAGAGATGTAGGGCTGCATCTTTATGGTTCAGAATCCTTTAAGAGAAATAAAACCAAGACTTATGGAAATACTCATAAACAAACAGACAAAATGTTTCACTTTGCAAGAAACTGTAGATAGTGCTACTTTTTATGGAATAGAGTAAACCAGGCTGTGATTTCTTTCAATTTTTTACTTTAAAATAACCTAAATCACTGTCTTTGAAATTCTCTCCCAGGAAGGAAAAAAAAGAGACTCCCTACTGTTCTGGGTTTTAAATCCTATTTCTGACAGAAACTCAGATAACCACCCTAAAGTGATAGTCAACTATTCTGGATCAGCCAAGATAAGAATAAATATTTCAGTGTTACTGCGCAGAATAATACTTTAAAGCTTGTGTTATGGGTTGATCTTGGCTGGCCACCACATGCCCACCAAGATATTCCATCACTCCCCCTCCTCAACTGGACAGGAGGACAAAATGCAATGAAAAGCTCTTGGGTTGAGATAAAGACAAGAGATTATTTATAAATTGCCATCATGGGAAAAAAACAGACTCAGCTTGGGGAAATTAATTTAATGTACTGCCAATTAATTGTAACAGAGTAGGATAGTGAGAAATAAGAACAAAAATGAAAACACTTTCCCCCACCCCTCCCTTCTTCCCAGGTTCAGCTTCACTCCTAACTCCTGAGTGCTGCAGGGGGATGCCAAACTGGGTGCCGCAGTCAGCCTATAATGCTTCATCTCTGCTGCTTTTTCCTCCTCACACTGTTCTGCTCCAGCATGGGGTACCTCCCACAGAGGAAAGTCCCTCCTCCAACATGAACTTCTGCAATGATTCCTTCCCACAGGCTGCAGTTCTTCAAAAGCTACTCCAGCATGGGTCCTTTCTGCAGAGTACAGTCATACACAAACAGACTGCTTTGGTGTGGGTCCCCAGCAAGCCACAGTTCCTGCCAGAAACCCTGTTTCTTCATGGGCTCCTCTCCACAGTTCCTGCCAGAAGCTGTCTCCAGCATGGTCTCCCCATGAGCTGCAGCTGCCTTCAGAGCATATCCACATGCCCCAGCATGGGGTCCTCCACAGGATGCAGTGTATCTACTATACCATGTCCTCCATGGGATGCAGAGGAACAACCTGTGTCACCATGATCTTCACCGCAGGCTGCAGGGGAAATCCCTGCTCCTGTGCCTGGAGCACCTCCTCCCCCTCCTTCTTATCTCACCTTGGTGTCTGCAGAGTTGTTTCTCTCACATTTTCTCACTCCCCTCTCTCAGCTGCTGTTAATGCAGTATTTCTTAGCCCTTCTTAAATAAAGTTATCACAGAGGCACTAACAAGGTCACTGATGAGCTCAGCTTTGGCCAGTGGCAGGTCTTGGAGCCAGCTGAGACTGGCCTTTGTCAAGTATGGGGGCAGCTTCTGGTGCCTTCTCACAGAAGCCACTCCAGCAGCCCTCTGGCTACCAAAACCTTGCCACATAAACACAATACAGCCTCCACTAAGAACTGTTGTGGAAAGAAAAAAAAAAGGATCTGAAAAGTAAAGATACATATTTTATTGTAAATAAGGGAAGTTCATCTCACATGCAGTCAGTTGTATTTGTGCTACTCACAGACATATAACTGGACTTGAAAACATACATGCTGTGAAATTATGAAATAAGATCCATCAGACAAATACTCTGTGTCTTTAAGTGCTTCATGCATATAGCTATATATAACCTATGACACAAAATTTTTATTAATGGTGATTAATGACCCTGGAGTAAGGTCATGAGGTGTTCCCAAATTTTATAATTCTATATTTAAGATACAAATAAATACTAAAAAGAGTGCTTAGTTTCACACGGCTGTATTTACTCTCCTAACAGTATGCATTTGATCCTGCATGGACAAAGGTTGTATTTTTATTGTATTGGTCAAAACCTGGTAAGAGTTTTTCTGTTGACAAAGTATGAAGGACAATGATCATCTGACATTAAGATTCAGGACATAATGGTGATGGTTGGGTCTCTAGTAACAGTCCTTTGCACAAACACTGTTGAGAGTCAGGACAACCAAGACTGGCAAAATTCACTAAATTACCATCTTCAAAGAAAACATAAAAGTGATTTAAGGCTACCCATTTTGCCTATCCTTTTTGCTCCCCTTTTCAAGAGATTTTAAAACTTTCTTCTGGGATTTTCAAACTTGTCTTCTTTCCCTTTGAAAGCTTCTACATTCTAGCCTTTTGTTTATAAACTTCAATTTCTTACCAAGTTCTCTATTCTACACAATAAATCGGGATGCTCCTTATCTGATCATCACTATTGTGTTTGCATACAAATGGCTTCCCTGAGGAAAGACAGTTAGGGGCCATAATTACCTCTCCGTTTAAATATTTTTTTCCAGGTTCACTACCTCCTTTCTTTCAAGAAACTAGGCAGCTAAAATACTGGTAGTTGGTCATAATAATAGTGATAAAGATAATAATAATAGTGATAATGATAATAATAAGAAAATATGATTTATATAATCAATAGTAGTGCACTTCTAAATACTGCTCACATTGACCTCTTCTTAATATTTGCCTTAGAGTGAACTATGTTGAAGAGTGACTGTAGAAGAAGTCTATACAGGTAGATATTTGGTCTGGCAAGTTCCATCCTAGGTTTAATCTCATGAACCCATCTACTCGAGGTTTGATTTATTTAGGATTTTATTTAAATACTCCGTTATTCTGTCTTCAGCCATTTCATTTCTATAGATAGCATGACAATTATGGGCATGTTTCTAGTAGATCTGTGAATAATTACTGTGCAATGTAATCATGATCAATTTTATCCTGCAAATGAATTGAAAAATGAGCTGGAATTTAAACTGACTGAATGGCGTAGGACACAGAAATTAGGATAGTAGTATCTGTGGGCATACAAAAAGAATATCATTTGCATGCCAGAATCAAAGGAATTTCCTTTTTTACAAAGTGGAGTGAAAAAAAAAGAAAAAAAAAGGAAATGCACAGTCATGCTTCACAGAAAATATTGCACTCACTTGGCCTTTTTCATTCCATTTCACACGCCACAGTAAGTAGGTCTCTCGTTGGCAAGTTTTTCTATATATGGTGTGAATCTTGACTTCTAGGGAAACCCAAGCAGAAGCAGGAACCAGTAACTACTTGTATATAGGACTTGGACTGCTCCCTGGGTTGGCCCAAATGTTCCCCCAGTTACTGTAGATGGAGTTGTTTTTCCTCCTGCGTGATAGTTCTGCTGTAGGTGCTTACTCCTCTGTGGTTTAGATGCTTCGCACATACATTGTTCTCACTTTTTAAGTCTAAGCCTCAAAAGAATATTTCCTCACTACCATAGAACTACAGAAAGAAAATACTGATAAGAATAGGATTTGTAAATCTTAGTAACAGATCTGTGATTTTCTAACTCCTAATTAAATAATGTGTTCCTAATCCTGAATTTTAATCCAATACATTGTATAGAAGAGGAATGATGATGTGTGTGGTGGAATTTATAAGGCACTTTTGATTGGAGTCTTTTCTTATCCGAGTGAAGGGAAATTCGAAGGCATATCACAGTGGATTCCTTTCCTTGCCTAACTGTTTCAGACTACTAAGCAGTAATTTTCCTATCTGTCAGCTAACTATTAACTATTGCAATGTTTAATTTTCATCATGACTGACCTTATTCCTCAGTACTGAGATGAGTCAAAGGTCAGTGGCATTTTTATCTTCAGTAGAAATAAAGAAATGTAACCATAAGAAATTATTCAAACAAAACCCTGTATTAGAGTGTTAAAGCTGAACAGCCAAACAGTCTGAAAACACAATGAAAAGTCAGTTTGTTGTATTCTTATCAATCTTTATTAAACTCCCTCACATGTAGTCAATATGATGTTTTGGTTAACTACACAGTCCCTACTCAGCCTTTGCTTCATCTAGTAAAGATCATCCACTTTGGGCCTGTAACTGAATATTTTTTTTTTCCTGTCACTCTGCCTGAAGCCCCAGGATGTGTGTGTGGTGCCCTGGTCAGATCTTGTTTTGACTGATTCCCTCAATGGCAATGGGTAAGCACATGCCTGTGTGGTTGGCGGCTTCTTCCCACACATCTAGGGAGGCCACAGCTGGGCAATGAATCGTGCTTCTGGGCACCCAGATCTGTACTTCTGCCACCACAGCTCACAGGGGGAGCTCCCTGCAGAAGGTATGTTTTTATATATATATGGTATTTCTTACAGTAATTGGGACCCTGATATTATAAGTGATGAACTCCCTCTCCTGATTGCCCTTGTCTGTACAGCATGACAACAGGCAAGCCCTCCTTTTGAGGAGCTGATCTCTGTGGTCAGACTTTGCAGAGTACTTCATGAACCACCTAAAAAGACTTTAACCTTTTACCCCCCTGAAATGTTTCTACTCCAGCTGAGCAAGCCAAATTGCTTTGCATGTTCTGATTTCTATCTTCTGCACTCACAGCTGGCTTGTTTTCTCTACCATCACTCCACTGCTTAATGACATTCTGTTTGATATAAGTTTTGAAACTCTTTGATATAAATGGACCCTAATTATCACTCACTAAATACTTCTAGAAGTTTCTGTGTTGTAAATATGTGTTTAGGGCTGTAAACTGCTGTATCGCTGGCAGCTATCAGTATGTCTGCAGCTTTTTGTTGTGGTGTTTACAGCACAATATGAATTCTGTCCTGACCTTGTTAAAATTTATTTTTCTGCTGCATGTCTCTAAGCAGTTATTTAGTTTTCCTTGTTTCCTGTCAGTTTCTAAGAAGGTTTCATTCTCTGTGCCATAATGAAAACATTTTGTCCATAGACAGATTTACTTGTTATTCATAACATTAAGAGGTGGTATTTCTGTCATTTTCAAAAAGCTTGTTAATAAATCTGGTATAACAGTTCTCCTGTAAATGCTCACTCCAACTGATGTATTCTGCTGCTTTTTGAAGTTAGCTTGCCCTCTCACATTTCCCTTCTTTGTCAGAGGACACTTGCCATGTGTCTTGGATGTTAACTTAGTCCTCATGTCACAGCTGATGCCCTAGAAGTACGCTATCTGTAGTTAGTATTTGAGATTTAAACTACTCTCCTTTTAACATTTTATATTTTTAAATACTCACATTTAGTAAAATTATTCTAAATCACAAAAATGCTGATTTTTATTTTTAATCTTGCACAAAAGGTTGTGCTAAAACAGTAAAAAAGGATGCAAATTATACAAGTAAAATGCATCACACTATAGTCATCTTTATATTTACAAGACACATACTCTACACAAGCTTATTAAAAACAAACTGAAAATGAAACATATTTTTCTTCACAAAAAGCACAAGCTTTCTGTTAAATCCCTTGTAGAAACACCGCCTTGTATCACTTTTACATTGCTGCTGCTGCATCAGTGACAAATATTCAGAAAGCAGATGGCTAACCTTCTGAATTACATTATTCATGTTTCCATAATAACTTTCTAAAGACCATAATGCTGCACCTGTTCTAAATTCTTCCTTTTTAAGGACAGAGTACTGTCAACTTTCAAATGTGCAGCTCTAGATGCAAGACTAACTATGATTTTAATGGAAGTTAAGTGATCATGTACCAACACTTTTTTTTTTTTCTTCTTTTAATGCAATTGTCAGGTCTGGAAATATTCATTTATTACAGTTAAAGAGTAAATTTTCTGTGTTTTTTCTTCTCCCAGTCAATTCTGTGGTTGCAGAACAACTTATGACCAGCATAATAACTGGAGTTACTTTTCCTTAGAGCAGCTCCCTTGAGCCATTCTGTCCCAGTTCTGCAATCTGAACATGCAAAAAAGATGCTTAATTTCTGCCCTGGAGTAATCTCATTAATTATATATGATGCTTTCAGACCAGGATACAATCTACCACTGAGCCTGATTCACTATAAGCATCACAGTGAGCCACCTTCATTCCTTAGGGAATAGTTAGGAATATGTAATTGCTGTACCGCATCGAAGTCAGGGTTCACTGAACTTTGTATCCTATGATGCTAAGAGTAGCTCAAGTGCTTCAGAAGTCTGTATATGACCCGCATGGGAAATATGGATTAATCTTGCATCTTAAATCTTGAAGTGAAATGATAGCCTGAATACCCATATAAATTTCCAGTTTCTTTTAAAACCTTGTTAAAGTCTTCAATTCAAAATTAAGCTTGTGACACGAGGACTAGTGGGTTCTACCCCTTCAGGTGACAGGTTTCATACAGACTAAACCAGAGGTCAAACCACAGCTGTAGCTTTCTTCTGGGCAGGGAAAGAAGAATGAATGGGCTACAGTGGGAGTGATCTGCTCCCAGCTGTCTGTACAAACTGCAGCCGTAGGACTACCAGCAAGCTATCCTCTTTACAGCACAAAGTCCGTGACTCTTTCAGCTATAGGGTTGTTCAAACATTTTGCTTTAAGAAAAGGCCTGACCACTTCATAAATTTTTATGAAATGCCATTTTACTCTGTAAACTTTCACTTGAAAAGTGAGTGCCCTCACTTACATAGAGGGCATCCTTTGCAATGTGTTTTTTCTCATTTTTTGCCTGTGTGAATTCAGTGACTCAGTTCTCTCCCAAGCCCACCCTGTGACAGTGGCAAAATAGTGGGTCCAAAGCTGAACTTAATCTTCTTATCTAGAGTTGTCAGATAGGGGATGAAATTTTTTACAGACTTTCCTGGATGGCCTTAAAGTTTCCGGGAGATTTAATAATATATTTCTATAGTTAAAAGGAAGATTAAACAAGGAGGATTGCAGGGAAAGCAGATAAAATCAGATGTTCATTAGCTACTCTTTTATTTATTATAAAATTACCTCAATTTTCTAGGTTGTTTAAACTTTCATGTGAACCTCTATAGGTAAGATACAGTTGTGTACCTGAAAAAATACCGTAACTGTCTACAGAAAACATAACTTAACGTAATACCTTGTAAGGATAAAAATAAATAGTGCAGAATGCATCCTTGAGTCTTCATAAACTGTCTCGTGTTTTCCAATTACTTTATGTTCTGTTAATGATTACTGTAGTAAGTACTAGACTGAAAAATCAATCTCCTAACCTAACTAGACCACGTTTAGATAATTCAGGCCAAATCAGAGCCGTATGTTAGCTAAAATTTATAAAATTACGAGCTAAACCACACACATTGTAGGTATGGGGAGTGAATCAGCCTAACATACATACAGGTTTGAGTCGGTCAGACAACACTGAATTCATATCCTTTTTCTGTAAGAAGGGAGAAATTTTTAATTTTTTTAAACCTTCTGCTTTCTTGGATGCTTATATGTGCACTGGAAAAAAAGTACTACATCTGAGTCAGCATGAATTATCGTATCTTGGCTCTCCAGAAAAAAAGGAATGGAACAAAGGCTGCCAATTATTTCCACTGCCACAGCATTATTTGGAGGTTGAACTGCAGTCTGTGTCTTGAGGAAACTTAACCACTTTTTGCCAGTGAGAGTTAGGTAGAAAAGAGGTAGGAAAGATTTGGATGTAGTATGGTTTTTGAATAAAGCTGGGAAGCCTAAGGCAAGTCAGAACATGAAGACTGCATTATCATTTGAGAAAAATATTGAAATATTGCTTTTAAATTAAATTCAAACAAAAAAAAATATATAAGACACGTTCAACTGTCTTGCAAGTTCAAAAAAACCCTTAAGGAATGCTTACATTTTATGTAAAGGTAAATGGAAAACTTTTTTGTCAATAATACAGAGATAAAAAAAAAGAGTTTACATGAGGAGGTGACTGTGTGATCTGAAATACAAACTCCTTGTTATTCTTCTGTGGGTGACACTGACATCAGCTAATATCCAAAGTTATTCAGGTACACTTCTGAGACTATGCATGAGATTAGAGTGAAAAATTCAGTTTTGCAAGGTATGAAGATGTAGCATCACACAGTATACTATACTTTTCATAGTTTTTTCTTAACAATTTTGCTCTGTTGTTTATATATATGGTAACAGGTACCTTTACTACCATGAGACCTTCACACAAGTATTGGATTTTTTTGTTTACCTTTTTAAATGAAAACACAATGATAGGCTTAACTGTATATTTATGATCAAGCAATATGAAAAAATAAGTAATCTAAATTCACAAAATATTGGTCATTTTGAAAAATGTGCTTTGTAGAGGCTTTATCTTCAAGTGTTAAACAGTATGACCCGAAGTTCATTCCCTGGTTTAAACCAAGTTATATTTTTGTTTTGTTTTGTTTAGTGGAAATACATACTAATGGAAATAACGAACACTCTCAAGGAAAATGGGTGAAATCTCAATTCTTTCATCATC
Source organism: Falco biarmicus (assembly GCF_023638135.1). Taxonomy (NCBI): domain Eukaryota; kingdom Metazoa; phylum Chordata; class Aves; order Falconiformes; family Falconidae; genus Falco; species Falco biarmicus. The sequence continues at coordinate 106,117,225 of NC_079289.1, read as the reverse complement.
ACAGTTTTCCATTTCCCACAACACTGGTTCATCAATTTATGAACATTTCTAATTTTCCAAATCAGCAAAATTAATACAATTAGGTGTCTAACTGCTTGATGGTATATTTTTGCCAATGGAATATGGTGTTTGGAGTTCCTGTCTGGCAAGTACTGCATTGTGAGGTTAGCTTAGCTTCAGTGATAGGAGAAACAACAAGCAGGAGGAGTAACTTGATTAAAAAACTGCCTCAGCTGCTCCCAGGCCCATCATAAGAGCAACACCAAACGCCCTTCACCACAAACCCAGGAAAGCACAGATGGACAATGATAGGTGGGAACTCAAATGGTAGATTCTAATAGAACAAGCAGCTTGTCTGGGCCCTTCCCAGGGCTGTCTCAGCAGAAAGCCATCACCCCATTGGATGCAGGGGAAGAGCACTTTCAGATTGCACATGATTTATGGAATGTTTCAGGGAGGAACCAAAGTCGGGAAATGGATGGACATAGGTGATTTGAGGGGGTAAGTGTAGGAAAACAGAGGGGTAAGGGGATAAAAAGGGTGGTCATGTATAAATAGTTTGCTGGTTAGTATGTCTGTCTGGCCATGCCCAGCACCTGATCATGGCAGAATGTCCTATTTCCTCATTAAGCTCTGCCTTCAGCAATTTTCCAGTGAGGGGATCTCTGTTTCATGTGCAGCTGTGTGTATGGGGGTCTGTGGTGCCAGTAACTGGATTGAGTGTGAGTGTGCAACTGAGTGTGTGATGAATTGCAAATATCAAGCCAGATGAGCTGGCAAGCAGGTGTAGTGGTCAGGGAGCCAAGGGGATAAATCGTTCTCCAAGTGACAGCTCTGAGTTGTGAGAGTGCCTGTTTATCTCTATAGACGAGGGCACAGGTAGTCAGATATTAGGACTAGCTAAGTCCTGATGTGTCTGTGTGTGAGAGAGAGGGGGACAGGTGGGGTTGTCTCTACCAGCAACTTCAGTGGGGCTGTGGCTGCAGAGGTTGGCATGACCAGGTGCAAACAACTGGAGAGACTGTGTTCCAGGGCCCAGTGATAGGGCAGACTGTGTCTGAGCCCTGCTGCTGGAGAGAGGCCCCTTCTACATACATGCATAAATATATTTACTTTTACTAGTAGAAATCCATCCTGGTTGGTTGCAGAGGGAGCAAGAGGAGTAAATTGGTGCTGTCATTGTTCCTGTGAGTGCTCTGTGTGTCTTATTTGTGTGCCTGTCCATGTATATATGTATATTGTGTATAGCATATGGAGTTTACCAACTCTGGAAGAAGGGGCAGGCAGTTCAGGAGGACTATAAGGATGTCATGAGGTTATGCAGAGCAAAGATTAGAGAGGTGAAAGTCCAGTTAAGAGCTCAGGCTGGCCACTGCTGCAAAAGATAATAAAAAACGTTATTACAAATACATTAGGAAAAAAAAGGAGGGCCAAGGGTAATCTCCATCCCTTATTGGATGCAGCATCCTCCTGGAACGGTTAGTGACCTGCTGCTCTCTCCCCTTATACGTGCACAGGTCTAAGAGGCCAGATGGGATTCACTCAAGGGTACTGAGGGAGCTGGTGGAGGAGCTTGCCAAGCCACTTTCCATCATTTATCAACAGTACTGGCCAGCTGGAAGGGTCCTGGAAGACTGGAGGTTAGCCAACATGACGCCCATCTACAAGAAAGGCAGGAATGAGGATCCAGGGAACTACTGGCCTGTCAGTCTGACCTCAGTGCCAGGAAAGGTTATGGAGCAGATCATCCTGAGTGCCATCACATGGCATGTGCAGGACACCCAGGCGATCAGGCCCAGCCAGCATGGGTTTATGAAAGGCAGGTCCTGCTTGACAAACCTGATCTTCTACAACAAGATGACCTGCTTAGTGGATGAGGGAAGGGCTGTAGATGTTGTCTACCCAGACCTTAGTAAAGCCTTTGTCACCATCTCCCACAGGATCCTCCTGGAGAAACTGGCTGCTCGTGGCTTGGAAGGGTGTACTATGGGTTAAAAGCTGGCTGGATGGCTAAGTGCAAAGAGGGGTAGTAAATGGAGTGGACTGGTGCACTGTCACAAGTGGGTTCTCCAGGGCTCAGTACTGGGGCCAGTCCTGTTTAATATCTTTATCGATGATCTGGATGAGGGGATCGAGTGCACCCTCAGTAAGTTTGCAGATGTCACCAAGCTGGGGGGAGTACTGATCTGCTTGAGGGCAGGAAGGCTCTGCAGAGGGATCTGGATAGGCTGGACCAATGGGCCAAGGCCAATAGTATGAGGGTCAACAAAGCTAAGTAGCAGTTCCTGCACTTGGGTCACAACCACCCCATGCAATGCTACAGGCCAGGGGAAGAGTGGTTGGAAAGCTGCCTGGAGGAAAAGGACCTGGGGGTGCTGGTTGACAGCCAGCTGAACATGAGCCAACAGGGTGCCTAGGTGGCCAAGAAGGCCAATGACGTCCTGGCTTCTATCCAAAACAGTACAACCAGCAGGACTAGGGAAGTGATTGTCCCCCTGTACTTAGCACTTTTGAGGCTGCACCTCAAATACTGCGTTTGGTTTTGAGCCCCTCACACAAGAAAGGCATTAAGGTGCTGGAGCATGTCCAGAGAAGAGGAATGAAGCTGGTGAAGGGTCCAGAGCACAAGTTTTATGAGAAGTGGCTGAGGGAACTGTTTTTTTTTTTTTTTAACCTGGAGAAGAGGAGACTTCAGAGGATCTTACTGCACTCTACAACTACCTGAAAGGAGCTTGCAGGCAGGTGGGTCTCTTCTCCCAGATAACTAGCGACAGGACAAGATGAAAAGGTCTCAAGCTACACCAGGGGAGGTTTAGATTGGATATTAGGAAAAAAAAAATATTTCACTGAAATGGTGGTTGAGCATTGGAGTTTGGTACATGGTAGAATCACCATCCCTGAAGATATTTTAAAAATGTGTAGATGCAGCACTTAGGGACATGGTTTAGTGATGGACTTGGCAGTCCTGGGTTAATGGCTGGGCTTGATAGTCTCAAAGGTCTTTTCCAACGTAAATGATTCTATGATAAGAACCCTGTTGGGAATATGTGCTCAGCCTTACTACTGGACAGACCAGGGACAAGCTGGACCAGGAGGAACCTGGGTCCTAGAGACTACCATAGGAGGTCCAGGTGATAAGGGAAGAGGGATCTGCTAGGTTCCCAAGGTTATCTGATAGGGGGATATCAATAGTCACAATGAAAGGGATAAGTAGAATGACCAAAAAAGCCACACAAGCCCATTTATTAGACATTGTCTCTAGACCATGATGGCTCTTACAGCATCACAGCCATAGGAGATGCAAGAGAGGATGTGACTAGGTCACAGTGCCTATAAACATAAATTTTCATCAGTAATCTTTACAGATTCCAGAGGTAGCTCTAAATAGCATCATAGATCAAAACTGGATGCCCACTGCTGTCCCTGAAGATTAACTGATAAAGGAAATGTTTTTCTTGAGATTAGAAGAGAAAATAAGTAGGTCAGGTTCAAGTAGCAATCTAGTCAATCATTATTTCTAATCCAGGTTTATCCCAATGAAATTAAAGCATAAAGTTAGAAGATAGTTTTTCTCTTTGTACTCACTATGGAAAACTTCCCCAGAGAGTGAATTAGTTGATAAAAAAAAAAATAATCGGTTTCTTTTTTTTTTTTCTCTTTGAGGGTGGAGTGATACAAGTTAAGCCTGGGTCAGATCTTTAATTTCTAGGCCTAGTTTCTTCAAATGGTTAAAACTTTAAATTACTTTCAAAATAATGGGGTGGGGGTGGGGGGGAATGGGGGGGAACGCACTTACAATTTTAGCATGGTCTGAAAACAATGGAAGTGCAAGGTTCTTACATTTTCCGGCTTCTTTCAACAGTAGCAATGAATTTTTACATTTCCATCCAGTCTGATGGACAGTTGGATGTGCATCTCAGCCACTAAGACATATAGTTGTAGAGTCATACTTTATATCTCAAGGGTACATCTGGAACAAGACAGTTTGCAGCTGGGATAGAGTTAGTTTTCTTCTTAGTAGCTGGTACACTGCTCTATTTTGGCTCTGATGTGAGAACAATGTTGATAGCACACTGATGGTTTTAGTTGTTGCTGGGTGATGTTCATACTGAGTCAAGGACTTTTCAGTTTCTCAGGCCCGGCCAGTGAGAGGGCTGGGAGGGCACGGGGGACTGGGAGGGGACACAGCCAGGACAGGTGACCCAAACTAGCCAAAAAGGTATTCCATACTATGGGACGTCATGCTGAGTATATAAACTAGGGGAAGAAGGAGGAAGGAGGGACATCTGTTGTTATGGCATTTGTCTTCCCAAGTAACCATTATGTGTGACGGAGCCCTGCTTTCCTGGAGCTGGCTGAACACCTGCCTGCCGATGGGAAGCAGTGAATGAATTCCTTGTTTTGCTTTGCTTGTATGTGTGGCTTTTGCTTTACCTATTAAATTGTTCTTGTCTCAATCCCTAAGTTTTAGATTCCTTTCCAGTTCTCCCCATCCCTCTGGGTGACAGGGAGTGAGTGAGTGGCTTCGTGGTGCTTGGTTGCCAGCTGGGGTTAAACCATGACAGACAGCCTCTCTCTGTGTCTAAAATATGATCTGTTCAGGTGGTGGTATAAGGCACTCCTCTCAAAGGTTAAGGCATGACTTAGGAATCCCTGCCTGCATTGCTCTTAATAAAAGAAATTCTAAAGTGCATAGCTAAGCATTAGGCACAGCTGAGTGCACAACTGCTGATACATTTACTTACACACTTAGTGCATTATCAGTATTTAATTTACAGCTTTATGAAGTGGTCTGTAATACTTTAAAGATAAAAGGTGAGGTATCAAGGTAAAAAAATTCCACATTCAATTCAAGCAATCAGCCATGTCTAAAGTAGAAAGGTCAGGAAAAAATAATTTCAAAAGCATAACATAAATTTTCCAGAGCTTTTGCTGTCCCTTTAGGAGTTTAGAAAAACCCTGTACAGAGATCTTAAAAAATGTACCTTGTTTATTGAGTTTTCTCTGTAGGTATCTCTGCAATTCATCATCATGGTTCCATACATCTCAAGGGTCACTGAAAAAGACCATAAGGTAATTCCCTTGATTTTTGTGGTTCTAAGTCACAACAGTCAGATTCCCTTGTAAAAAACCAAACCAAAGCAAAACAAAAACCCTCACTTTACTGTTTCTGAACCACTGCCCTCAAAAGGTCAGAATCTTTAGGATTCTCTAAAGATTTAAGAGGAATAGAATCAATATCTGCAATCTCAGAAGAACACGATGAACAGATATGACAAAACAGAATGGAGAAAATGTCATTCTAGATAGCTGTGTGGTTTTGGAAAGTCAGTCAATAAGGAACAAACAACCCCCTTGTACTATATTCACCTGATTGAGTGAGAAGTAAGGCAGATAAAAAAAATGTTAATGCAACAATCAGCTTACAACAGGTAACTATTGTAGGAGTTTGTAAATGACTGCTGTTTTCGAAGGGATTGCTGTTACGCTTCTATTCCATCCTTCTGTTCAAGGCAGGGCCACCTTTGAATTCAGACCAGGTGGCTCAGTGCCTTGTAAGCTGAGTCTTGAAAGTGTCCATTGCATCTCTCTGGTGCTGCCTCATGGGGAAAAGTTTCCTCCTCATATCCACTCCGAATCTTCCCTATTTCAGTTTATGCCCTTCATCCTCCCACCATGCGCTGCTGTGAGGAGCTATGCTCCATCTTCTCCACAACCATGATAGGGGCAGGCAGCTGTTATGTCACACACATGCACACACACATGGGTGTGTGTGTATATATATATATCTCCAGGGCAAGCAAGCTCTGGTTCCTCAGACTCTCTTCACAGGGCACGTGGTCCAGCCCTGACCAGCTTGGTTGCCCTCTCCTGACCTTGCTTGAGTTTTTGATGTCTGCCTTGTAACAGCGTGTTTCTCTCTGTGTGTGTGTGCAAAACTGGACTCAGCAATACTGATACGGTTTAACAAAAACTGAGTCAGGGAAAAAAATCACTTCCCCAATCTAGCAGCCATGCTTCCGTTGATACAGCCAAGGATGCTGTCAGAGTACATGACTGATTCGCGGCCTTTTTGGGCAGCAGACCACAACATATCACTAGGTCCTATCCCCAATTTCCAAATGTTGAGCAAAATTAAACTTTTTTTTTTTTTTTCTTGCTTCATCAGTTCCAGACTTCTGTAGTTCTGATATTATGTATCCATGAAAAGAAAAAATGCTTTTCTGATATATGCATTGGTCACTGCAGACTGCAAGTGACTTCTGGTCTACAGCAACAATAAAAAAGAAATCTTAAAGAAAAGTTTTCCAAAACTGTGTATAATTAAGTGGCACAATGTAAATAATAACATATTGGTGAGGTACTGTATGTGTGTAAAAACAATCATTAACAATTTATATAATTAATAACAAAGTAAAACTGAAAGTAGATGGATTAAAAACTTGTTGCTAATTTACAGGCCTTTCCAAAAAGATTTTAATAGGTATGCTCACCGAGGGACTTAGGGTAAAATACAAAAGCCTAAGAGTTTATTTAGTTCACATTAGTAAGGAAAAAAATCAGCTGGCTTCTTGCTGCAACGGACTTCCTCAGTCTTTTATTTTAAAAGAAAATGCAAATACCAGATTTTAGACTTTATGTTTTCATACAAAAAGAAAAGGAAATATAGTATTAGGTGCAACACAAAGATTCCTGACTACAAGACCAAGATGCACTGATGTTAAAGCATTGATTTTAGCTGGGCTTAGGTGACACATGTCATTCAAGGCCTGCTGTTAAAACATCTGGTACTTATTACTCTATTATTAAAGTAATTTTGGAGAAAAAAGATGAAGAAATCCAGAAGAACCAGATTAGTGTGCTGGTTTTGGCTGGGATACAGTTAATTTTCTTCATAGTTGCTAGTATGGTGCTGTGTTTTGGATTTGCACTGAAAACAGTGTTGATAATACAGGGACTTTTTTGCTATTGTCAAGCAGTGCTAACACAGAATCAAGGCCTTTTCTGTTTCTCACATGATCCCTCCTATAAGCAGGCTGAGGGTGCCCAAGTTGGGAAGGGGTACAGCCAGGGAAGCTGACCCCAATGTACCAAAGGGATATCCTATACCATATGATGTCATGCTCAGCAAAATAAACCTGGGGAAGAAGGTGTTCGGAGTGATGGTATTTATCTTTCCAGGTAACCATTATGCATGATGGAGCCCTGTTTTCCTGGGGATGGCTGAACACCTGCCTGCCCATGGGAAGTGGTGAATGAATTCCTTGTTTTGCTTGGCTTGCACATGCAGCTTTTGCTTTACCTAATAAACTGGTTTTATCTCAACCCATGAGTTTTCTCACTTTTACCTTTCTGATTCTCTTCCCCACTCTGCCAGGGGGAGTGAGAGAGCTGCTTAGTTGCTGGCTGGGGTTAAACTGTGGCAATTAGTCATTCAATTACAGATTGAACATAATTTACAATAGCAGCGTTGCAATAATTTATGCTTTAGAATCAAGATAATTTGATTTAAAAGCACTGAGGAGAAACCCAAACAAAACAATAGTAATAGTATCTAAACTTAGTATATTATAACCTCTAGTAATTACCACTTTGTCAATTCTACACAAATCACATGCCATCAGGTTTAATCAAATTGTCCCTAGATCTATAACATGCTAAGATATGAATCAGATCTATCAAAACCATATATATGTTTGCTCTGGCCAGCTGCTAAGCAGTATACAGACAATATTCAGTGCAGAAATATTCAGTAAAAATCTTTTTGAATAACTCAGGCTTATAAAAGCAGCCTGCTAAATGGAAAAGAAAAAAGCTATTTTTTTAGTTCCCTGTGAACTTTTATTTTATTTTAAGCTGTGGTGTATTTCTAATTCATATTATAGTTGTTGAAGAAAGTAAAGAAAGTGACAGTAGGGACCCTAGAGAATGTAACTTTTTTTCATGAAGTAGCTCAGAGTGGCTTGCCTGTTCCTGTGAAGAAGTCAGACTGATAAAGCAAACTCACAATTAGTTTAAAGACAGCAAAAACTTTTCAGTGATGACTGTCTTGTCTCATCAGCTTTCAATTACAGGAGATATTCTGAAAATGGTTTGTATTCTGTAAGCCATAGACACTCTTAGGGCAAACTATTTTCCAACATGAGAGAGGTATCAGTCAAGTGAAATTGATAAGAGTGATATACAGAAATAAAAGCTAAATAGATAGCTTCAGTTCAAATAGAGCTGTGTAACATTCTGAAGTATTTGGTGTTGAAAATCAAAAAGCAGTTACTATGTGGCTCTGTGCAGGTTTTTTTGAGTAGTCAATGTGTATACTGAAAGAATTTAAGCTTCCCTGGATCCAGTCTCTGCCTGCCATTCTTCAGAAAGGTGAATTATCTATTCTGCCCAGTCTTTGACTTGATTGATAGTTAGGTGGATGTGATTAGTGTTCACTACATTTGAGTTAATATGCTAATAAACCCATATAAATGCTAGATATATTTACTTCAGCTTCGTGCCATGCCTTTTCATCAGGTTGGCTCATGAAAGGAGTAGTTTTGTGTACAGCTAGTAGAAGTATTGCAAATGTTTTCTAAAAAAATTCTTAATCAATTAAGATTAAGCCAGATAGGGAATTTAAAATCATACTATGCACATGTGGATTTTTTTAATAGATATTGTATGCATAACTAGATCAACCATCAAATGTATCACACAAATGATTAAATTCCCTACTTGTTAAAATTAGAGAGTAATCTCAGCTTTGCTGTTGTAAATCTAGAGCAAATACACATTTACATCTCTATTAATCTCAGGCAATTCCATCGTCTCAGTAGGATTGTTCCAGATTTGTATAACTGTGTGAAATATCACAATCTGTCCTAAATTTTATTATTGCTGTGACAAAGTGATGCACTTGCTAGAAAACCAAAACTAAACCAACCTATTTTAATGCCTGTTAAAAAAAATAATAAAAGACAATATGCATTACAATAAAATGGAGTCAGTAGCATTATAAATTTATAATAAATCCTTGTACACACTATGGGAAATCAATTTTGTACAATCCATCAAATTCCACTATGTCTTGAAGTGACACTTTAAGAGGGACTTTTTTCTGAAAAAAAAATAAATTCAGTATGCACCCCATAATTACAAAACTTACACATTACTTACAGGACTGTTTCCAATTTAAATTAACCTATATAAATCAATTGCAATTCCACTGAAGTCAGAGAAATTACACTAGTTTTACTGAATTCTGAAGAAATAACCATGCTTATACTGTCCAGAGAATATGGAAAAATTTACAGAGGTTTTAGACGTATGCGAACACAGCATTGACCCAGTTTGTATATATGATATTTTATCAAAGTCTGTAGTCACTGATGCACAAGATTAATCCCTTCCAAGTTTATTTATTTTTTAAAAAGTCTAATAAAAATAATCTCACATTATAGGTCATCTCCACTGAGTAAATAAATGGGTTTGGACAGAATACTCTTCCCTTTAACATTGCTGCTTGCAGAGAGCAATGTCATAGCCATCGTAATGCCTTATGGGAAAAAAAACTTTCCTCGGGTAATTCCTGCATATTACTACAAAAAAAGATAGGTACTGTAGATTCCAGTATAAATTCCAGATGCATTACTTTGGACTTTGAAGACTTACTTTCTGTTAGAGAAATGAGACTTCTTCTGGATACAGGACAGTGAGCCACCCACCTGAAGAGAATAAAAACCCATCAAGGAAATGAAGCCTCAAGAATATTTCCAATTCTTTATTGATTCCATGAATGCAACTAGTTAAGGAGACCACATGCTTAGAAGCTTACCAGTAAACTGAAACACTATTAAAGAAAATGCGTGTAAAAACCCAGAAGTGACTGATACCACAAACTCTGCCAATGTGAGAGCCAGCAGCCCCACAATACACATAAAATAGCTCAGCTATGAGCTTGTTTTTTGGAAAATTTAAAGGTTTCAGGTTCAGTCACCTGTCCTGGGAGAAAGCTTTGCAACTGGGAATGACTGAGGTCGGTCTTTCCTGGGCTGTTTTGATTGTGCTGCAGACCCCCTCTCTCCTTTCTGGTAGCATCTTAGCTCCAAGCACCACAGGGGTTCCCCAGTCTGGCACCAAGATGCCAGCTCTGGGATGGATGAGGACACACCTAGGAGAAAGCCATCTCTCAGTGAGAACAGGCCTATTTGTGGGCTGCTGGGCAGGGCAGCACCTCAGCTCCAAGAGGTGGTGCCCAGGGCAGGATGGGACTTTCTTGCAGCAACAAGGCTCCGTGTTTCAGGACGTCTTGAAAAGGTCGTTGAGAAGCCATAGACAGGCAGGGAGAGGCCTCCTTGAGGCTGCTGCCAGCTCAGGCCCTGGGCCTGGCCCCACTGAGCTGGGTGCACCTGGACCCTGACTGCATCCCATCCTGCACCACCCTGGTGGCCCCAGGCCTTGTTCCCACAACCCCCAGTAGATAACCAGGGGGATATTTCGAATGGGATGCTCCCTACTTTATAGCCTTCACCCTGCAAGACAGACCCCATGCCCTCACTGCCATCTGCTAGGGAACCACTAGGCTTTCCCCCTGATTCTGAGTTTGTAATTTTGAAGGGAGAGAATTCATTTAGCCTGAGATTAGAGGCACACTGCTAGAGTGCTGCAGTGGTGGCAGAGATGTGTCATGCCTACAGCATTAACGATTCCCTGGCTTTAAACTGGGCATGAGGCATTTCTACAAAGTATTTGAATCCTTTCATCTCCTTACACTTGTTTTCTCAGCAGAAGTTGCTGGTCCCTGAGGTAAATGGGAAGGCCTTATTCTGTGAACTCTGTGGTGTCAAAAGAATACATCTACTCAGTATGAGATGTAATTTGTACACAGGTCATGTTTCCTGCATGGTCCTACTACCTGCTGATAGCTTACCTAAGGAAACTTTGAATAAAAATGACGCGAGATGATAGCAAGTGGAAGGGAAAATAAGTAAAGCAATCTGCAAACCAAGGCAAACTGCAACTGCTGTTGCCAAGAATATAGAGCTTCAGACTCCACTAGTGAATACTTATGAAAAGGGTAAGCCTAAATCATCTTGAACACATACCAACATAATTTCTGAAGATAAATTGCTTTCCAAGCTTGAATGAAATATCCCTTCACAGAAGGGTATTAGGTGATCCAGCATCCAGCAGTCCCTCTTTGCATTTCTGTATTATTAGTCAGTCTTTCGAAAAGGACGTGCATGGACAAATATATTTATCTGATGGGCAGGGACTTGGAATGACACTCAAATGCTTCCAGCAGACTATTAAGCCTGGAAAGTAACCAATTTTCAGAAGCATAAAGAACCATTAATACCCATTTAGTAACTGATCTTGTAAAATGAATCTTGCTGTGACTCAGAAGAGCTGAAATACTTAGCTGGATTTAACACTTCTCAAATTATTCTAATTAGATCCCTAGGTACATGATTTCAATGGTACTTTCTTATAGGGAATGATTTCCAATGGTACTTTCTTATAGGGAAGCTGTACCAGTAACTCTACATTTAATCTAGTCCAGGATACCGAGAGGGAAGAGGTGGGTTCTGAGGACAAAACAAACCAAGTCACATACACTTGAAAAAGAAAAGGAAAGAATGGAAAGAAACATAAAACTGTGATTCAATAATAATAATAAAAAATACTCCTAGGCTACAAGTGAGTTGTATCTTTGGATTTAAACGTGCCGTCTCAGCGCTTTCTAACAACATAAGACTATCAATGTTGACTATATCAGCATTTTACAGAAATCCAGCAACAGCTAGGGTCTTTAAAGCATAATACACTAAATGTGTACAGTGCTAGTTTCCTAGCTGGTGTTACAGTATCAGTCAACTCAAAGATGCTGATGCATACGCAATACAACAATGATGGCATATCAGTGCCAGACAAGCTACAGACTCTTAGACAGAAATGGATTCTCATGATCATAGGCTTAGTCTCCTGTGCAGTGCTTAACCTGAAGATTCAGTCAGTAACTTTAGCAGTAGAGGAAATTATCCCTGAATTACATACAAGTGAACATTTTTAGAAAATTTCCTTGTTAGTTTTGAGGGAGGACATGTGCACGTGTACATAGACATATGCCATAAGTTGCTGTTACTGCACAGTTGAATAAAAAAGAATATATACTCCAGTTATCTTAGCTTTAATTGGCAATATAAAAGAAAATGGTAGAAAGTTATCTTTTTTTTCCATGCAGTTTTGCTTCCCCGAGAATGCCTTAGTTATGGCTAGTTGGCTATTAGTTCAGATGGGAGAAATAAGATTTCAAGAATTGGCTGTAATATCAGCTCTACGCTATTGGGAATATTCTGCAGTAGACTAGATTTACATCTGAATAAAATAATAAAGATATATTCCAGCAAACAGATTGATTTTATCACCCTGTACGTAAAAGTTTTTCTGCTGCCTTATAAATGTTCCAGGACACTGACTTACATTGCAGACTTTTTTATAGACTATTTAACATGAGTAATCCCTGGCCAATTGGAATTCATCCAATAGGGTACACAGTGCAACAGACACAGGCAGAAAGGCTACTAAGTGCTGAATCTGAACTTAAGAGTTGCATATAAACATATATTCAAAATATATACTTTTAAAATATAATTTGGAACGAGAAAATGCTGGATGTGTCTGAGGAATTTTGCCTGCAGCCTAATCAGACCCTGCATCTGTACATAAATAAAACAGCTACAACAACTAAGTTTGCATGGTTTTGTTTCATTTGCATAGGGTTGTTATTCTCATTTCATGATGCTGAAGCTATAAAAGATTTATGAAATATAAAGACTGAGAGTTTTGTCCTTGTTTGACAGTATATTTATGTGAAATTGTGAAACATTTTAGACCTGCAAAGCTGCATTTGTCATACTGGGTTTCTTATACAACCTTTCTGAACAAAACCTGACTAGACAGAGTCTGTTATCCCTGAGCTTCATATAAAACCAAAGAGAACCTTTGAATGTCTTGAAAAGGTCACAGAAAGAAGGCTCCAAACTCCCAGATGAGGAAGGAGTTACCAGGCCAGCAGACAGCAAAGGCTCCAGCATCCAGGCATAGCAAGGTGGGGCTCAGCTTGGTCTCAAGACAACCTGGAAAAGTCTCCTACAGTAGCACAGATGTAATTCTTTGGCCAATAACTGATGAGTGAAATTTCCCAGAAAACCTTCCATTGTTGTCTCAGCTCTGATGATATGCAGGAACCTCAATTTAATGTTGCATGTGAATATCGCTGGAGCCACCATCTGGTGGCTGCAGAGTCAAACATTAGACTAAATTTGTCAGTAGCTCAAATGTGAGAAACTACTGGTTTTAATGTTACTTGTACCGCTATGCACTTCTGTTCTGATCATTATTCTGGTCGGATTATAATGGGAACTGAGGCCTTAATCATAAATATAGTTTATCAGAAAAAGAAAACAATATATGAGGTCAAAATCATCGACACCATTAACAGTAACTAATATGCACACATTAATACAGCTAGTTGTTAGTGACCTCTAGAAGAACGGCTTCCAAAGCAATAAACAATAACTAGATCCATGTAATGCAACTTGTTGCAAGATTTTATCAGCAGGATGCACACATTATGGTAGCATGTGGTTTATCTTTTGTGTTATGTGATATGTTGTTAATCAAAAATTTCCTTTTGCAATGTTGATTAGTAATCTGAGGTTGAGTTTCAACACACCAAATAGCAGAAAAATCACAGAATTTCAGTTTTCATCTTTGGAATTTTGTTTAAAGGAGTTTTAGAACAGGCTTTTCCAAAGCCGATCCTGACCAACAACTTGCTCAAAGGGGAGAATTCTTCAGGTATGCATGTTTATTGCCTTCTAAAGATCAAGTTTATTTAATTCATAATAAGAAACCTAACAAAGGAGTCATCAGCTAGGAAAATCCTGACTGTAATGTTTTGAAGAACTACTGTGCCTGTACAGCCTGGACTGGGCATCACCTTCTCTGGAAATGCCTCCTGTTCTCAGGTTTGCTTCAGCCATGAATCAAGGCAGAAACCAAAGCAGCAAGAGTTTCACATAATGCAAACTCACAGTATTTCTTACCAAAAGGAAGTGTTTCTGCATTCGTTGATTAAAGTACTAGCTTCATGTCAATCTTGTTCATCTAAACTGCCACTGTCTCCTATACAAGTGACTGTCGAGATACGTCAGGCAGCTACATTGCAGCCTGTGCTGATTTACCTGAGCTCACCTACCTCTGAGGGACATCCATCAAGACCTGCTTTACAAGACTAGTGAGCCCAAATCAGGGAATACTGTAGAGAAGATCAACTATTTGAGTTCCGGTGTAATCTTATGTGATTATGTGACACTGGGATAACCTATAGTTATGTAATTCTCATAATGTACCACACAGATTCAAACATCTGGAAAAGAGAGGGAAATCATAAGATACTTCACTCAGCAAGCATGGTGATACATTCTGTACTCCTCTTCAGACAGCAGAAACACTTTAAGAGGAACTGAAATACTGAGACATGCCATAATATGCGTTTTCATTAATTTTACTCAGACTTCTGTTTCTTTTCCACATAGAAGTTCAGAATGGTTCAGAGGAAGACATTTGCATGTACAGACAAGGTATTTGCTTGTACAGTGTCCTTCTTCTTTCTCTTACATTTCTTTCCCCAGGCTGTTTTTAAATCCACAAAACATTTTGGTACATTTTTTTAAATAGATCTGGTAAGCGGTTACTCTCCATTTATCTGTGTTTCTCTGAAATTAATAGGTTTAACCCAGAAATATCTTAATCAAAGCTTTAATTTGAAGCTTATAATTCTTAATTTTACAATACTCCAGTATTGACTGCATCACTGTGAACTTTTTTTTAAATTAAAGTGTCTCCATGGCTGAACTGTGCATTTGTACTGTATCAGCTAAACAAAGTAAAACAAATATTAAAAGAAACAATGGAAGATATTGACTCTGCAAATATCAAAACGCACGCATAAAAGAAGTTTAACATGTGACCAAGTAAGGAAAAAAAGTTTAACCAGGTACATTATGCAAGTTTACAGACATAATACCAGATTATGTTTGCAGCTTTCTCGATAATTACAAATTGTGTGTTGTCATGGTCTATCGGTAATGAAGATAATTTTACCAGTTTTTTAAAGCCTGGCTATTGCAGAAAAAATGAGCCCAAAACTGTAGAATTTTGGATGACTATATATGCCCTAAGGAAAAAGAATGATACAAAAAAGCAGGTGCAATGTATCTCTGACAATTTCATTGACTAATATAACAAGCACTAACCATTTATTATTGAGAAGCCATGTAATTCTAGAATATTATAAACTCATTCTGAAAAAAAACCCCAACCAACAAAACAAACAAAAAAATGCTCTATAATCATGATAGATATCTTAGAGTAGTATTCGCCTAATTAATTGTCTTGTTAGTGTTTTTATATAGAGCACAATTCTCCTTCACTATAGAGGTCATTCCCATACCTTTGTTATAGTGCATCACTAGTATCTGTTTTCTGTAGTTCTATTCAGAAAGTCCTCCATTTAGCTGCTCTATTAACAATTTAAAGTAAAGATTTTTAACGTTTGCATTCTGGATATTTAAAAAGTAACTAAGGTATTTCTAGGAATGGATAGGAATAATTAAGCAATTTTTTCCTCCGCTAATATTCTCATTTATCTTAACATTCTCCAGGTTGAAAAATTTCTACATTTTCCTGTAAAAATGCTTTTATATTGAATACTTGGTGTTTTCAAATGGGCAGAGTTCTACCTGAAATTTTCAGCCATTTCTGCTTCTACTGAAAAATACCAAGCACTATGACTCAAGACTATAATTTCTTGAAATAAAAGCAGAATTACACAAATGTAAATGACTGGACAGTAAAGAGTTTATTAAGATACAGGTTCACAAAATACAGGTGCATTCTTTGTCTGTTTGCTTGAGCACAGCAGTAACTATTTTTATGTCTTACAAATGGGTCTTACGGCTTCATTTTGAATAACACACTCTTCACTGTGGACAGGGTGGAGGATAGCTAAGTTCCTTATTTACTGAGTTACAGCTTCAGAAATGCCAAGAGCTATTGGTAATTAAAGCTCCAAGTCTCATCACTGGAAAGACTTCTAGTGAAGCAAAATTTAAAGTACAAGTTTACTTTGCCTTTGATTTCACAAAGAAACCAGAACTGTGGAGCAGATGGCAATGCAACATCAGCTTTAAATATTCCTGGCCTTTTATCAGGAATAGCCTTCTCCTGCCTTTAGTATACGCATTTTCATAACAGTTTGGGAAGTTAGTAGAGCCCATAATCTGTGTCCCTCCCAAAAGTGTTCCAAAACACTTGGAAAATGTCACAGCTGAAACAAAGGAGGGTTTCTATTCCACAGCCACTAGAGAAGTACTGTGCACTAGATTTAGATTGGTATGCTGGCCAGCTCTTCTCTCATGCTGTGTAAAGTGTAGATCTTCTTGACAGGTATTTTGACTGAGCAGAAAAGTCCCTACCTGACCTCAAATCAGAGAGAGGTAATGGCCAATGGGTACCATGGGAAAAACCTCCTTCTCTGTCTTCATTCCAGCCCCAGTGCCAGCTACCTTCAAAGTCAGTCTGCAGCTGCAGCTGCATAATAAAGGAGCCTCTGATTGTCAAAACAGCTGGTTAAGTCCCTAACTACTTACTTTACAGTAGCTAGTGTTTTTACATAAAATGATTTTTTTTAAGATGTGGATTTTGAGAACACAGATGAAAATTTCACTGTAAAAACAAGTATCAACTTTAATTTTAAAGACAGTTTAAGACATAAAGATCTCCAAAAGCAATTATTCTGTGTCATAAAAACAATAAAAATTAGTGAACAGGCATAGAACATCCCTACTTCATTATTATTTCTACTTTATTACTAGAATGCATGTCTCATGTCTCCAAAAGTCCCTGAAGCAGCTTCCTTCAGTGTCTCTGGAGCCTGAACACCCAGCAGGATAGAATTTCTCTCAAAGGTATTCCTTCTCAATTCTGTCTGTATTTAGTTAACCTGCTTGTATTTTTTATTCCACCCTGTCCTTTAGGAATATTTAATTAAACACCTAAATTTACCATTTGAAATCTAGAAGCAAAGCTGCTACCAGGAGGTTTGCCGCTTTATATTGCTCCTCTGGTCAGCTCACCAGACGCCCTGGTGGTACTATCTCCGCTCATGGATGGAGTAAAAAAGGTTTAAAGTTAAAACCAGACTCTGCACTGGGTGCAGGTGCGGAGGGTCTGTCACGGGCTGGGGGCGGCCCCTGTGGGGAGCGGCTGGGGCTGCCTCGTGCTGGGAACAGCCGATTCCAGCCGGTTCCAACGGCCCCAGCGCAGGGCACGGCCGGGCCCCGCAGCCGCCATGGCCGCCATGGCAGTGGGGAAACCTGCGTGAGGGAGGGCAGCGCTGCCGGCGCTGAGGGGGAGCGGGTCAGGAACAGCCCGGCCGGCCCGAGGGGAGAGGGCAGGAGGGGCTGTAGGCGTCCCAGTGGGGATCCCCTGCAGCCCCGGGAGGGCACATGCTGGAGCAGGTTTATCCTGAAAGACTGTACCCTGTGGAGAGGAGCCCACACAGGAGAAAGAGAAAAACGTGAGGAGCAGGGAGTGGCAAAGAGGCGCTGTGAGAAGACTGACCACAACCCTTGATACCCTATTTGCCTATGGCAGGGAACAGGTAGAGGAGTCAGGAATGAAGGAGAAAAGTTGAGCCTGGAAAAAACTTTGTGGTGGGGGAAGTGTTGTTTTAATGCTTTTTTTTTTCTTTGCTTCTCACTACCCAGATCTATTTATTTGGCAATAAATTAATTTTCTGCAAGGTGGGGTCTGTTTTGCCCATAACAATAAGTGGTAAGTGCTCTCCCTGTCTTTATCTCGACCCATGAGCTTTTCCATCCTATTTTCTCCTGTCTGTACTGTTTGAAGAGGGGGAGTGAGTGAGCAGCTGGGTGGGGGCTTCTGACTGCTGGCCAGGGCTAACCCACCGCACCCCTGTGTGTTACTGGTCTCCTCTCCGCTTCCATCTCCTGACATGGTTTTGCCACATTCATAAGCAGGGTGACTCACAGGCTCCCCTTGACACATCCATGTGTCTTGATTGGTGATATTGTCGGGAAGTCGTCCTTGAACCTCTACAAAGTTTTACCTCTGATAAGCATACAGAACTTCTATGCAAAGCAGCTTAACGAAGGTATGTTCCACACAGCTATTCATTCACTCCTTAAACCAGGAATAATTACTTGGATGTATCAGTCAAATACATTCTTTGGTTGAATAAGAAAGTTCTTTTCTTATAGTGTTTTTTTTTAGGATTTATAAATTGTTTCATCAAAAAGGGACAACAAAATATGGATTTTAATAGTTTGTATTCATTCAGATTTATTCAGATTTCATTTGATCAGTATTTCTAATGTGTAATTCTACTTGTTTTCTAGCTGTTCACAAAGTCTTAAGGTATGCTTTGACTCCATGTACTGATCTTACTTCTTTCTATTAAATTGACCTCTATGTTTTGGTCTCCAAAACTCCTTTCTATGTTATGAAGAAAAAGAAACGTGCAAAATTTTCTGTCTTCCCTTTGCTGACTTTTACAGTTACACAGCATTTTCCTATGCTGCTTTGAATGTCAGAAGGGATTTCAGAAGAATAAAAAAAAATGCAGCTAAAAATACAGATTTAACAAGCTGAAAGAGCCAATAAACTTTCAAAATAGACAGTCAAATAATTAGATTCTGGCAGAAAATCACAGAATTACCACTGGTAGAAATATTCAGGGGCTACAAAGATTGGATATGAACACCCATCACAAATGATTTGGAAATAATGAAACAGCTACGGACAGAAGAACAGAGGATCATCTAGTTCAATAGTCGTGTTTGTGACATTCTCTGGAAAATAAGCAACCTATCATAGCTGGCAAAAAGTATATGAACTACAAAGTTTTCCTACAAACAATTTAATTCTGTGTCACAACTAGCTTGGTTATGATCCCTATTAGTTTTGTTGGCAACTCTCATTTACACTGAATGTATTAAATCAGATTTGCTGTTCTGTTTTCTGTTGGACTGGGAACAGATGAGCCTGTGTCAACTACTATCATCATGACACTAATGTCAGAGCAATACCTCTAAATTCCATATGCAATTTTATATCCACATGAAAACTATGCTTACAATAGATGCACAATTTTTAGATTAACCATCTTTGTCAGATCTTTTCCCACAATGTGCTGTTTTCAGTTGAGGAGAATTTGAAAAGAATGTAAAACTGAACAGTGTACACGTTCAGCCATCAATGATTAATGCTAGGATTTTAACGAGGAAGAAAGACAATCTTTTGCAAAACAAGTTATCAGGATACTTCTGCAAACATAATTTAATTTTAAATTTGATCATCATTCACTCTTGATTGCAATTAGAGTTTAACTTATTAAATACAATCTGTTTGCTAAACATCAAGGAGTAGTCTGAAAAGATATCTCTAAAGGAAAAAAAACCCACAAAACCCCAGCAAAACCTTGTGCCGTCTTGTTTATCATTGGTTTGTATATGAGATTTGTAACCTTATAACAAAGCAAAAAAATAAGAATCGACCAATAAGATAATACGTGAATATGCTAAACAGGTGAGAATGGAATTAATAATAAACTCTTTCAGAAAAAAACTGAGTTTACACATACCTTCCCCTTACCTACAATTACCTCTAAGTAGACCAAGGAAATTTAGAGAAAAATACAGTATTAAATAGTTTTTTTAAAATATTTTTTTTTGTTTGTTTTGTTACTGAAATGGTCAATGGAATTTACTAGAATGGTGGAACTCCAGCAGTCACAGGTGTTACTTAAGCTAAATTAATTCCATTACAAGACCCTGGGATACTACAGCAGTTGATGGAAGCAGGAGATGGAGACGCTCCCATTAAAAAAACACATACCATTTCAGTGTGAAATTAATAGTATTTAAGGTCAGTTGAGACCAGTAGATCAAACAGTCTGATATTGTGTTTATTATTCCTACATTTTATGGAATCACCTCTGTAGTGAACTCAATAACTTGTTTACTTAATTTATACATTGCATTTAATGAAACTATGTCTTCTGGAAAAGCACACTTGTGATCTGAAAACACTGAAGAGGTGGAAAATGCACAATTTTATTGGAAATTTTTCTCCAAAGTAACTATTTCCATTAATTTGTATCTAGGAAACTGACAACTTTCCACCTCTTATGCTGAAAGTCTTGTTATAGGCAAAAATGAGGCATCTTAAACATAAAGCCAAAGATTTGTTGTTAATGTAATTGCTATCCTAATAATCTAATCACAGAATTAGTTCGGATTTTCTGTTTAATTAGTATTACACAGAAAAAGAAATAAGAAACAAAATATCACAACAATATAGTTAAAATTAATGTACAAAAACTTCCTGACATCTGCCTCTTCCCCAGATTTTACACTCACTCTTCCACTGCCCCCCTGGGTCCCAAAGTCAATGATGCCAGTCTGTAGATGGGTGTGGTGAGATGTCAGCATCTTGAGTCTTCTGCTGGGAGGAAGGAATATGATGTTGAAGTTAATGCTTTCATATCCTAGAGTGAGGAACAAGTTTTGAGTCACTTTAGTGTTTGGTAACATGCTTTTCACCGTGATCTTTCTTCTACAGTCTGCAAGTCCATGTAACACCCACACTTACTACATATGGAGTGTTTTTACTTATGTTAAACACTTTATTTTTGTTCTCTTTGTTTCCTAACACTAGCTTTTCACAGCTCCAGGTCTGTATTTCTTTAACTGCTCACTGAGGGCCGTTTATAGCCATGTGTCCTCCAGTGCCAGTCTGCCCCATCTCTTCCCATCCCATGCCTATACTACTTTACACAGGCTGCATCCTGTGCCTCCACTTTTGAGACCTGTCATATCAAGCCTGTACTATTCTGCTCTCTATTATTAAGTTAGAGATTTGCATCTTTGTTGAATACTTAACTCTTCAAAGAATAATTATCCTCACTTGGGTTTCTTGGACCAGAGTTTAGTTTGTGGTAAATATGCATCACTCCATTAATTTTACTGCGGTTGTGAAGATTCTCACAGCCTGTGGTCTGTCTCAGGAGAAAGAAAAGCCTTCGAATGCATGCTAGAAAACCCTTGGTTTGTACTGCTTTTTTCCTAAGTTTTCCTCTTTTTTTTTCTTTCCTCTATATTTGTTTTGCTTTATATGCACAGAAAGATTTAATATAAATTTTGCATCTAAAATAAAGTTATCCTTTCTTATCTACTTTGTGACCCCTAATCTACTACTAATACTACTGATAATATTTTTAGTTTGCTGTGGGAACAGTTAGAATAGTCTGAAGCACTACCTTTCTACATAGTTCTACAACTTACTGGAAAAAAAAGCAATTTGTATGATTCTTCTCAAATATCTGTCCAGTCAGAAGCTGGAGAAGTGAGTTCTTAAAGGTGTTTGAGTTATAGCACAGATTTTACCAAGAAAAAAAAAACAAACCAAAACCAAAAAAAGGCAATCCTGTGTATGTGTGAAACTAGGAACATCCAATTTTCAGAAAAGATTGCATTTACTAGGCAGTACACTTGTATCCCTAATATTTCTGTCCATTGCATTCTAATCCTCCTACCCTTACCTGTAGTTTCCCCAGAGACTCTGGGTTACACTATGGTATATATAACCAATTTGTGTTCAGCACACCACCAGTGAAGCAAATAATGTGATATCTCTGCTGATGCACAAAGAATATGCATGTATTTTACATTATGTGTAGTGGTTAGTGAAAAAACCTATTATTTTTAATTCAAATAAATTAATGTTTTACCATTAACAATGCTGATGTTTCTACACCAATCTGACACTAGCTTCATGAAATATATTTATCAAAACTTGGTGGGTAGGTACATATGGTGGAATAATAACAGAAAAGAAGTAATCACTGTGGTATTTTAATTAATTTGATATTTCAACTATTTAAGTATTTTAAGTGTTTCAGTTGTCTGGTATATTAACTAACTCTAATCCAAGGACAAAGAGAAGGAAAAATGAGAGCAGCTTTAGAAAAAGATAACGGAGGATGGTCAGGATCCTACTGATTAGAAGGCTCAGGTAGGATTTGGAAGAGACAAAGATAATCAGGTGAAAGCAGAATTACTTAAAACTCTAGTACTTCATGAAACATGAAACCAATCATTAGTAGGTGATTTCTACAGAATTAAGAAAGCCACATACTGTGTTACTTTAAGAGACAAAACTGTCTTCTTTCTTTTTTGGTTATTTGTATAGTACCTGATACAATGACATCCTCAGATAGGACTCAATGATACAGGGGTAACAAATAAAAAATATGGGACATGAAACCAGGAACTACCTTGCTTGTCTGTCTTGTTTCACAGACATAGAAGTATTAGACTGCAATTTGACAACAGAACTGGCTCCAAGGCTCCTTTAAAAACCTGGCAGAGGACTTTCTTCCTATACAATCATGTTGCAACTCAAAGATATCAATGGTAATTTGATGCCATTCTTTCACCATCAAGCACTATAAAACTCCTCCCCCCTCCCCAAAGAGTCACCTGGTCCTCTGCAAGAGATGTAGAACTAGAAAAGAAACCCAGAAGTCTAGCATAAACTCTGAAGTGCACTCTGAGTTATTGGGGATATCAATAAAAAAGAACTTGCATGCCTATGTCTGGAGTACTAATGACAGTGGGGGCCATAACCTCATTATGTAACAGAAGCTGAATTCTGTTTTGAATTAAGTCTCTGCCTTTACACTTCAAAAAACAATTCAAACTTCAGAAATGTGAAAAAAATAATAATAAGCAAAAGCAACCACATTAACAAAACATCTCAACATCTGACATCAGAAAGTAAGGAGCATTAAGGGGTTTATTAACATTCTTCAGTCATTTCAAAATGTGAGTGGTTTGACTATTCCACCTGCATTTCAGGTAGAGAACATTTTCAAAGAACATTTGCTCTGATTGTAGTACAGTGTATATGTAAGCCTGCATGAGTGTCTGAGCAGATAGGTGTAAGAGCAGGTGTGCAAAAGAGGAACAGATGGGGATTATGAAATTCAAATTCTAATAGAAAGTCTCAGAGTATTGGACTACTCAGAATTTTTCAGATTCTGTGGCTCGACACAAGATATTTGCAAGGTCATTATGCAGGATAATTTTATCTGCAGTTAGAAGGGTTTTTCTGACAATAAAATATTTTCTTTGAAGTTTATTTCTAAAAAGTCTTGTCATAGTACTTTTTTCACAGCGTTACTAATGACACTCCTTGCTTGAACTGTGATGATTAGGTATTAACAACTGACTGACGGGAAGAAAAGCAAGTATGAAAAATACTCCACTAAAAGGATTTAGTATCATTTTGATCCCAAATGCAAACTCTAAAAACAGCTAAGATACCTCTGTGACCAATGAGTCTTGTGCTGAATAAGAAAATAAATTGAAAATATGTAAAAGAGGTGTATTTTAAAAGTGAGAGTAAAAAGAGATAACAGGTTTCTCTGCTTGCACTTTATTTTTATAGTGCAATCTGATTATTAAACAGATATAGTCATGCTAAATCAGGGAAGTTAAATCAGGAACATATGACTACTCAGTTTTGTCAATAATAATAATTCAGAATAATCTAAATCACTTTTCTTAGTAGTCACCTGTTTTTCTTTCAAGTTCCAAATATTTACTTCCAAGATGAAGTTTCAGTGAAACATTACCTCGCGTCCTGAAACATAGAGCAACATTTCAGTCTCCCAAAATTTCACAACCAGAAGTGGTCTTTTGATCCTGCAAACAATATCCGAAGCACCAGTAATGGCTTATACTTTTCACTGGTCACCTGTGAATCAGTGTGGGTGAGGAACAGGGTTTAGAATTTTTCTTTAGCAATGTCAAAAATATTCCCACTGGACTGACTCTGAGATAAAAAAATTCCTATCAAGTGCGGAATGTTCCCATTAGAATAAGAATCATCTGGCCTCTTCAACCTGTCCAAAAGGAAGAAAATCATCTTAGATATTATGGGGTTTATTATAAACCACTGCTTATTAATTTAATTAACACAGCTTCAAATTTGAGCAAAGGTATTACATGAGCACTTGGTCTACAAAATGCACTTCATCTCTTATTTCATTCAGCTTTGTAAAACGTATTGTTAGGAAATTTTTGGACCATACTGAAGCAGACATCTATGAACTAGTTAGTGAATTAGTATGTGTGTAAAACTTAATGGAAAAAAGGGTACTCAGGGCTTTGTATATAGCCTGTCTCTTCAACTTGTCTAAGCTTAATTCTTAGGTATCATGACTTAGGTTGCAGCTCGGCTTGCTAAAACTACTGCAGTGTTGCACTGAGTGTCTATGCTGACATTAAATGAAACTTCTGAACTGAAACACTGATATATTTTCAAAGGTAATTTAACTGGAGAGTCACATTTTTTCCACCCACCTTAAAAGTCTCAGAACTTACACCTGTGAAGCAGAGCAAGGTCTTAAAGGATTAGTCAGGATGGGTTTGGTACCATGCTCTGGGTGATGCTCTGTATATGCTGAGATACATCAGAGATGGCACAGCCTGTTCTGTTCCACTGATGGTACTGAAGTGATAGGAGGAATGTACTCTGAGCAATCTAGTAGTCATAAATAAAGATAAGGTGGGCATTTGAAGGAGATGAGAAGGCCATGAGTCAAGAGGTTTTGCAAACTCTGGAAACAAGTTCAAGTGAGGAAGAAGATTGAGCGACCCCCAAAAGTGAGGCCAAAGAACGGAACAACTACCCAAAAGTGTCCCCAAAAGACGATTCTAGAAGACTTCACCTCAAGCTCTGCCTCCACCTATTATGAATATGATAATTAGATGTTGGAATTAAATGAATATGTATGTAAAGATGTTGTAACCTCTCATGAAGACTGTATAAATCACCTGACTTTTCACTGAAAACTTTGGAGCTAGTTTGTCTGGTGCGAACCAGCTCGATCCTCAACATTGCACACAATAAATACCTTTGCTGCTTAAAGACAAATTTCGTCTCTGACCAGTTACTCTGTGCCATTTTGGCATCATCTGGACCTCTGTTTTCTCCACCGTTGTCCTGTATACAGCAGCAGGGCACTGTGGGAACAGTCTGACTTGCACCTGGATTTGCTACTTCTTTATTGTCATGTTACAGTTTTCCCTGTTTTCACAGTGCAACTGATGGGGAACATGCCCTTTTTCTTTTTAGTGGTTTAGCATTAAAAAAAAAATATCAAAAAAAATCTAAAGCCAAGAGAACAATGTCTTAAGGTCATCTGAGGTCAAGTAAAGTAATAAAAAGAAAACCCATAGGAAATGGAAACATTTGGTTTCATTCATATCAAATGTAGGTTTTTACAATGACACTGATAAAATAATAGGCATAAGAAAATCCTGTAAAAACCAGCAGTAATTCAATAATACAACAAAATTTTAGAACAGGTAAATAATTGTAATTTCTTAAAATATTTAGTGTAATTTGCATGGTATTAAAGTTACAAGCAATGCTGACTTTAAAAAGTTGAGTCTGAATCATTAAATACAGAGATTTTTTTAATGAAACACCAGTTCTATAATTTATTTAGCTTGTCCTATTCCCTCTTCTCTTCATTAGCTGTTTTTGGCATGAAGTTCAGCTATTCTACTGAAAAAAGTTTTGTAAATATTTTCCATTTATGTGCTAATGTATATTAGCTAAAAACCAAAGCTGTCAACCTGTTCTGTGCCTCCAGCATCAAAACTAGCTTTGAAATACTTGTGATTAGAGACAAATATCCTAATTTTACAACTAATTTGGAATAGTACTGATCTTATTAACTGAAAAACAATTGATGTTACATAAAATGCAGGGGAATTGCCCTGCATTTATTTTCACACATAATTATTTGGGCATTTGTCCAACACCCAATAAAAAGCTAATGTATATCTTTTATTCACACACTGTATATATTATTTATGGAAACTCAGCATCCATATTTTGTTTGTTTTCTACAGCTCTCTCCAGATGATATTTTATTGTCCTATTTTATAATTTCATTTGAAGGGCAGTTAATAATGACTATGCCTGACAGGTACTGTTTGGGAATTAAGAGTCTTACCATCAACAATGCAAAAGCTTAGCAGAAAATCATCATATAACTGAAGATTATACATATGAAATGGATCAACACTGAGAACTTGGAAATGAAAAATCTATTTTTATTGTATGAGAATGGCTGTTGTTAGCTGCATATGATGTATTACACAGCTATATGTATATCACATTTTAGTTTTATTTATAGTGTTTATGTATATCTTTTTACTAATATGTAATTTGGAAATCTTGTAAGGGTTTGGTTATAAATTCTGCTTTAAACTGCTTTCTCTTTATATTAGATAGTAGGACATTTGGTTTTTTTCAGACAAAGTTATTTTTTCAAGAGCCTTCTCAAATTTTTTTTCATGAAAACAAGCTAAAATATTGAAGAGTTATATCATGCTGTGCTGAAAAATATATGAAGTCTACAGGGAACTCGAGGCAGGGTTTTTGCCCAGGTTACTTCTAACAGTGTACAAAGAAAGAAATAGCTTTTACCATTTCTGTTAGTACTAGCAGGTAGCCCTCAGGACACATAGCAACATCCCAGATCCAGTTCTTCACACCAGAATCAAAGTAGTAGATTGGAAGATTTATTTAACAGTTATGCAACATAGAACTAGAAGTGTTTCCCCCTGGTCCCCCAAGTCAGGATGTTGCTTGTCTTAAGTATATAAGGAAAGGATGCAATTTTATTTTTTTTTAATTAATATCACCCCTTTTCATTTTTCCATGGGAGGACAAGTGACACCTATTAGACTATACATTTAAATTAATCTTTAAAATGTACAAACTTGAAACCTTTAAATGGCTGAAACATTTAGGAAATGCAAAGACAAACTTACCCTTATTTTGGCAACACCTACAAAATCTTTACAGTTAAAAATTTGTAACTATTTATACTTCTGACATGTGCTGCAAAGTTGACCAAAAGATGAACTGTAGGAGAAAAAAACAAAAGACATGAAAAAGTATCTAAATTATTATGTGACTTTTAAAGATTCAAGTATTTTTTATCTATGAATATTTATTGATATTTATTAAATCAATAGCACAAATATGAACTACTTTCTGAGATGAAGGAAAAAAGTGAACAAATTTCAATGTCTTACAGTAATTCGGGAGTAAATTCTATTCCAATTTATGTCTTTCAGTTAAAACCAATAAATAACTGACACAACCATACCTTTCTTTGCATTGATGTAGATAAAATTAACATAGGCCTTAGGTTGGATGAATCCTGAATAGATAGGTTTTATTACCTGTATCATAGTTAGGCTGTCACTGAAATATTTCCTCTTTTTCTGATGGACACAATACAAAGCATCAATGTGGTGCTCAGTCTTTAAAAGTAATTGTATGACAGTGATGTGAATTTTTAAAACTTGCCTGTACTTACGAACCTTAGTTCAATTTATGATTAAAATATGCAAGAAAAGGAAATATAAACTGATCTTAGCCTAAAAGTGTTTATACATGAAAAAAAAAGTTGATAGATTTTTTTACTCCAGCAGGTAAAGGCAAGCTAATACTAGAAATTAGATACACTAAGAACAAGGACAATTCAACTACTCCACTAGCTACCAAGGAACAGCCTCTTTCCTTCCTAAGCTTTGAAAGCAAGATTAGATGACTTCTAGAAGGCTCTGTAGCACAGGTTCTTGAAGGTGAGCAGAAGTTCAACATGGGCAGGTCACGTCTGTGCCACACAGGACAGCCCAGATCTGTCCTTAAGCTCCATGTAATGTAAAAAGAAAAAGTGAGTGCTACAGAGAGCAAGAGAAAATGGTTTGACCCAGATAATTTTCCCCCAAGCGTGGTGTCTGCCAGCCACCTGCTGCACAGGCAGGTGGGGGTGAATGCCAACCCCTGCAAACCCTGTGGACCAGCAGGGCCTTCCTCATCCTCTGTCTATCCTTCCTCACTCCTCACACATTCTGCCACTGCTGGTGCTTCCCTGTGGACCATCTGTGGCAGCCTTTCCTGTTGAAGGCTGGCATCACTGAAGCGCTGCAAGCTACTACCCTCCGCCACTGACAAGGAATATGAAAAGGCATCTGATAGACAACAGGAGTCCATTAGTGGTAGCAGCCACTAGCAGGACCATGACCTATGTGAGAAAGGCAGGCTGGTGCCTGCAGCCAGAGCTGCAGAGCTGAATGGGTAAAAGAGGACAGGTTGGGTATCCAGCCCCTTTCCTAGGCACCAGCAGGAGAGGTAGCTACCTGGGGGGCAGGATCTCAGACAGTGTCCTGAGGACTTGGTGTGGCAGGAGGCCACAGAGGAAGTAGGAAAAAATGGCTCTGAGGAGCCCACAGACCTCAGGCAACTGCTTCAGCCCTTTCATTATGCTATCTCCTTATAATTCTTTGAAAAAGAATAAAGGGCTGACAGAACCTTTATACAGGTGAGGCAACCCTAATTCCAAATCCATAATATAAATTTAACCTTGATTAAACTTATTGAGTCTTTACCTGTTTTTTGTGGTCTGTTTTTCCTTTTCATTTTACTCAGTTCCAAAAAGCTGCCTGTTTTCCTTATTCTCCCGTAAGATAAATAATAAAATGGACAAAAGATAAACAATGAAAAAGAACAAATTGTGCAGTGCTGGCAAAACATTCTCCTTAAGAAAAATTCCCACTGATTGCAAGAGACAAGAGATCTCAGCTGGAGCTTTGCCTGAAGAAGTAAGAGAGAATTAAACCCCCCAAAAATAATTACATAATACAAATTCTCACAAGTGGAGAAATTAATTTCTATTTAAATTCTCACATGGGCATCAAAGTCTTTGACCCACTGATGGGCAACAGGAGATTTGCCATTTTCAATGAAGCCAAGATTTCACTGCAGGGCATTTTCTTTCATATCCTATTTATTATCTCTTTACTATAACACATAAGTATCAGCTAATACTTACAGCCTGATGAATAATCATGTATTCCAAGATCAGATATTACCATCCATTGTAATCTTGTATATATGTTGCATTTTTTAATTCTAGAGGAATTATGACATTTTATAGAGGGAAAAAACCCAAACAAAAATAAAACCAGCTGAATTCTGGCTTTGAAATTAAAGCGAAAAAATATTGACTTTCATATCCTTTCCAGGAAAAGAAATTACTTTATATAGTCAGCTGCTGATGTTGTCGTTTCCTAAGTTTTCTATTGTACTACCTTTTGAGAGAGAATAAATATGCATCTAGTTGACAAATTAAGAGCTAAATTAATCCAAGTAATAAAATGCAGTATGTTACGGATGTCATGCAAGTGAAAATTATGGAGTTTTAGAATCATGTCATAATTGATGAATTACAGTTTTAAGAGAAAGCATCTTAGACTTTAGGGTTTATTGTGATAGTAACATGTCAGTAGTTATTTGCTGCATTTAAGAATACTTGTTTAAAAGCAATGCTTCTATTCAGCAACAATATGTTGAAGAAGGTAGTAAAACTGAGTATTTTTTGGAAAATGCTGGACTCTCAGAGGAAAGCAATTTCTGAATAGTTTTCAGTGTATTTTGCGGTACTACAGATGGCTGAAAAGCTGTTAGTAAGTTCTTATACTGTAAATAGAAAGCAGCTGCAAACTTCTAGCTACAAGCTAAGATGAAATATTTTAAGATCTATAGGTGTGTCCTGGGAAACTCAGTTTCCGTAACAACAATTTTTGGTGCTATGATTATGAGGCTGTCTGCACCTTGAATTCTGTAGCCTTTCACTTCTGATTGCCAGTATAATACTGTTATTTTGGCTCACACTAAATGCTTTACTTTTACATTTGCACAGACAATTATTGGTGATTTTAGAAGACAAAAAGCATAGTCACTAGTGTGCCTTAAAGCTTTGGTATGGTTATAAGAGGAGGACCCTGCTTTAATATTTCACCGATTAATAAAGTTGGAACACTCCTGAGTCACCAAGATATTGTAGTAGAATAAATATTTATGTGCTTAAAATATCAAGTAACCAGGAACTAAATTATATAATTCAGAAAACAAAGGGTTTTCTTCTAGGGTTATTACTCAAACCAAGCTGAAGAACTCAGCTATTGAAGGAATAGACTTGAAATATGGTAGTGAGATGTATAAGATAATACAAAATTCTGAATTGTTCTGAGCACAAAGGAAAGAGCAAGTCAGACTCAAAGCTTTGTTTTAGTGAGACAGAAAACAGGCAGTGCCTGTGAGCATTTTCCTTTTGAATGCCAGCTCCAACAGACACAGACCTTGTAATGTTTTAAGGAGAAAAATTATGGTCTTTATAGCTACTTTTTTAATAGCAATACATGACCCCATATAAAAGTATAATACCAGTATCTCTGCTAGAACACAGTGATTCCCTTGCACTGCTTCTCAGAGCAAAATATGCCCTGCCCAAAGTGCAACTGTTAACTGATGATGTTATTTCAATTTGGAGTATTTAATCTAGTCTGGCTGCTTTATTTGCCAGGCTTGCTGTTACATGTGTTCTGAGTACATGTGTTCTGTTACAGCTACCTGACTAAATCTCCAACTGATTTCTCCTATTTTTTTTATATGGACTTCATGTATTATTCCTTTATTTCTTTCCTATCTTTTCCTTGGTCCATGTTCTGGTTTTATCTTCCTCTTCTCCTACTATCCGGTCATTATGCATTTTTCTCTTCTATTACTTCTTTTCCACTTTCCCCTTTAGTCATTTACCAGTTTACCATCTTGTCTTCTTATATATTGCTCTTTTTCTAGTTCTTTATACTATGTAATGCCTCTCTCCCTTATCAGGATAAATAAGTGAATATACAGCCAAAATTTTGGCAAAGCAGGTACTCAAGACTACATCAGGAGAATATTATTTGGGACTTACTTCCTCCAATAGATCTGTGTGTCTGTGAGCTAAAAAGAGGGAACTGAACCTTGACAACAAAAAATGGAGAGCTACTTGGCCAGAGCTCACCTTTAAAGAACCTCAGCTTAAAGGTGAAGGAAATGCAGTTTTCAGTAGTTGATTTTCTTGACAAACTTATTTGTTAGTCTCCAAGAGTAAGTTTTTTAAAAAAGGAGCTCCCTGTGGTTTCCCTCACCTATGCAATATTAGATGAACTTCAGACTAGAAAAGCATACGGTTATCTGAGTGTAACACTTGTGTACTCCATAAAATTGCTAGCAAGCTAAATGTATTTGTGGGAAAGACCTTCTAAAATCAACCAATCAGAATTACAAAAGAAAACGAAAACTGGATTTTAATAGAAAATGGCCTTCAGGAATGTTAGTCACATAATTTAATTCACTCTTGGGGGCCCAGGGACACTAATATAGTGTATTTGATGCAAGACTGAAAAACAAAGCATAACCAAACTGAACAGAGAAAATGTAATTTTGCCAGCCTTGAACTGAGGGTAATGGAAAGGAAATGGATGCAACGGAATGGGGAGCAGTGACGGGTGTGAGAAGAATGTTAACTTTTTCTGCCATTTTTCCATTTCTAACATTCTGCTACTGAAATGCAAATACTTTGCTTCTGCTTTAAGCCCACATTGAAGAGAAATATGAACATCAATAAACAGTGGGGAAATTCAAAACAATATGAACAGAAGCAAGTCATGTACTATTTCACATGAAAGACCACGTCATACTAAGATCATCTCTCTTTCTGAATCCATATACCCATCCTGGGAAATACAATCTGATGTATCGCTAAGGTTAATGTTGTGTTTCTGAAAAGAATGATACACCAATGGGCTTTGTACATATTTCCTTGGCTGTGCAAGGCCTGTTTTGTGTTTACATGGAAGTGAAGAAAAAGTCCAAGATAATTTTTTTAAAGAAAGAATTTAGGTGAATAATCTCTATTCAAAGATGGAAGAACATTTTAAATTCTGAGTTTCATCTGTTATGAAACTGAGGTCTGACGACTGAATTAAGAACAGAACAGAACGGGCTTGGGCAATGCTGGTGTCCTCAAGAACA
Source organism: Falco biarmicus (assembly GCF_023638135.1). Taxonomy (NCBI): domain Eukaryota; kingdom Metazoa; phylum Chordata; class Aves; order Falconiformes; family Falconidae; genus Falco; species Falco biarmicus. Next base: position 106,085,134 of record NC_079289.1, on the reverse strand, counting down.
TTGTTTCTACACTGATGGATATTTAGAGGCTGATTCCACTTTATGTTCTCCATGACTAAAAGAAAAAAACTATTTAGCATCTCCCATGATACTGAATATGATAGAACCAATGACAACTATTTTTTTATTATTTGGGCAGCTATGTAAGAGGTAGCTTAAGGCCAAAAGAGCTAGATTTTGGGGAAAAATTATTACTGATGCCTGTTTTCAGCTAATCAATCAGTAGGAAATGTAGTCTGCATCCCCTTGTCAATACTTTGAGCCAAACAGTTCCCATTCAGACTCAGTTTTAATGGTTAACAAACAAAAAATAATGTTATAATTGTTTTCTCCATTATTAGAGATACTTTATTAAGGAACTATTAGTATATTAGATGCCTTTTTTTTTCTGTCACATAGAATTGATTACAATATAGCAGAATATAACATACAAATTAAAAATAAACCCAAACCTTTCAGAAATAAAACCTGCAGAAAGTGCAAACTCTCTTCAACAGTGGCTAGGATAAAAGGAGAGCTGTTTTCAAAAGTCCTAGCTAGCAGTTTGCAAATGTGCAATTAAAATTCTGGCTCTTCTCTAATTATAGAACGCTTAAGTTAAATGGTCTTAATAGACATATAATGATGGCTTTATAAACCTACAGTTACTTATAATCTGAAGTAATTTCTACTTCACTTTAAAAAGCATCCATTAAATGCCTATTATGATCTTTATGTAATTTAGCAAGGCATTTAATGAATGCTTTATAAAACTAAACAGCAATTATTACCAAAGTTAAGTGTTAACCATATAGATTAACATGCTATTAATGTGAATTTGCTTTTTCAGATTAAATAGTAAAACTTCTACTTAAAGTCTGTTGGGATGAATGTAGATTAAAATGTTATATATGTGTGTAATGGAAACTTTAGGGAGGCCTAAAAGGAGAAAAAGGTGTTTTATGCAATTTTTCATTACAGCATCTATTTATTGAAATCCTGATTAAGCTGCAGACAATTTAGAATGCTATCTGTAATAAATTTTCTAAAAATAATTGTCATGTTTATCAATTGTGTTCCCATGAATCTTTTGGATGTTTCCAGATAATGATAGAACTATAGACTACAGAGATCTCATTGCATTATATTATAATTTGTAATGTTTTCAAGACTATGTAAGAATTTTAAAGTTAGTGTAAGTGTCCAGGTAAAGGGCATTTATACCACTTAATCTGAATCAATCTTAAATATGTCAACGAGTAAAGATGATGTAAATTAACAAGTAGAATATAGTATTCAGAATACTGTCTTGACAGTTTCAGTCCTTTCATGTGTATAGTTGTCTCCATTTCCCCAACTCCCCGCCCCCCCCCCCCAAAAAAAAAAAAAAAAAAAAAAAGCTGTTTCCTTTTTAAAATGTCTGGGAAATATTACGCTATTTTCTTCCAGCTGTACCTAGAAGCAGGATACTTTAATTTAAAACATGTCAGTAAAATTTGAACTGCTGAAAACTTTGAATTTGAACTGCTTGAGCAAGAAATTTTCCCTTGGCAACCACATTTTCCAGTGAAATCATAATATCATATATTATCTATATAAATCATATAGGTATGCTGATACTAAGAATATTATCAGCATATCTAGTACATCATCCATGGAACACAAGTTGAAAGAGGCTATTTTGACAACAATTTTGGTTAGGTCATTTCATAATAACCTGTGTATCTTAGAGAAATGAAATTTGATTACATTGATGTTTGCATTGATATTATACATAAGCTGTTTACCTTCAAAAGTTCTGAAAATACAACTCTCTTCATTTATAGCAGATTTGAAAGTGTTTAAATTTGCCTCGAGATGGAAGTTTCCTTTTACAGTCCTGCTTGTTCCACTGATTTATTTTTAATAATACAGCATGAGAAAAGCCTGAAGCCACACAATCCTTGCTTATTATCACCCAGATGCTGCAAAATGATGCACTTCACTCATAAAAGTGAAGTAGCAATATGTTTATTGATAAAAAACAGTGATTTAACAAGGTTTGATTGTCAATGTGACAGTGGTTTAACAAAATTTGATGGCAAGGTACACTTGATTATTTAGTGCATAGAGAACTGGATCAGACTTAACTGTCAGGGAGATCCTCCCACTGAGTCATGAGGTTCAGAAAGGACTCCCTTGCATTCTAAACTCCTCAGAAAGAAGTTCAGCTGTGGCTGGATCCAAACAGTCCCAGGCTTGATCAATGGTTTATGTCTAAAGGATTATACGTGCACAATCAATCCTTTAGACCACTTTACGATTTCAAAGTTTATGATGCCATTAATTATTTACCAAAAATCTGTTGTGGCAAGGAATCTCTCAACCTCAAGGAGTAACCTTGAGAGGTGTCTCTACTCAAGCAAAGATCCTTGTGTGCAGCCTGCTGCTGTGCAGGGGAGCTCAACAGGCCCTGGGCTGTCCACTGTTTTTGGAGTAAGATGATTGACTTGTAGCTGTATTTGTAAACCAGCTGTATTTTGGCTGGCATGTGATCAACTAGCTCTTAACTGTTGAGCACAATTTATGGCCCTTAGCTATTGTGTTGTTTTCTGTCCCTCCAAATTCTAACTTAAGCCAGATGCAGCCATCATGACCACCACTGGTTGCTATTGCTTAAGCAGAAGGCTGAGGAGGGAGGGACCACAGCACCACACAAACACTCCGGGTTACATTCTGGTTTACTAAAACATTCCTTCTAAAACTCTGAATTCTATTTCAGTCTTTATCTTATGTTTTAGAGAAAATCCTTTCTTTATTAATCCTGATTTGTGACATCTGATTTATAGCAAAGACAGAAAGAGCTGATACTTCATAACTTTTAAGAAGTTTATATATATATATATATATATAAATATATATATATATATATATAAATAAATATAAAAATCATAAGGCCACAAACCAGGGATGGGTGGTATTGGCTCACCTATTGTGAGATCAAATACCATGAATCAAGATTGATCTTTGATTTATGTCAGAATCAAAGTTATGACAGGACTGGATCTGATGCCTTGCCTTTGAAAGTTTTATTGCCATCTACTTTGAAGAAACTCTAAAAAAAAAATTTGAAAACCAAATTATGTGGAGAATTGCTTAAGCTGAAGCCTGTGGAGGGAGGGACCACAGCACCACACAAACACTCCGGGTTACATTCTGGTTTACTAAAACATTCCTTCTAAAACTCTGAATTCTATTTCAGTCTTTATCTTATGTTTTAGAGAAAATCCTTTCTTTATTAATCCTGATTTGTGACATCTGATTTATATTTGTGTGTTTAGGGAAAAAAACAGCGATGGAGAAACTGGGAGTGACAGATAAAAGGTACTGAACAGTTAAGGCAATATCTTCTACCAGGATGTACTTTCTACCTATTGAACTTCTACTATAGAAAGATTCTGACCATGATTTTTGATAGAAAAAAGTGACACTAAACCACTACTTCATGCTAGAAACAACGGTCCCAATTAAACCATGTTATACTATTCAACAGCATATATAACATTATTAATTAAACAAATGAGACTACAGGAAAATGAAGTTCTGTTAGGAGAACGTTTCATAAGGAAAGAAAGAAAGAAGACCAGACCATATCCTCAAAATACAATCAGGTTTTTCCTTTGTTACAAGTATACATATATATATATATTTTTTTTTTTTTAACTTTGTTTTTTTCTGATTGAACATTAAGAAAGGAATACATTTTTCCTTAAAGAGGTAAAAACGTTTACAAACTCAAACTGGTGAAGGATATTTTGTGAATCTTCTAATGACAGTAAATTAGCTTAGACATAACTCACATGGAGTTGCGTTCTATCTGACTGGCAATTTAAATGTAATTTTTTTTTAGTGAACAAAACTTAAATTGCTATGAGGAACTGTACTAACACTTAAGGATTGCACACAAACAATGAAGCACTTAATTATGAGGATGCCCACAGTTCCTAATAAATGTGTACCAAGCAGCATAATTAACAGATTTTGGTCTGTAAGAATGTACACAACCAGGCTTCCAGGACAATGTGCCAATTGTACCAATGTACCATTGACATAGCTGGCAGTTCTATTGTCCTGAATGAAGCCTTCAGGGCAATATTTTATCATTTACTTTTATTTGGAGAATTAAAATTTCCCTTCCTCCGCATATTCTCTGTGTTGGTAGAAGAAAGGAAGGCAAAGACTGACACAATTCTGACCTCTCTTCTAGGTCACGTAATATCCTTGGCAACCCCTGATTAAAATGTCGCTCTAACATTGACTCTTAAGTGAAGATTTCTTTTTGGCTTGATTTGGAGTAATTTTTTTTTCTTGTTCTAGGAAGAGGTATACTATGGCTCCTGGCTAACAATTTCACTAAGAAAATTACATTTGGACATTCAAAGAATCCCTCTAAATTCATCTACTCAGCATTCATGAAGAAAGTGTTTGCAGGATCGTCTTCCATGCTTTTTTTAATGAGGTAATTAAACAGAGATGATACTACAGGGCAATTATTCTTGCTTTCTAGATAAATAAATAAATGTGCATAGTGGGGTGCCTTTTGTTAGATACATGTTTTCTCATTTGTGCTATATATATACCATGGAATGCTGAAACAGATCAGCTGCAGTATCTAAGTAAAAAAGCATATTCTATTTTGTGATCAAGTATGTCCAAATACCCCAATAAGAAGATGTATTCTATTTGGAGGAATAGGAAAGAGTCAACACCCCCACTTAGCAGATTGGGAAAACTTTATAATCACCAGTTATGTCTTCAAAATGGTTGACTAATGAAAAATAAACCTGTATGTTACCTTCAAGCAAGTCGCCCGAGAAATTGCATAGTCCCCCGAGAAATAAAAACCTGAATAATTATTGCTTATTTGCAAACTAGCATTTCTGAAGCTGTTGGACACACCCATTAAGGATTTTGATTATGAAAATCTAATTGAGCTTCATTTAATTTCATTACATATAGCATTCCGATTTCACCAGTGCCTTTTCAGTACTAATGGTTCTATTTTACAATACTTTCCTGTAAAAGCTAGATTTCATTGTAATCATATATGCTAAGAATGACTGCTGTATTATTGAACTGAAATAACCTCTGACTATAGGTAACACAATGTTTTTGTGTCCACTAAAAATTAGAAAATCATTATTAATTTATTAAGAGAAACTTAATTTTCCATAATAATTATATCTTGATGGTAATGTTTTTTAAGACTCCTTTATAAACCAATTTTATCATGTAATGAAATATAATAGCATGACCAATACTATTATTGAGGTCTATGCTAAGTACAAACTGATTCATAAAACTATACATAACTGCTCTTTATATGTCTTTAGCTACGGTGAGAACCTGGTTTGGCTAAAATGTTTTTAATACAATATTGGGATTTTTTTTACTGGAATTTATAAAATATTTGCAGTTTTAACATAAACATCAGCCAATTAATTAAATATTTAGAACAGTTATTGGTGGTTTTTTTTTTTTTTTTTTATTAAATTACTTCAGCAAGAACCTTTTTCCTTAAACCATTGAAGGAACTAATTTTCTACTTATCAACACATAAAATTCTGAAATGAGTACCTGATCTAAAGATGGAAAAGCAGTGAAACATACAAAAAGGAAGAGTATGAACACACTACTTATGCAGAAGTCCAATAGGTGCTAAATATACTTTGTGGTATTAGTATTGTAAAATGGTGTATATTAGTGATACATGTGAGTATTTTGGATGTTGAACTTTTATTTATTAATATTATTAACTTAATTGTTAATATTTCACTCGTTCATTTTTATTTCAGTTTATTTGACTAAAAATAATTGACTGGTTTGGGTGCCTAACTATTGATGCTTCAAGTAAGAACGTAATTTTTTTAATGTTAGGAAATAAGAATCTATTTTAAATACCTTTAAAAATATATTTTAAAAGCCCCTGTGTTACTGGACAGCATTTTTATTGCCTCCTTTGAGATACGTGCTTATATGAAATACCAAGAAAAAAAAGGTAAACTTGGTTAGACATAATGATATTCTGGTTCAGTTCAGATCATGACATGTTTGAATCTACCTGGTGGCTTACTGCGCAAAAGATGATCTCTGTGGAACTGTCGAGTAGTTTCCTTGTTAAATTTGGGGGAGGCAAATGATGAATTTGCAGAAGTCAATCTGTAATTCAGAGCCTATGGTATACACTTCTGACAGCTTATGTATGGAATTTAAACTGGTTTTAGAAAATTAAAATACAAAAAATACAGGACTTTTTGTCCATCCCTTGCACTTAGCAAAATACCCACAGACACCTGTTAACCTTAAGTTTACTCCGAAAGAACCATTTAAAATACAACTATTGCATTACTAATAGAATAATCTTTTATAAACTCATGATCTTAATACACAATGAACACACCTGGGAACAGCTCTAAGCAAGTACGTAAGAGGAAAACAAGAGATGCAAAAGAATAAAAGAGTTAATTAGGAAATAATTCACTCTACATGCAAACAGAACTGTTACTGTTTCAATTTTACTTACTACTGTACATATTATGGTCATCTCCAACACCAAACTCCTGAGGGGGGGGACAATACCCCTCACCCACAACACACCACTCTTCATTTTTTTGTGTAGAGGCCAGATAATCTGAGAAAAGTCACATCTTCTGCATTATCTTTTCTGTCTGTTCATACATTACTTTTTGAAACAGAAAAGGGTACACACTGATCTCTGGAGCTGCAGTTCCCCTGCAACACCTAAAGCATCTAGCTAAGTGCTGGAAAAAACATGCCCATACCTGTTGTACAGTCTGTACAGCTGCAGGATGTGGCATAAAGCTTGTGGAGAAGCCCCACGGTCCAAGGTAACACAGGGTTTGCTAAGTTTAGCAGTAATTCTTTCCTTTTCTTCTCTGAAGTCAAACTTTAAAAGTGGAATAGAAAAAGACCCCAGCAGTTCAAAATAAAGATGTCTACTGCTCTTTTGTGTTCATTGATCATAACATTGAAATACACAGAAGTAGGTCTAATAGGCAGAGAAAAGAGGGAAAGAGAAAGTTCACTTATTTGCAGCATTTAATTTGAGATTGATAAAAGTAGGTAGCCTAAAATTTAGACTTTCATATCACATCTGCATCACTAGTGGTAGAGCCTTGGGATTCAGTGTAAGACTCTTGATCATCATCATCCTGACCTCGAGAGATACCCTAACATGGACGAAAGACAGTGGGAGATGCCCCTAGGTGCTAGGAGTACTACAGATTTTAAACCAAAAACTCTGGACATCCCTCAAAGTAGTTGTAACTTCCGTTTAAGGCTTTTCACCTCATGTGTCTTTTTTTCAAGACATTTAATCTTCTCTTTGCAATCTTTTTCCTCTGGTTTAATATGAACCTAGCATAGTTAATCAATACTAAGTCTTTTAAAAAAACTACTGCTAAGGAGGCAAAAAAGTGTAAAAGCAATGCCTTAAAGAACTGATAGCACAAGTTTGCCAGCCATTTCCTGACTTTACTAACCTGTTTGTTTTTGCTGTCTTTGGCAAAGAAATTGATGGAAAGCATCAGAACCCATGCCAGAATCCAAATTTTCCATATGAAATGTTCATACTTTTTTCAAATCAAGGTGTAGATTTTTGACACAATTGTCTGTAGGAAGGCAAAATCAAACTCCAGCAGGAAGAATAGTTACAACTGATATAATGCAAATTCTTTTCCTTTTTCTCTCCTCTCTTGCTTGGAGGATTGTTACTGTTCTGTACATAAATGTGCCTGTGTGCTCTGTATGACCTAGTCACAGGCATCTCACAGCTGGGAGAGCACCTTGCAAATTTACTGAGGGATTGAGAAGAGTTGAACATTACCGGCCCTAAGATTAAAGCAGTTAAGATCTTCATATTGAAAACTTTGGATCCTGTTCTGAGAGTTTAATGTTGTGATAGAATAATCTTTCAGATCTTGACATTTATCTGATCTATTAGTTCCAACTGATCAAGACTGGTGAACTGGGAAAATGTCTCCGAACAGTGCAGAATGTAACTATACTGCTCCAATAACTTCCTTCCAAGTTAATAAAGAGATCAACCAGTCCTAGGCATTTTCTATAACATCCTGTGTTTAGCAGGCTTCTTTCTTTAAGTCATATTCCTGAAGGAGTTTTTAAGGAAAAAAAGACCATACTGACACAGAAGAACACGAGAAGACCTCTATATTATTCATTTTAGTTGACGTGGTCTGCTAATGGCCAAATAGATGCCACCACAACAGCTGTCTTGTGGACACATGGAACAACTTTGCTATCCTTGCATTTGAAAATGCTTCTCATGAAAACACTTGGAGGTGTTATTATCTCTGGTGAGAAACAGCAAAAGTTGTAAAACCAATCCAGAATGCAACAAACTGTTAACTAGGTTTGCAACCAGGTACAGAAGGATTGAATATAATTCTACACCATCTACTGATTCTTTTGATATTCTACTCCAAGTTCTTAGACTGCCGTAAAGTTTTGAATATTTCTACAGAAAAATTAATACGTCCTCCACTTATTTCCAAAGCAAGCTAATTTTAAGTTATATAGTCTCTGTAGCATGTGTAAAATGAAAAAAAAAACCAACCAAAACCATCCCACACCAGTTTTGAATTTCGACTGTAGAGAACAACAAAGATATTCACAAGAAAGGTCTTCAATATATCCTGCTGTCATATACTAAATGTTTTTGGGGCTGCCTGCATTGCAGTGGAGCACAGAGCATTGTGTAGCAAGGACAGACACATCTAAATGGCCTGAATCACCGTCTTCCCTAGAACTTGTCTGAGGAATCTTATAATCCCGTGTTGTGGCAAGGAAGCCATTTCTAACAGCGCATTTACAAGTACATTTATATATATTGCAAGAATTCATAAATGAATACTTACAACACTGGAAGAGATACTGACTTCAGTGAAAAAAATAAACAATTTCTTTGCATTAGGGAAAGAAAAGCAACAAAGGTCTCCTTCATATCCAGAGGTTCTGGGGGGATAATTCATAGTTAAGACAGTTCTGGATATCTTAAGTACCAATCTTTTTGTTTTATGCAACCACAGTGTTAAAAAATAGTTAGATATATTGACATTACAAGGAGTGCTTAAAGTTGAAGAATCTTTTCCATTTACTTTCTCTACTGAGCTTGAAAAAGGTACAGCTTTTGGTTTATGTCTCAAATGCATATATTTTAGCTTCTTCATTTGAAAAAGTACCTTCTCTTTAAGGAGATCCTACCTAAACTATATTTTTTTTAAAAAATGCAATACAGGAAAGAAGAGTTGCTGTAGACCTGCTGATTTGTTTGAAGAGAAGTGATATACTGGCATGAACAAATGCTTGTGACATGCAAAACTGCATGGTCATCTTAGACACTGATAGGAGATAAAGAATGGCCAGTCAGTGCAAAAGAAAGCGTAGGCAACAATAAAGTACATAACCTTATGTATGAAGTAAATAAATTCTGCACCCCTATCATTTGCATGATGGTGTAGAAACAATCAGCTTTCAAACTTTCCTTGGCAGCAGGATGGATTTACACTACTTTTAATATCAATATTAATTAAATTATATATTTAGTATTTTTAACCACAGCAATTTGAAACAACCCACACACAGTATGTTTCTGGGTCAATAGTGACAAGATTAATTAGGAAAGCATCCAGATAGTTTATTTCATGTCAAAAGATATAATTAAGGTGGCACAGAACAATATAATTTAACACTTGAGATATACCAAATTATTCTAATCTGCATAATTTAAAAATAACATTAGGCAATATCTTGTGCTGCTAATAATTTAAGAATATAGCTCATATTACCTATTCATGTATTTTCATTAAAGGCTTATTCATAATTTATAGTTCTGTTGGCTTGGGAAAATGTTTACTAAATGAAAAATGTATTGTGGCCGCATAGTTAATGGTTAGGTTGATAGCATTAGGAGCCTTCAACAATGGCTTAAAAGTATTTGTCTTAAACAATAGGCTTACTGAAATAAAACACAGTTTATTTGTTTAAATTTTGTGATTTTAGTACACCATTACTTCTTTGTTCTCCACAAAGTTAGCAGAAATAACAGAGCTCTTGTTCCCTTCAGCATTAGTCAGAAGAACCAATCTCATTAATTTCTGGGAATTCGTGCTTTGAAAGCAGAGCCTGAAAACCACATGGCTTCTCAGAGGAATGGAACGAAGCACCCCAATAGGTACTGTTCCTCTCTTCCACATTCTGCTACCCTTACCCTTATAAAACACAGAAAACATACTGCTGACAGAACCACATCTCATATAGCAACTCCAGCACTACAGGAGACTTTCACAATACAGATTCTCCAAGAGGAAGTGTAAGCATCTTTAAAGAACATTTGGCCACATGGAAATTTAATTAAGGATAGGGTTTGAAAGTGTTTTCCATGAGTAGCACATGTGCCGAGGTAAGAGGAGCTGGCTTTCAATTAAGCTGATTCCAAGACGACTAATGCTCACTTCATTTCCAGCAGTGATTAGGCTTTATGCAAAAAAGGCAGGGCTCCCAAGCTGACATGGCTATGGAGCAGAAATTATACCTCTTACGATTCAGTTTCACAGCACTTTCTTATATTTACCCACTATTCTAGAAGTAATGATCATGTTTAAGAACTGTGAAGTTAGCAAGCCTATCTTTCTCAGGATCGCTAAACTCCTAATGCATCACGTAGAGTGGATTTAGAGGCACATTTTCTCCCTTTGAAATGGTACATTTTTGTCACTGTTTAACTACGGGAAGACTGCTTTGGAATCTTTTCTTTAAAAACTGCTTTAGGCTACTAAAGAAGAAACATTTCTTTAGCAATAACAAACACCTAATAAGCATATTGACTGTAATTGTACAAGACAGATACAGAAAAAAATATTTTCTTTAAAAATACTTAAAGGTAGTCAATAAATCATTTAACCTAACTTATTTTGAACAGTAATGCCTAAGTAACATAGGGATATGGTTAAGCTTTTTATTGGCAAGTCATAAGCCTTCTCATTAAACATATGTCATTGTACTGCAAGTATCACTCCCTCAAGCATTTCTTCAAATCACTATCTTTTACTCCCTGCTAGCCTGTCTGATAAGATACAGCCTGCATATGCAGTATTGACTCCAATACTATTAGAAGATAGGAGTGCATGCCATTGAAATCCTTTAGGTATGGTATCCCTTGTATAATGAAAACCCTCAATGTGAATGAGCACTGAGTTTGTTCTGGTAAGTATGTGTAAAATGTATGAGAAAATGTGTATGTATTGTTTTGTGTGATTTCTCATTACTGTAATGAAGTGAGATTTGTTCCTAGCTATCCATTCCCACATGTACAAAAAGATACATTTGCATATACGTAGAGTACAAAAAGTTATTTTCTCAAGTTCTTCTCGGCTGACTTTTTTAAAACACATTTTTACTGGGTGCTATATAGAGCAAATTAAGACACAACAGTGTTTCTTATTAAGCTTAGCAAAATACTACTTTGAGCAAACCATTAAAAATAAACTATCAACTAGATGCTTTGTTTTTTTCTTTAAGCTTTCTAATAACTATCTAATTACTTTCAAGAAAAGGTTTCCAGCAAGAATTATATACTATACTGAGGAAATATTAAATATTCGGTATTTATTTGAAACATATTGTAATACATAAGTGATCTGCATGAATAAAACATTTTTCCTTTAAGCATAGTTTAATACAATAAATAAAAAGTGCCAACTGTTTAAAAACCTAGAGTTCTAACATATATAGGTTTTTACTTCCATTTAGAAGTTTTAATAGCTTTAAAAGTGAATGCATTGAAGTGAGAAGATAGAGTTCAGTTTAGAATCAGAGTTTCATTGAAAACAATAAGTTCTGTGGAGGTTTAGGAAATGGACTTTATGTAATGTCTGCGACAAACAGATGTGGTCTTGATTCACATTTTTTTGCTTCCATTGCTTTTCTTGGGCCTCTAGCAAAAGCCCCCTTCAAATCAACTGCACAGTGGGCAGATTTAGCCAAATGATTTAAGATCAAATCTCCAAACACATAGCTGCGGCACTGGCTACTGCAAGTAATCTCACAGAAGCAGCTCAGTGGGGATACACAGCGTAAGCAGGTATTTATTATTTTCATTCCAGTAGCACTGAGATTCCCCATCTAAGAACAAGATGAGCAGGCACGAATCAGAGAGATAATAAAGATCTTGAGGGTAGTGCCTATCACAAGAAAAGAATGGAAACAGAATATACCTTTACTTCAGCACAGCGCGAGCTGTATTGATGTCCATATTCTCCCATCCCAGCCTCATTTCCTGTACATCTTGGGGAACAGCTTGGAAGTGTTAGATCTCCTTTGATAAATAGTCTTTGACCCACGTATTCTTGAGAATTGGTCACGGGTGGGGGAAAGAGTTCAAACAGAGAATGAGAGGATTTTTGAAGCTGTTTAAGGTGGAAACTTTTTTGCACCTTTGACTACATAGCTCCCAGTTCTGGAGAAGTATTAAGGAAAAAATGGAGAAACTTGGCTGTGCAGTTCCTTGAAGGTCTCTTGCCTAAGTCGTGCCTTGTTTCTGATTGTGAGAAGAGCAAAAAAGGGACTTAGATGTGGCTCCTGAGCTGTCACTGTCCATTCTATGCCAAGAATCTAGACATTAGCTATCACTCTGACATCTTTCTACTCAGTTTTTAAAAACTGGCGTTTTCCTGAAGCTTCCTCACACACCATTATTTTTTAAATATTTGTCAACTGGCCCTTCGCAGCTCCTCACCAAGTTCCTCGCAACACACATTGGCAGCACAAAAATGGAAGGATGAAAAATGCTACTATGTTTACAGCTGCTGAAAGCAAACAAAATGTTTTAGTCAAGAGAAGCACTTTTTCTGGCTGTTCAGCTGTAAAAAGATAGAAGGTCCCCTTGAACTTGTCTTATCAGTACAAACAAAGTAAAAAGGGAAGAATCAAAAGTGGTCAAAATATGTACATGGTCTGGAGTTATTAGCACATAATTAATAGTTGCAGGTAGGCTACATAGTAGAGTCTAGGAACACTCAACGACTCTGCCTTATGGGAACTGTAACCAGAAGTCAGATGTCAGCACAGCAACAGAACTGATCTAGGAGGGTGAGAAGGTCTGCAGTGTCAAAGCACGCACTAAAAATCAAGAAGAATGAGGGGTAGGGGAAGTGTTTTTCTGTCAGCAGTGTGTCAGTATTCCCTACCCATCTACCCATACTAAGGAGAGTACGTGTGCTAGGAGAAAAAACATGAGCCACAGGTATGTGTATGCTTATCGTACTGAGAACAATAACTGAATGGGGGGGGGGGGGGGGGGGGAAACCCCAACAGGAATCCCTCAAAAATTATACAATTTTTTCTAAGCATATTAAGAAACAGATGACTAAGGTATAATTATCAGAATAGTAGTAAAAATACAACTCTACTGCCTCAAAAAAAAAACCAAACAAAAAAACCCCCACACAAAAAACCAAATAAAAAACAAGCAAAAAAACCCCCCAAACAAAACAACCACCAAATAAAACATCCCTTTTCACCTCAATATGTTTTTCATTCTCCAGGCTTTTATACAGATGATTATTTGTATTAGCTTGCTCATTTCTTACTCAGATATGGAGAATGAAATTTGGTCAGATTAGTTCCTTGCTTTTTCTTCCTACACCACGAATTCAGAAAAAGTAAATGCATTATAGAACAAGATGCTGTGTTTCTGCATAATTTTGGCACCTTTGTAGTTTGTTCTATATGTTCCCTGTTAGCACCACTAAGTACTGATACTCATGGGAGCCCTGTGAGATACTGTCATGTGAATTTCTGTCACTCAGGTGGAAACAGAGGAAAGAAAGCTATTCCTGTCGTGCTAGTTAGTGTAGCTACGGCCAGGTTGGCCAGCAACACCAGGATGCTGCCTCAGCATCATAGAGCATATCATACCATAGAGCACCAGCAGCTGGAGGTTGACTGATCCTTAATGGTCTCATGTGGTTGCTCAGCAGCTCTGTGTCCCTGGGAATTCCCGTGTCCCCACTGCTGGCACACACAAAGCAGCATGGGAGCTGCCTGGGGAATAACTGCTCTGCAGGGTGGTGGCCACAGGGTGTTTGGGTTTGTTTCTTTGTTTTCATTTTTGTTTTAGAGATGAGGGAGCATACTTCAAGTAATGCCACTTACACCTGCCATCAGCTGAAACATAACACATACCAAGTTTTATACAAGCTTTCAAGGAGTTCATTACAGAGACAGATGATTTGTAGGTACACATTTGAAAAGCAAGAAATTAGAATAATATTTGTTGATCTATTTTATACAAATGATGGTAAGCGATAGGTATTCACACATTTATTCTAACAAAACAAAATAGAAACTTCTTACATTTTACTTGAAAGTCAGTTAACTTTCTACTTTCTGGAGTAAAATGAAAAGTAGAACTCTAAATTAAAATACAAATGTCAACCTCTTATTACTAATATCTATTTTGAAGAGTGTCTGAATATATAGTTCTGTTAAGCAGAAAACCCATGAAAACGCATGTCCCAGCTGAAACTCACTTGCAGCTCACTGTTGTCATTTTTACTGAATTTACCTAATGTATTTCACAAGTCACACACAGACAAATCCCATGGTGGGCTGGTATTTCTGCTATTACTGACACATCCTCCTTCCTTCCAGTAGTTAAACATTCTGCAGAGATCCTGCCTAAAACTGATTTTCCTCAAGGTTTGCAGGTGATTAGCTCTGGGTCTTGTGCTCCCATGATATTTAAAACGCAATCTTGTCAACACGGAATGAAAGTAAACTGCCTGTAGACAAATAGCAAGCTTTACTGCCCTGAGACCCAATTAGGTATTAGCAAGTACAAAACAGATCTTGTCAATAGGACACAGAAAAGAGCTGGTTTGCGTCACCAGTTAATCAATATACATGGCTCTACGATATCCACTGGCAGGAAAAGCAACATAACACCATTTATGTTAGATGTTCTGTGGGGTTAGTCAAGTACATTATCTTGCCATTTACAGGTAAAGATTTCACCTCTCCCCTTTCCTCTAGCATTCAAAGCATGAACAGTTTGTTTGTTTTTTTTAAGTGGAGAGAAAAATGCATTATAAGATTAATGGCCAATCACTGCTATCATGTTTAAGAGAACAGCAAATTTCCAAAGGTCTAAACAAGTGTTCCTTTCTGAATGAATATCTCTGATCATTATTTGCTGTGGTAGAGCAGCTGTAAAAAACATGATTAGGTCTGATGCTCTGGTGATGTATTGCAGGCTGAAGGAAAGTTAATGGTATAGTTAGCCTGAGCCTGGCTGCCTTTCTTTTCTCATTTTCTAAGCTGCAGTGTGGCATAGCCTTTAGCCAATATAGCAACTCTCGACTGAGAATGCATTAAACTGAACAGATGAATGGCAGTATTTTAAAGTGAATCTGATAACCTAGACATGCTTGTGGGTTTTAAAGAGTCTGCATCAGATTAAAAGAGCTACTGGACACTTGAGAGCTGACATATTCTTCTAAAGAGAGAGGATGCTAAGAATTCAATTGGGCCATAGAGAGTATTCTAAAAAAAAGATCAAAAAGGGCAAATGCGGTTTTTATATTGCCAAAAAGAAAAAGAACAAAGATATACAAAACTATCCACTCCAGAGATACACTCAACTGAAAAGACACTTGCAAGCATTTCTATGGTGATACTTAATACAGGAATAAAGTCATTACAGACTTTCCATAATTACTAAATAATGGCTTTTACATAGATCTTAGAGATGCAAAGGGAAATTAAGCTTCAGTCCTTAATGAAAAAAGTAGTACCCTGCAGATTTTCACAAAGTTGAGGAAAGCTAACTCAAATTTCATTTTCATATTGAATGCACACACTTTTACCCCAGACTTCGAGTAAAAGGAAGGCTTATTGTGAATTTGTTGTAAAGTAGCAAATATTATTAATGTTGTATTTTTGTGTTGCAATTTCTAAGCCAGAAAATGTAGTGTAGTGCTCTAGCCAGGCATTTTATCAAACATCCCTGTTCTTCAGGTACAGTGTATCTGAACAGTCTTTTTTTTATATACAATTAATTTTAGACTAATGTTTAATGAAAATTTTGTGGAATGTGCAACAATTTGTTTTTCTAAGGTTAAATACAATGATAGCCATATAACTGTTCCTACATTAAAGAAAAAAAAAAATCAAGGAGTTCAGAAAAATTATGTGGGCTTGAGTTTGATGTTAGAGCCAGCTGCTACAGGCATGCACCACACACACATTTTTGTTGAAAGATATCAAGCTGACATGAATGATGTTATTCTACATTTGATTCGGGGGCATGAGTGTTGGACTGGATAATCCAGTTGTAAAGTTAAAACACATCAAAGGGTTGCTGTACTATAAAAGGTACCAGAATCAACAACAGTGTCTTCCTATTGCAAGAAGCATCCTCAGGGGTGAAAGTGCTTCTAGCCAAAGTCTGGTAGAAAAAAAGAAACAAAAATTGAAGTGCTTTCTGTACCGGCAGGAATAGCATAGCTCCACATGCCTCAGGTCAAAACCCCAGACCTCTCAACTAAAATCAACAGAGAGCTACTAGCAGCTCCAACTGCTATAACTTATATGGATGGGTTTGTATTTGTTTTCCACATTTTTTAGTTTAGTTAATTTCCTCTGTGTTCAGAGGACAAACAAAGCTGAGAATATGCTGTGTCTGTCTTTCATGTCCAAGGATGCTGTAGGACTGATAACTTCCTGTGAGATGTGAGGGAACCCATGGGAAAGCCCATTCACACCACTTTAGAGAAGGGAATTTTTCATGCAGAAGTTTCTAGTGCTTTGCTTGTATAGCAAAAGGTTTCTAAAGTTCATATGTGCCCTTTTGTTTTCCACATTCTACAGCACTGAGGTAGTGTCCATCCCTGGGGCTAGGATTCTGTTAACTACATCAATATTAAGAGATCTTAAACACAACTACTTCATAGCATATGCACTTTCATAACTGTTAATATCTTGGTGAACTAATGATGGGAAAAGGAAAGAAAAAAAAATACATAAAAGCCCCTTAACAAATATATCACGTTAGCAATTTTTTTTTATTCTACCTCTTAATTTTTTTAAAAAATATCTGTTAATCCAGTTGATGTTAGAAAACACCAACATAGCAGACCCAGACAATGCAAGTCTCAAGAAATTGAATGGATTCTTTTCTATTTACTTTGATTCTTGTCAGTCATTTTCTTAGCTGCTCCATAGTTATATTTTTACAGACCTTTGTAACTATAAAGTCTGATGGTCACAATAAATCATATTCAGAAATTGTACATTGAGAGGATTGGGTGAAAAAGAGTATATTTTATCCGTAACTCATTTCCATACCAGTAGCAGTCCAGTTTTTGGGCTGGTACATGTGATGAGAAAGCATGAAACTCTTCTCATCTTTCTTCAATTTAAAATATTGGTATCTAGAATTTTGACAGTTTAGGTGATCCCTCTCTTAAAATATCTCTTTCAATGTTCTTACATGCATTCCCATCAAGGATGAACAAAATTTTAGGTACTGGACGTTTAAGGAGTTGCATGCTGCCACCTGATCTTAAGTAATCATCCTAGAAATATTTGAGAGCTCATATGCAGAAGCTGTACTAAAGCAATGACTCTTTCGCAAAGACTGATGGTTTAACAGCTGGTTTAGATTCTTGTAAGAGTGATGTTAGTATGCAATAAAGCTCAGCATTACCAGCTTGAAAATGCTGGGATATCTTTGAAGGCTTATTACCTGGATAACGCTCACAAATGCTGACAAGTCGTAGTCCCCAAATACCCATGAAGAAGTACTTTCAAGGACTTCTGCCTCCATAGAGAAATGCATAATTTTTAATGCTATTTGCAGAATGCTATTCAATACTTCTTAAAAACATTATAGAATATGGCATACAAGCCTGATAATGTGGGAATTGTTTTCAATGGAATTTCAACTTTTTTGTTCTTCGTTCCTGTCCTTGTTTTATTTTACTCTATATCTCCAGTCATTTTTCTATTTCATTGTCACAATAGTCTATTCAAAATGTTTTTAATAGATTTGCTTAATTAGGAGTTTTGTGTCTTGAAGTCTTTGGGCTTTCCATTAAAATAAAAGAACAGTAAAGCTTTCCATGCCATGATAACAATATATTCTAGTCTGTCTGTCTACTGTACTGAAGTCTTAAAGGGATACAGTTTCTGCCGGTGTGAAAGAAACACCACGGCTCAAAGAAGTTTAAAGGTTGTAGAATCAGTTTTGTTATTCATGATATCTAATCACTACATCTTTATATATGTTTCTTTTTAGTAGAAAGAGTGTACAGTCAATATCAAGGTATCCTGACACTGGATGTTTAATCATCTCTTTCACAAAATGAAAGGAAACAAAAATCCTTTGGGGTTAAGAAACATTGATCTTTTGGAACAGAAAAAAAATTACAACACCGAAACTGATTTGCACAAACGTATTTCAACAGAAACTTGAGATCTTCATAATCTCAATTTGAGATCTCAGTTTGAGATCTTCATGTTCCTAAATGGACTAAGCCAACCAATCTTTTTCCATGGCACAATTCTTTGTGTACTGGATACTAGAAAACAAGGGAAAAGAAATAAAACACAAAACACAAACCCCCAAACAAATCAAAAAGGTTGTTCCATTAATTTAAGATGTTCTCAATGGAAATTGTGAGGATATTGCAATTTTTTTTAAATCTATTGAAAATACCTAAATGACCATGAAATTATCAGCTAGGCCTGCAAACAAAATATTCAGAAACAAAAATGGACTAAATTATACTTCTAACATACATGCAGATTCAAAATTATGAAAGCATTTTTAGTAACAACACTGAATGGCAAAGGGAGACATACTTCAACCATTTACAGTATTAAAAAGAAAAAGCAGTCATCATGGATTTAATAGTTGAACAAGATGATAATTATTTTCAATTTTATGCAGATTAGTTCTTTCTACCAACAAGAATTAACCATGCAATCTAATCAATCATCTCACTGTTTTCCCACATATCAAATATTATGTTTGATGTTGACAAAGGGAAGTTTTATTCTGCCTATCCACACCCTCTAAAAGTGCATGTTTTTTCAGAAACATTAATATCAAACCCCATTTCCTGCATGGCAATTTTCCCTTTGAAATCAAATCCTCTCAGAAATCCAAGTAAGAGCAAACACTTCTGACTCATGCAGCTATAAGCTTGCCTAGGTCCAAAACAGCTCCATACCTCAGGACTCATACAATGTAATATTCCTCAAAATTGTCTTTCTCTAAAAGCACAGATGGGCAGACAAATCCGTTCATGCCATTAGAGCCTGCATTCTGCCCAGGTTTACCATAACATCACCCATGCAGTTCCCAGGCTACATCTAGATTTTACATCACCAGTTTTACATATGTTCTAGTACATATATTTTACTGCAGGCGCTGACTGCTCACACACCCCTCTGACTGTGCTTAGTGTGCTGCAGCTAGAGCAAGTAGAAAGCTGTCTCAGCCCAATTGCTCAGATAAGGTGTCTGTAACAACAGCTCCTGGAGCCATCAGCTATCATTATATACGAGCTCATGTAACACATAAATTAAGAAGTCTCTTTCCTGTATCCTTTAATACAGTCCTCCCTCCTTTTAATGCAAAACTTAGGGGTGGGGGTGGGGGGTGGGGGGGAAGGTCATTATTTGGAAGACTGGACTAAGTAAAGGCATATGAAGAATTAAGGCAAAGAATTTATCAGTCATCCTAAATTCTTGTTGAAATGTTGTGGAGTTCCTGAATGAGACAAAGTTGTTCTGCATTACGGATTGTTGAGGTCAAAGTCAATTTTATTCCTATAGACCTTTTCTTTTAGATGTATTCATAGGCACATTTAGAGCAAACCCTGGGCTATGTTTAAATAGAAAAGTCATTTTAAGATCTTCAGCAGCTCTTATGGTTAGATAGTTTTTCTGATCTATTGCTGCATTTAGACCAGGGTAGTTTATTACTCTCCATTTTTCACTGACAGCTGGCGTATTGCAGTTTTCCCCCCATCTTCCTTATTACAGGAACCATCTTAAATGATGCAAGTGTTGAAGTGGAGAGCTGAGATTTTTCAGTCTCTTCTTGAGACTGTACAGTGTTGGTACTAATAACAGTACAATGAAATGATACTGTTATATATACTGTTCTTCATTGTGTGGTATAATGACCGAAGCTGTAGTGTTCTTGTCAAATCTCTTTACTTGGAAAGGTACAGAAGTTGCAAGTTCTTTACTCAGCTGTTCTACACTGAGGTAGAATCTGGTCTTGCAAGGTATGTCCCAAGATAATAGTATTACAGTTTGTTTTGAAAAGCCATAGTCAAGATGAAACTAAATATATATGTCTTTTTACCTGTTTAACGTCCCTCAGCAACTTGGATCCATCAGAACTGGAAAGTATAAAAAGCTGTCTCTTAAGAGATGGTGTATGCATTCATTCCATGCAGCTTAGAAAATTAAGTTTTTCTATGATTCCAAACAGTTTTATTTTCACGTTCTTTTAATTCCATAGAGTTAGTTCTCAAAGCATGTTAATTTTAATGTAACTTCTCTCCAGTGGAAGTTATGTTGAACTTTTTGAGCTGCTGTGCCTTATAACTGTATTAAAAAAACCCAACCACTTACCTCATTTCAACTACAAGTGCAAGGTGCTGATTCTTGTCTTTCTGGATTTAGGTTATAAATACAGAAGAACTGAAGAGGAAAAGGGCTTAAAATAAGTACTTGTTAGAAGAAACTGCCACCTCAGAGGAGAGGACATGTTAATGGCTGCAAGTTCTTAGCTAGTGCTGTATCTTCATTGCTGCTACAAAGACGTGACCACTTGACACTAAAACAAGTGCACACACATTTGCAGCCATGCATACACCCTCATTGTAAGGCTAGTGACAAAACCATACTTTCAACTTCAGTTTTTTGTGGGAACTAGTTTTACTTCAGTACTTCATTCCACTGATTCAATTGTATTTTCTTTTATTGTCTTGTATCCTTCTTGAGAAGCTTTCAATTAACAACATTGACAACTTGTCTCAAATTCACTCAAAAAACTCCACAAGTGCATGAAAGAGAAAGCACATCCAAGCATCAAAATCAGGATTATGGGAACATTTCCTTTTTTTTTTTTATTCACACTATTTCTTCCATAAAGAAGAAAATTTGCTGCTAATTCTTGGAAATGCTTAATATAATACGTTATATTTGATTGAGAAAAACAGGAACTGTTGACCCTAAGATTAAGGTAAAAATTAGAACAGTAAAAAAAGGGACAGATAAAAGAAAGGAAATTATTTATATTTTTATATATTTATAAAAATATTTTTGTATAGGTTTGTATAATTCATTAAGCTTTTCTGCGTTAATTAATTCCAACTTTAGATTGCTATAGGATCTATTGAACTAACAATACATTTTTAGCTCCAAGCATATGCACAATGTTTTCACTTTTGCCCAGAACAAGATTATGATGCTGGATTGTCTTTTCTGGGAATCTCAGCCAAATCCTAGCCCGAGGACTTTAGAATTGACGAGAAATTGTAACTTGAGGTACTTGAGAACAAAACAGCGCTTTGTGTAGAAATGCTATGAAAAGAGGCTAAACTTTTCCCTTTTCGATTTTGCAGTCCTTCATTGCCTTGCACATTGTCAATCTACAGTTAGAACAGTAATAACAGAAAGAAAGGGGGCAGCTTGGCTGTATCTAAGCAAAATAATGACCAAATAGAAATTGTTCATCCAGATTGCTGGAGATGATCTTGTCTTCTGTCTCTGAAGCTGCCACCACCCTACCTGAACTGCTTGCTGAGATGGTCTAACAGAAACTTTCTTTTGGATTTGAAGATAGCATAAGAAGGATGATAACTGTCTGAAGACACTGCTGCTCTGAAATCCAAAGTATTTTGGTGAGCTACTCAAAAGACCCTAACTGTGGTTGTATTTCTGAATAGCTATATGCCCCTGTTTTAGCATGTCTTAAGGTTCTTTCCTTATAGAGATATATGCACCATATTTTGTAACTATTATCAGAAATTAAAAAAGACATCACAGCTGAACTAATTATGTTTCAAGAAGAATTTAACTATACTCTTGGGGTTAGCTTTGCTATAATTTAAGCTAAATTTGTACAGGAATAGAAAAAAGAGGAGAAAAAAAATTAAGGCAGCTTACCGTTATATGTAATGCAATATATTAATGCACTTTTTATCATGGACATAATTCCTTATGAGAATAATCCTGCATTAGCAGATCCATGAGTAAAGTGTGATGGAATGCAACTGATTTAAATTTCAAAAAGAAAAAATATTTGCCTACACCCTTCTAGTTTCTGAGTTGCTTCTAATTGAGAGAATTCTGATTTATAGCAAAAGGGAGAAATTTGACCAAGAAGGATACAACTCAGAGGCCTTGAACATGAATGGCTAAATCCTATCAGGAGGAATATAAGGAGGAAGTATTTAAAAGGTAAAATGCTTCCTTTGCTTAAAGGTAGGACACCTGTAGTTCTGAAACCTGATAGTTTCCTGGCAGTTCATCCTTACAAGTACCTCTATTCAAGATAGAATATGCATTCAGTATTCAAACTCACTTTCTCCATTTTGTAATTTACATACCACCCAAAATACATATGTGTGCACATATACACAAAAATATATTTTAATATATCAATTTATTAGTATCAAGACCTTCTTAACCTCCTAACCCTTTTCTCCAAAGTATGTAATCTAGTAAATACAATTTCACTGTTGTTAATAAAAAGCCACAGGCTTTGATTTTCTCTGATCTGGGCTGCCCCTGGCCTGGGCAGGGCTGAGCTGGGTTGACCAGGCGACCCGTGGCCAAGCCCCATGGCCCAGCCTGGCTGAGCTCCAGCTCTGGGAGCGCTGCTGGGGAAGGGGCTGACAGCCCAGGCAGCGCCTGCTGGACAAATGGCCCCGGGGATACTGGGGGGCTGCAGGGAAGATTTCACCCGCTCCCTGGGAGCAGGGGAAAGGGAGAAGGCAAGGATGGGAAGAAGTAAAAATAACTCTAAGGAGACCCAAAATTCAGGTGGAAGAATGCATCAACATCGTGTTTCTCCTGTCACTCTCACCTTGAGCATCTTCCTTGTCCTCCTAGTGAAAACCTCAGGACACCAAAAGGCTCATTTTAACTTCTTTTTCCCTGATTTTGCCTAGGGAAGATTGTGGTATCACCTTTAGAGCCCAGGGGAACATCAGAAGAGTGAAAGAACATCAGAATAAAGGAGTTGGTACTAAGTATATATTTTCTATACAATGGTTTTAAACATATAATTCATGAGCCTTTTCCAGACTCACAATTCAATTTGGACTTGCTAAAGTTCATTGAACTAACAGTAAATTCTTAAACTCTGCCCATGTTCCCTGTTGTACATATTCCAGTTCAGTGTAACAAGAATTTTAAAAAATAAAACCAGTAGTTTTATAATTATAAATATAAAGTTTTACTTTCTTACAGTGTAAACTGCTACAGTGTTATGAGATTTAATGATGCCAAGTTGCTCACATGAAATAAGGCTGTATGTGCAGAGCTCCACAAAAAGCTCTGAGGACTGCCTACAGCACTGAAACTTTTGGAAGGATAGATGCTCTTTCTTTGTGTACAAGTTCTCTTTGGCTCATTTAAATAGGTGTGAAAATTATAGTCAGAAAAAAATAAATAAAAATCAAAGCAGCATTTCAGCTATAATTATGAGCCTAACTCTCTCTTGTGCTGAAGAAACAAAGTTAGTGTTACCACAAATCAAAGGTACTTCATTACTTGCTACTTTTTATGAGGTTGCTGAGGCAAATTTTACAATACAGTTTTAAACATCATTAACTTTGTGACCTTTACCATTAATGTGCTGATACACAATTTAGATTGCATTAGTGAGCTGAGTAGCTCCTATTGTGGAAGTATATCTTCTCTCCCCCTTCCCCCCCAGACAGTATAATAAGAACACACAATAGCAAATAGGGTTCATGCAAAACTAAGTTTACCTCTGATTTATACCACATTTTTAATGTTTCCTTTATGCCATAAAAAAGCATTTGATACAAATTGGTTCAGGCTAGTGTTTCTGAAACATAAAAGCACATCTAAAGAGGCGATAATGCTACCATGGGGAATTCCCTTTCATTTATGAACATAAACTTAAGCATACAGGTACTATATTAAAGTGCTTCAAAGGAAAGCACTTGGTAGCAATGTACACTTTGATTGCAATATTCCAGCAGAAGTATTCATTTTACAACCTAAATGACCTGCCAACAGCATTGCAAGGAAAAAATAATTAGAAGAAAGGATTATTATAATAATGATAGACATGCACCTGTTATTTTACACTGCCAGCCAATGACAGTTTCATTAAAACAAAACAAAAAAGCACCAGTGGAGAACGAGATGCAAGTAAAGGTGGTATGTTGATGGCTTGAAGCTTGGTGATCCATTTATAGGGTTACAGATTTTTAGTTTATCATGGAAGAGAATGAGTAATTTGGCTAATGCATGGAAGATTACATCATGTCATTTACAACTGCTCATGTGCTTTGAATAACTGTGTCTAACAAATGTTCTTTCTTAGTCAATTTTGGCCAAGTCATATAGTCTGGATGATTGTTTTCCAATATTTTGAAAATTTATTCTAGCTTCAACACAGCACATTTCTAATAAGAAATTAATAGTACAAAGTTGGTGAATCAAAACCTCTTGTTCACTTTGACATGTGCTTTGGAAAAGGTAACACCCCCCCTCCCCCAATAATCAAAAAAGCAGAAATATATAAACACACAATTTGAAATCTGCCCTTATTATTAGTATGAAAATTCGGAAGGAAGGCATAGGTCATGTTCATGAAAATTAGTTTAAATTTTAATTCGTTAGGTTTGTTTTATCAAGGCAGAGAACATTAAAAAAACATATTAAAGAGAAGGGAGGACAACCTCATACAAGTAGAAGCTGTTTCCATTGTGTAAGAACAAGACAAAAAGAGCACATTTTTATTTTCTTCACCGTAACAATATACTGGTTTTCTTCTAATTCATTTTAGTGTGTCATTATTCTTTAAAAACATTTGGAAAGTTTTTCTGGTATAGGATTTTTGTAATTACACCAGAAATATTTCAAATATTACTGTGGTAAAAGTACTAAAACTAGCACTGATGCGAACTTTAAAACAAGGCAAAGCAAAGCCCAAATAGTATGACAGAATGCACTACAGAAGATGAGACTTTCAGCTTCTCAGTAGCACTTGTGATGCACTTTGGTGAGTTCTGATCTTTTCTTTACAATACGACTACTCTTTCATTAGGAACCACTTCCTGAATTAGTAGTTTCACTAGCTAAAGGGAAGGGGTTGTCATGTATATGACCAGAGATTAAATGCAATCACGGAGTTCAGATCAAAGGCTACTAGAGTGCTTTTCTAATCCATTTTTATAAACTCCTTCCAATGCTTATTGGCTAAAGCTTAATGATATACTACCTAAAATATGAAGGAAACAGATAAAAATTATAATAGCATAATTTTAATGTTACATAATAGAGTGGAAAAAAAAGGATGAAGATCATTATAGAATAACATACTTTTCTCTGTGATCCACAGTTAAATGTGTACAAGCATACCAGTTCTCTACAGACTAGTTGTTGGAAATCTGTGTTCAAGGAAAATCAGACAAACTCTAAGAAATTGTTAGAGTAACAGGTGTGACTTACTTCCCATTGAAGGAACAGTGTTATGCACTACCCATGCATCAGCCTAAAATGGTTCCCAAACACAAAGTGACAACTCCACAGCCATGGACTCAGGACACTAATAAGATTTCATGTCTTCAGTTATAGTACCTACTACTTGATTCGATAATCTGATATCAACCACTTTAGGCTTATAACCGGACACTCAGCTCTTCTCAGCATTCACCACCTGAGCCTGGGATTTTGCTTCTGACTGAGTCAAGCAATTTTCTCCACCTTACTTCTCTGCCATCTGACATCTTATCATAGGAGGGTTTCCATGTCAGCCAGCATAAGGTACAATTATACCTTGCCATTATATTTGCTTTTTTCTTCAGAGCTTTGATCCAGACTGCAATGTCATTTGTAAAGAAACTAACAAAGAGATCAGAAACAGTTTTGGGCATTTGGAATAGCTTTTGTGCTTCAGTTGTCCTCCCCAGGCAAAAGGAGGAAACTTAAAAAACAACAGCAAAAATACCCCAAAACAAACAAATGAAAAAATCCAACACACACCCCCCCCAACATACACCAAACTAGATACTTGTTATATATAGTTATAAAATCCTTATCTAAAAATAAACTAACAGTATATTATAATTTTCTGGAGTTTGAGTGTTTGAGAAAAAGTTTATTATTCTATCCCAAGACGCTTAGCAATCTTTACAAGTTCATAGGTGACTAAGTGAAGAAGAAGGGGCGGGGGAAGGAGGGGGGGCGAGCAAAGTAATACCTCTAAAATCTATACTCTCTAGAAAATATCAAGACGAGGTAGCTCTTGCCATTTTAAGCTCCCCCTCCCGCCAAAAAATAAAATACCCACCCCCAAACAAGCCCCCACACAAACCAGTCCCCCACCACAACTAGTCAACATCTCCTTGTGCATGGAAACAAGGATTTACTTAGAATAATGAGGTACCTAGCAAATAAGTAATTCATTCTGTAAAAGTTGATACCTGGATGGTTTTGTCATCACGTTAATCTGCCCAATGCTCTACATATCATTTGACATATACAAGAATAGCCAGAAGTTTCTTCCCCCTCTCCGACACAACAGCTGAACAACAGACTTTTCTTTAAACCACACAAGAACAGCTAAAACTAATCCAACAGCCCACAGGCTGATCTGAAAAGTTGACAAGGCAGAGAACATGGACATTAAAAAATGGACTCCATGAAAATAACAGTGGTATAAAGATAAGACTTCCATCTTTACCTGTACTGTTTTTTCCTCTTAGCTTCATGAAAACAATTTGTGCACAGATCACCCTCAACATTATTACCCATATGAAAAGTTTTCTTATTGATCATGTCAGCAATTCATTTGCTGGGATAAATATACCAAATTAGAATATAACTAGTGCTGAGTCTTATGCTACAGGAATTGAATTTACTCAAGAAATATATTGCCCTGAAACAATATACAGAACTCCTGTGGAATTAATCTGTGCACATTCCTTGCAAGTTACAAAGACTACACCAGTGTCTGAGGTTTAGACCAGAGAAGAAAATTAAGCTGACACCATTGCCTTCAGCATTTTCACTTGTTTGAATACCAATGAGTACACTCCTAGAGTCTCATTACTTCCTTGGCAGGGCTTCCACTACCATTTACACATGAGTAATTTCTTTTTATGGACCCAATATTGGTTTGTTCAAAACACATTTATCATTACAGAATGTGATACAGTAGGACCAAACAGCCAGTGCTTCTCATCAGCATTGTCTTTGTGAAACAACGGCACATGAAAAACAGCTAGTATGTGAACCTGAAAGTGCTTGTTTTACAATAACCTGCAGTTGCCAGGGGCTTGTCCATAATGAATGTACTTGCTCAAGTATTTGAGTATTGCATGCACAGTCATGTACGGCACATACTGAAGGTTCAAGGTTAACTAAAAATCTGTAACTAAGATAATTTTATCACTAATGTCTGTTTACTATGAGTAATACAACACTTAAGGCTCTGTAATGCTTAATAGATCTTATTAACTCAGAGGCAAAAATGTTCTCTTTCATAAATCAGAGCTTTTGGGGTTATTTGTAAACTACTTCCTAATTGCATATGCACACTTTTGTAGACACACATGTATTTATACTTTTTGACAAGGCAGATCTGAACATGGATGCAACCCTTCAACTGGAACTGTCTATATTCAGGCTCATTTACACTGGTGCAATTCCCCCAAATCAGTAAAAGGAAAATAAATAAAACCAGTAGGAATGTCACAAAGGAAGAGACACAGATATTAAACACACACCCCTGCATGCAAAAGTATGTTCACTGTTTTCTGATGGAAAAACCCCACTACTAAAACCCTGTAGAAAGTCAGGCAAACAGGGTAACCACAGCCGCACTGCACACTGTCCCCTATAAGAACCCTTAGAAATGCTTTATCAGCCAGAAGAGCCACTGTTATTCCTCAGCTGGCCTGTAGCACGTGAAAGCTCGATGGTTCTTTTGGCTTGGCCTCATTGTGAGTTTGGGAGCCGTGTCAGTGATGTCTCACTTGCTGAGAACAGAAGGTGGCATTCTGCAGAAATACTCCTCTTCTGCTTGAACTAGGAGGCCATGCTGTGCCTGGCATTGCCAACAGGAGAGCTACCGGCTTTGAAGTCCCCCCCACCCCCTCAGCCCCAGCATGAGTCTGGCTGTTGTTCAAATGCTGAACAAGAAATGCCGATTAGTTTATTCTTATATCAAAGTCCTTATATGCCAGCCAGACTTGTTTCTCCTCTGCTTTTACTTCTTTGTCAATTATCAAGCAAGATGGAGTAATCAAAAACAGCAGGGAGCATGGAAACCACAGAAGAGGAAAAAAAATAAGGAAGCAACAACCTATATGTGCAAAGGACCTATGAAGCACTTGTTCTCAGGGTATGATTTTCCCACAACTCTGATTTCCTAGAATACAACTGTTTATTGCTTGAATTTACTTGGTTATCCAGAATCATTGGCCGACAAAGGGTTTCAAAGTTTTCTAGTTCTTGGCATCAGGTGTGCCATCATCACTTGACATCAGAGGTGCCATTACACTTCCTATGTTGACCTTGCCATTCTCCACAGGCAACAAAAGCTTCCAACAGTGAGGCGCTACTCATTGTAGAGTAGCCATAGCACAAAGAAACCATCATGTCCAAACCCGATAAGCCTAAGTGACGTTATACCAATGCCCAGAATAAGTAGTCTGTGTTTCAGAGAGAAAGAACTTGAGTAACTGCAATCCAGCCCAATACTTAAAGAAACCTGAGTCTCTAGATTAGGCCCCTAGCATAAGCCAAAGGAACAGTGCCCAAGATCACCATCATTTGTAAATTGTGATGTTTATATACACTTCTATGGGAACGGTATCTATACAAAGAAAACTGGTAGTTTGGAGAGGAGAGAATAGGAAAATGCTGCCAGTTTACATTAAGAACATTTCCTAAAATCCTATCTCTTGGTATTTCTCTTTGTGTTTCCCCCAGGTGTGTTCATACTGACTTGCACTTCATTTAGTTCATGCAGTCAAAATCTTGTCTTCTTAAACAGCCATTTCTGTAGCATTCATACATACCAATAGATGTTTGCAAACAGCCTTTCAGGCAGTTTAATTTTTTACTAAAATGTTAACATACAGGCTCTCCATGCCAGAGAGGCCTTTGTGGCAGGAGTCATAAAGAAGTGAACACTCAGGTTGTGAATCTTGTAAGAATTCAGATTTATTTAAAGTGGAGTGGGGCAGGGCGAGCAGCATATCCCTGGGACTGTCTGAACACAGCTATTCCAGTTTTGGATAATTAAAGTATCTCCTTTCAAAGGTTCAGTAATGTATTCTCAATACCAATATAATTTAATACACTACCTAAAAATCAATTCCAATTGCAATGTTGCAAAACAAGATGGGAAACAGTTCATATAAATTCCATACAAAAATCAGTTTGGAATTGCTGTTGCAGTAACTCCTCCCTTTTCAGTAAAGCTAAAGCTGGGGACCCCCTACACCTTAATTGCTGAGAAAAACTAAGTTACAGTTTTCCCCTCACTAACAGGTGTTTACACCTAGGACTTGAATATCTGGACAGGTTACTTCAGCACATGCTTAACTAGTTTCAATGTAGTAAACAGGTTTGTAAACTGCTGAAGGTAGTATAAAGAAGATATAATAGGAATATATCTAGTGTAGGCTTACAGCCTTCTTTCTAGTCAGAAACCTTAGTTAGAACCTTAAGCAGTTTCATTACCCAGTGTGCAGCACCAATTCACAATCCAGGCCAAGTTATTTCTATTCTTTTTTTCTAGTTTGCACAAACTAGGGATCTAGGTGGTAAACCACAAATGCCTAGCTCGCAGATTGTCAAAACTTTACACTATTTAACAGTTAAGCAAGCAAAGACATCGACCTTCACTGGTTACACAATTCCTTCATTACTTAATACTCAGTTTCCTATTTGTTGAGTAATTTCCTCACTTCTCATGTCAATTAATTTGCATGTTCAGTCTCAACTTCTTTTTGGGTCTGGAGGGTTTCTTGAGTCAGTGGTCAATGAGTTTGTAATTGCAATCTCCTCCTGCCAGAATGACCTTTCCCCTAGTTAGTGCTTCTTGTGGTAAACTTCCACACAGCTCATTCACCTTGTGGTTGTACTTTTCTCTGCTGAAACAAACAACTTGCTGGTGCTTAACAACGTGCTTATCAGGACATGCAAATCTATTTATTTCTTAATTCAAACATTAACAACTCATTTGTTCTGATTGTCTTAACGTCAAACCTCTAACAATGTATTTGATTTTATTAATCAATCCTTTAATCATTTCATGTCAGTTTGATCATCCATAAGCACCTGCAGGCACCTCAAAGAATTGATAACACTGATATATAAAGGTCACGGCAATACTGCCAGCTGAATAATCTTCCATTTTCTATTAAGGAAAAGATGCCAAAACCAGATAATTTTCTGGGAAGAGGCCTTTTACTTTAACCAAGAAAGACCAAATTATTAGAAACAATATAAGAAAATTTCTCTAAGTTTCTTGAAGAAAGATTCACTGAAAAAAAGCAGAACAAAATGGTTTATTGGGTTGTATCTTTTACATGCAAGCTACTTAAAATCTTAAGTATGCAGGAAATTAAGGACTGTCCACTAAGACAATACTGAGAACACAGAAAGGCTAGAGGTGCTGGGCATCCACAGAAAAGCATTTCCGGTTTAAGCTCTGTACAGTCTTAATCACCTGCTGTAGCCCAGTGTTGCCAGTAAATTGTATGCAAAGAATGTGCATAAGTGCTCTTCCAAACAGTAAACTTAGGCCTGCTTACTGGAGAAAAAAAGGAAATTTTGATAGAGCTGAAATAATTGTTTCCTTCATCCAGTGACAGGTATTTGCAAATCTAAATTATGAGAGATCAAAAAATTCCAATCCATTTTTTTCAAAACAAAATTTTACCAGGAAACAACAACAACAACAACAAACTATTACAAAAAGGGAAACAACATTAAGAAAACTAGAAATACATCTTCCACATAAAACCCCTTTTATACTTATTGAATATTTTGTTTGTTATTTTTCTTTCTCGTTTTGCTGAGAAAACCAAATTTCTTTCCTGGTTTGACTCATATAAAATATATATATGCGTATGTATTTCTATAACTACTGTGCCAACTAGAAATGGGCCACTTGATATGATCTAGACTGAACTTTTATTTCTGGGTGGCCTGCTAATAGATTTTAAGTGTTAAATTTTAGGAAAATAAGTGCGAGAATTCAATCACAATAGTTACTGATGCCAATTTACGTTAATTGTGCTAATCGTCTGTTAACTGGGGTTGAAGTACTGTGCAACAAATCCCTGTTTGTCTCCCCTTTATCAGCTTGTTGTTTGAAAAAACATTTCTGCTATAAGGCTCCAAATCCATTCATCATCTCAGCTATCTTGAGCAGTGGTGAACTGATTGTTTACAATCTGATACTAGGTTAGTCCTTTAAGAATGTGTAACTATTTCCATAGAAACATGGTTTTGAAGCCCAGACCAATGAGGGGAACAACAGCTTGGTGACCTGTGGAATTAGGATGCAGGATCTGTGCACAAGTTCAACACACCATCTTTGTATCAAAGACTTGAATGGGCAGTCCATGCTAGAGATTTTCACCTGAACTTTATGAGTGTTATCCATTTTCCCCCAGGCTTTCCAGCTACAGCTTTTCATTACTTGCCAAACCATTCTGATTTCCAGAACTGGAAGGAAGGACTGACAGTCTGACCCTCTTCTACCCTGCAGTTCTTCAGTCTTACTGAGTAATACAGAGGACTCTATATTTTCCTATCAGCTGTGCATACAGGTGGCAAGATGTCTGTTAAATTGATGGTACGGTGATAACTCAAAGAGGAGTTGGAACCTCCATAAAGTATTCACTGATATGCTAATGAAGAACAGCATGGGGGGGGGGGGGAGAAAGAAAAAAAGATTACTGACACATTTAGCTATTCTAAGATGATTTAATGAAGAAAAGGCCTATGTTGCGTACTATTGCCTCATGTTGAAGAAAGGCCTTAATGCAAATAATTTTAAAGGTCAACAAAAATAGCACATAAAAAAATGTTCCCTCTTAGAAGGGCAATAAGTGAGGGGAGAAATCACTATCATATAACAAGACAGGAAATATTCTTTTTTATTATTTTTGAAGACAGATATCTATAATAGACACCCCCTTTCTGGTGAGAACGTTCACTATAAAAGGAAGTATTCTTTTACACCTGGAAGTACAAGGTTACTTAACAAACACAAAAGTGTTCAAAATCATTTTGGCTATCTGATGGAATGAACAAGTGTTACATGCTACTTTAATTACCTAGAAATCACAATTCTGAGCTGCAAAATTATATGGTCAACTAAATTAAATTACTCAGGAATTATAAACAAACATACTGAGCTGTTTATTGGATTAGATTTTAATTTTTTCCCTAACGATCTAGCATTTAAGATGACATTTTTATTAGCTAATAATACAAACATTAATGACATTCTGCAAGGGATATGTTAAGTTGTTTTAACTGAATTTACCACATTTTTGTCATTCTGATTAATTGCTCTTATCTTAAATACTTACCAGTTTTGTGATTACCCATAATATCTATTAAACTTTTTTTTGTTGTTGCTTTTAAGTTTATTCTTTCTTGGCTGAAGTTAAGGAACAAATAAGATTAAAATTAGAAAGCTAATATATCACTAAGATTTATTTCCTAGACTTTTTATTATTATCAAAAATAAGCTTTAAGTGGACAACTGAATGAAGCAATTAAACACATTACTGAATTAAACACTTCTTTCCTCACACCTCTTCATTCTCTGTTTACAGAAAGGTGTGCGTTCAGAATAACGCGATGTAACCAAAAGCATGTTAAAAAAAAGAAAGCAAACTCATAAAGAATCAGTTACCAAGCACACTTTAATTCTGGAGTAAATAAACACCCCAAAACCTCACTATAGAAAAAGTCATACCTTTAATCTTCCAGAAATTAAGTATTTTATATTACACTTGAGTTAAAAAACCATAATATTTAACCCATCCCTGTGCTGAATTTGTATTCAATTTTTGGCGTTCAAACACAGCCATAGAACACACATGATAATGCTTTTATAGTTTTGGAAATCACTGAGTGGAAATCAAAAGTGAAATAAATTACAGTATTTCTTTGGTGATCTTTTCAGTATGACATTTAGAAAAGATGATGCATATATGCAAGGTAAATCCAAAACAGGGGTGACATATGAATGGTGCCAATTCATCTTTTTGTTCAGCTACGCTCCAGGAACTACTTGTTTCATATTTCAGTCTCTGTTGAAAAGTTACCACCACCAGATGTTGTCAATATCAGATTAGCTACAACTTAAACAGTAAAAATATATATTGCTTTTTAATAAGGAAAACATTTTGATCATATAGGAACACTGATCACCTGTAGCTGATGGCACTAGTTTGAGTTGCCAAATTGCTGCTTCTGAGTACTAGCAAAGTCAGACTTCCAATCTAGACCCTTTACAAATATCTAAAGCCCTGTCCATACTGAGCTATTTGACAAAATTAGAGCAAGTCTGCTTTAACTGCTGAGATAATACATTTAACTATGAAGCTAAAAAACAAAACAAAAACAAAAACCAAACAAAAACAGAGAGAGAGAAAAATTGCCAGAACCGTTTAGGTCTAGTTTACTTCTGAATAAGAATATTGCATTTTAAGTTAATCATTCTGTCATCTGTTCTACAATTTCTGTGTCCTTACCTGGGTCACCTGATAATTTTAGTGCAGTCAAACCTGTAGTCTTTTTGGACTGATTTGTCCTCCCCTTTTTAGCAGAAATGGTAATACTTCTCTGATCCATGAGGGTGCTATAAAGGACATATCTCAAAACCACAGTAGGTACCACCATACAGTCAGGTTAGATAAATGAATCCTATAGAAACTATCTTCTCTGTATCTGAGATAAATGCATATTTTGTGCTTTAAAGTCACATTTTATGAAATTAAAAAAAAAAAAAATCAGACAACCCTGAAGCCTGTTTGCTTAGTATTACTGGTTATTAAGTTGAAAGTAATTAAACAGCAGAAACTGTGAAATTGCTTCAAGATGTCTTAGTAATATTATGTTCCGTGATTAGGCAAGTCATATTGCAAATATGTAAGACTCCAGACGTGCAAATTTAAAAAACATAGAACAACAGAAGGTTCAAAGTCAGTTATTTTCTTATATTTTGAGTCTGGGGCGGGAGGGTGGGATGACAACACAACAATAGAGGGACACAAGGAGAATAGCTACGACCTATTTAAAGCCATGGATCCCTGCAGGTTCTTTATAATTTTTGAGTGAGATGACAGAGCTTGTTTTGCTCATATTTGAGCGCCCACCCAGGATGCAGATTCTAAAACTTTACTAAGTCACTGAGAGGAGGAAGAGTGAACTTGTGACAGCAGAGATTAGGGTGGGAACAGAGAAAAAAGGTCTAGAGAGACCTCTTGTAAACATTACTATTACAGTAGCACTTGAAGGCCAGGAATTAGTATGAGCTCCCTTGTGTCACACACTATAAATAACAAACTTCCTGAAAATGAAAAAAATTCTATCTAAAAGACTCAAGCAAATATCTGTGCATTTCCTTTGGTTAGCAAAGTCTTATAGAAAGGGAAAAAAATAGCAGTGACTCAAAAGCACCTTTAAGAATTCCTGTTACTACTTGAAATAATGTTCCGTAACAATTATCTGTAAGAGCATTATCTTATATAAAAATGCATTAGTTCTGCTGTATTTGGCTCCCCTCTTTTCCTGTGACAATAGCTGAAAAAGCTCAGACTAATTCAGATGAAAGATGCCACAGATTCAATGCAAGTGAATACTAGTCACTCCAGACGTACTACTTACCTAGGTTCTCTGTTATGTCTCATTTTATCTTGGGAACTCAGTCCTTGAAAAACTGCTTTCAATGAGCCTAGTACCTACTTAAGAAGCACTGAATAAAGGTCACTAAGAGCTAGTTCCACTGATGTTGCAGTCAGCTGCAAACACTGCTGAAGTCAGCACTTATGAAACACTGATGAAATCAGCCATAGCATTTCCAAAGTCTTGCCACAGACCTATTTAGGCTAACGTTAGCTTGCACCTTGATATGAGTTCATGTATAGACTTTATCATCACCAGGTATTGTTTTGATACCACAGCTGCAGCTGTGGAGAATCTTTTCTTTATATACAATTTCTATAATATAAATATTTTTCTAACAAAACCACAGAACTAAGAGGAATGAGGAATTATATAGGTAGCAGAGCACTAACACTGTAAAGGTCAGTAGCCCACTGAAACAGCCAGAGAGAGAGAGAGAGGGAGAGAGAGAGAGAGAGACACACATAGCTGAACACCCATCAAAATCCTCCATCCACATTTGTATCCTGTGGTGCTTCTCCCTCATTAATGAGGAAAGCAAGCATTCGCAAAGGAGCATAGTGGGAGGAAGACAATCAGCACTTCTAGCTGAACTTGCATTTCACCCTGTGAACATGCTCTGGACCAGAAAGACAAACACTGACACAGTCAATTAGAAATGGGAGGCTCATTAAGAAACAGCTGCCTTTTGCAGCAGAGTCCAATGTAGTACATAGGTAGAAGACCAGACACAGACATAAATTTGTTGTTTGCAGTAAGCCAGGAGTGAGCTCTAGATCAAAGAATACAAAACCTACCTCCTAACTACATATATATGCCCTACAACCTCAACCACTTTGGAAGAAAAGGAGAGGTGAGAATGAAGTCTTTCATGAGTGAAGGAACAAGAATTATTGTGGTTAAGTGCAATTATACTCTCAAAGAAAAGTGATTTTCCTCCTAAGAAGCAGCCCAAAGAATTAAGATATTTTTTCTTCTTAGCTAGATGCATGTCCTTTTTCTACTACTTTGTAACATTAACCACCATTTTACATGAACTATACATCTCCACTAAAGTAATCACAAGTGAAGAAGTAGTTGGTAGACACCAGCAAATCTAAGGCTCCGGAATAAACCCTGGAGAAAAAGAATGGGTTTGCTTTGAAATCTTGAGAAGGAAGAAATTCCATGCAGTGGGAAATCCTAACATCGTATGGCTGACTGATATTACCATCCTCAGAAACAGCTGCTAAAGAATCATACAGAAGGTCATAGATATATTTAGGAGAAGCTACAATTTCAGTCCATCAAAGCAAAAATGTTTTTATACTCCTGAGGAAAGGTACAGGACAGATCCTGTCTTTCACGTGCTGGAATCTCATCTGAGTGTTTCTTGACAGATTAATCATAGCTCTGCTTAGCGCTGGAAAGCAGACACATTTGTGGGAGAAAAGAAATGTGAGTATGAATGAAATATTGTCTGGAAGAGGGTAGGGCAAAAGATTCCAACAAAAGTTAAATAACTCTTCCAAAAGTGTCAACAGTCTGGAGTCTGGAACAAGAAACATGAAGCAAAGGAGGTGGGGAAAAAAACCACACACCACAACACCACCAAAAAAATCAAACAAAAAAACCCCACTGTGATATACAACAGAAATATTTTCTTCTATTTGAAGCGACTATTTCAACCATCACAGGATGACCTGAGAGGCCAGTCTCCATCAGTACTCTCAAAAGAAGAAAGCTGTAGCATCACTGTTACACTGAGTTACTAAAGCCATCCTTATTTATTACTGAAAAAAAAAAATAATTGGAAAAGTAAAAGTGCCTGACTCTGTACATTAAAGCAGATTTTAGTAAATGATACAATGCTACTGCTGACAGTGGGCATTCAGTCTTTCACAGATCAATATCAAATAGTTGTCAGAGTCTTTCAATCAAATATTTAAAGAGCTTTAGGGGAAAAAAAAGTGTCAGCTCTAGGAGACAAATAATGCAGACATCACTATGGCAACATGGTCATCTTTCATGTATGATACTGAAGCATGTTACTGACTATCACATGAAGGGTATCATCACTATATTGGATCACAGTTTTGGTCTTTATTTATCAGAGAATAGTCAGATGCACCAGAAGGGTGCACCTAACTAGTACAATAAGGCTTAGAATAGCAACAGTGAGCAGCAACTACTTACATCAGCACCGTGGCAGGTCATTTCTTACTTGGAAGTGTTAACAAGAAGTCAGTAATGCTACAGTAAATAATGCTGGGCAGTAACATTAACCAAATCAATGGCAATGCAACACACCTGACAGCAGCAAACCTTTAAATACAGGGGGTAGGAGTAGAAAGGGGGCAGGGGAAGAAGTCCTGTCTTATTGTGGTGATTTTATTGCAGGCATTATGAAGACAACATTTTACTTGCTGTAAATTTTTCCAATAGAATTGTGACAAGAGACAAATACTCCTTGAGATATGCTGTCTGTCACTGCATGCCTTTAAACAGCAAGGACAATTTCTCTTCCTCTGAAAGTATTGTTTACCTACGATGTAATGAAATGGCTTATAGACAAAGAACAGTAACCTGGGCAGGTCACAAATGGTAGCAGTAAGGACTATTTACTTGCAGGAGAGTCCATTTAGCTGCTGACTTACAGCAGCCTGTTGTTTTAAGTATTGGAAGTTATCATTACCTTAAGGGAAATTACACTGGAAGTATAAGTTAAGGGGGAGAAACCTGTTATCTGTGGCAACATGTTTCCTGATATGCTAAAACTTCTAACTAAATTTCTTGCCCCATGTAAATTAAACAACTTAAAGTCATACTGTAGAAAGACATGAAGGCTTTATTATTATTTTTTTAAAGTTAACTGGGTGGACACACTTGGTGGTCTGAAATACATGTTTACTGAGACACTGGAAGCTATCAGTTTTGAGGTAGCAGTTATCACACTGCCTAGATGCCTCAAAGAGAGCTGAATAGTTGACTTTTCAAGAAGATTCCTACATGTTAATTATTTTTAGTCCAAGCTGTGTACCACTAATATCATATAAACTAGTAGCTTTGAGCCATAAAAACTACGTACTTACATTTACTATACAAGATGAACAACATGTTAGGTGAAATAAGCTGTCACTTTTAACTCTGATCTTGGATAGCTCAAATCTGTTTAAATATTCAGTGCTCCCTGGAGCCATTCCTCCCACTTCCTCTGAAACAGCAAAAGCAAATCCTCTTGGTTCATTTGTCAGATTAAAAAAAAAAAAAAAAAAAAAAAAAAGTAGTTTAAAAACCAACTTCTCAGAGGCTAAATTATCACATGCTGTTGCATTAATTAAGGGACACACTTCAAATGCTTCTCCAGTTCTGGGTGACTTGGAAGTACAAAAGGCCCTTTAGGCAGCTTTTCCAACAGTTATCTCACTTTCTCACCATGCTAGTCAGTATCTCTTCTATCACACAAATGCTCCCTTTCCTCTCTGTAGTGGATTTAAAACTTATCTCGGTTGAACAATGGTACAAAATCACTTAAACAGCCGAGCATCTTTTCCCACTCCCCTCCCCCAGCCACAAGAAGAACATTTATTGCTATGGACTTAGAGGGAATGGGTAGAGATTTAGCTGATCATCATTTACCAACCTAGAAAATGAGCATAAACTTTGGGATCTGAAGCAAATAGAAAAAAGGCAAGTGCTTAATGTAGCTGACACTGTGGACTGTTTTTAGAGCTGGAGAGAGAAAAGGCAGTGCAAGATCAGTATGCAGTGCTAACAACAAAGATGGAAAGGAGAACACTTTGCTTTAAACTTCCAGTTATCAGGATTCCAGTCAGAATCTCAAAGATGTGCCTGTTTTCTATAACATTTGTATAACATGAAAAAAAATTATCAGGTTTCCTCCGTACTTACCTTCAAAAGTAATCAACCAGCCTGCTTTCTCACTATTTCAAGAATTTAAAAAGAAACTATGGATTTTGAGCTATTTTTTAAGAATAGCATTTCTTTTTCACAGTAATTTCTCTTCATAACATTAAATAACTGCATCTTCAGTAGCTAAGAGGACTCTCATTTGTGAGTGTCTTCACTAGACTTCCACCTGTTTTTAAGCTGCTTTTTCCCTTAGGTCTAAACACAGAGAATTCCTTTGTGCATCTTGGGGAAACATTAGTTTGAAGCTTAGACATTGTACAATATACCTTTAAAGAAAAAAATAAAATCCTCTCAGTTTCTGGAGAGGGCTGTTTTATAAAACAAAATACAGAGCTGTAAGACTTGAATGTGTTTTTCCTTAGTTATTTTAATAGAAAAAAGTTTCAAAACACATTTGATCTAAGATAAAACAAACCTTTGCATACCACAGGTGTTTTAGGACCGACGTGAAAAAGCAACCTACTGCTATTTGCACTTTCATATAAAGGCATGCAGAAGATATATCTATCTTCTTTGCTTTCTTATCAGGAAAAAAAATATGGTATCATTCCTTAGATCCCATTGCAAAGGGAATCCTAGCCTTTTTGGTGACCATCAAGGTGTTTGGCATCTCCTTGAATGAGAATGTCAATGTCTTTTTCCAGTATTTACGTTGCCATTATATCAGCTATGGAAAAGCAATAGTCAGAGACTTAATTCCATCAAACTGGAAGTAAACACCTATTTCTGAAATTCCCTTCGCTACAACCCTAAAGCACAAAGTATTAATGACTACATTTAGCAGTAAAGCACAGCTCTGATTTAAAACACTTTTACTCTAAGAGGTTAACCAAATCTAGGATTAGCAAGCAAAGCTAAAAATCTAGCTGCTTGTATGTGGAAGGATAACATCAAAGTCACCTAGAGCCTAGCTTCCACCATAGCTACGTACTTCCCATACTTGGGTCTTTCTCCATTTACACTATAAGCCAAAGCTGCAAGCAGGTAGCAGGCACAAGCTTATCTGCCTCCTAAGGCAGAGTCTTATTAGCACACCAGGACTACTTAACCCTCCATTTCTCTGCACAGGGAGATACTTTCAACTGCAGTTACATTCAGGGTAGGCAAACGAGGTGAACCTGCCAAAGCCATCAGTGTGAATCAATTAACATCTGCCTCTAGATTTGCAACACCTGCTAACAGGCTGGATTAGTGGAGGAAGCCAGCTATGCTCTCCCAGGGTACTCAGAAGTGTCAGAGTACATTAGAGTTTTAAAGCTACTTACAGCAGTAGGTATGGGTGGGGAATTGGGTTGTGTAGCCTCTCCTGGTAAGTGTGTGGGAATGTGCAGTATTTTTTGTAATAAAATATCATACTGGAAGAGAAAGGAGCTAATTAATGTGTTTATCTTTTCACCCAACAGCAGGGAAAGTGGCACTATTGCTCTTATCTGTCTATAAGCTTTTGGCTGCTCTGCAAGCCGAATTATCTTCTGAGGCTTTATGAAGCCAGTGGGCTTCTTCTGGTTTTGCACATGTATACATGTTAGCACAGGTACTAGAAGTATAGGACTAAAAGTCTGGTTGTTGATCAACCTGCTAGTCAATATCATAAAGCAGATTATTTTGCCAGACTTGTTATCATTTGGAGCAGGATGGAATAGGCATGTACACACTGGAAAAGGCATATCAGACAAGCTGTAAATTATCATGGAGATCAAGTGATCTACAAGCTGACCCTGTGCAAGTGGAGGACACAACATTATTTCTTTCTATGCTTGTTGCATTTCCTTTCTGATAAATGCAGCCCCAGGGCATTTGACAGCTACATTAAAAAATATTATTCTACATAATTTCATTCCTTACTAATTAATAGTTAAAAATAATTGTGCTTTTAGTCTTCTCTTATTCAAAGTTTGTCTTTTATCTTCAAGTTTCCTTTTCTTTCTTTCCCTCTTTTATGTCCAAGTTTCATGAGGCCAGTGTGCTGATGTAAGACTACTGATTGGTCTAGCGTAATTCTGTCAAGCTCTTCTATCTATCACTGAAGTCTGAACACCTGCTGCTCTGGGGAAATTTTGTAGTTACCAAAATTCAGACAAACACCAAAATCACATCTGATATATCACTTGTAAATTCTGGGGCTTGACTTCAGGCAATACTTTTGGTAAGGTTGCTACCGATACGTAGTGAAAGTGAAAATGGCTTAAAATTGCTGGGTATATTATCCAAGGTCAGGTGCTTATTCTGAAATAATTAATTGGAAATATAAAAGTTTTTTTTCTGATTTTTTGTGTTTTTTCTTTGACAATATCATCAGGAGTCATAAATCCTTCTGCATTGATGCCCTTCAGACAGGTATATTCCCTCAGACAAATAGTAAACATCTTTTTGGCATTTTACATGTATATGTATTTATTAGTGTGTGTGTGCAACATGACAGCTATGAGAACAAATAAAAATAATTCTGTTTAAGAGGTTCATTTCTAGTCTCATGCTCAGTTGATCTGCTTCTGAATTATACAGTCATGCCTACAGTTTTCCTATTACTGAATTATATCTCTTCAAAGAAGACACATAGAATTCAGAGGGAGAAAAATGGCTTAAAGTCATTAAATCAGTCATAGAATGTATTTCTGTAACATCAAATGTATGTATTTATTAGGAAGGAGAAAAATAAAAACCAAAGTTAGTTGTGCTTCTCTGTCAGGGTGTTGCTTTTTTAAAAGTTTGTATGGGATATCACATCCTCAAAGGAACGAGTTGCATCAGTGGCTGTAAGTCAGGTTTTCCAACTATAAGGTGAAAATACCAGCTCTCACCTTTACTGACTCTCCATATCAATAGGAAAGCCTCGATGCATTTTCCTCAGCTGTGGGAGTTATAATTTTGCTTCCATGTGTACAGTTGACACGTTGCCTTTTAATGCAAATCATGAAGTGTCCTATCAACTACACAGAAAATAAATGGGGTACTTGTACCTGT
The DNA here is from genome assembly GCF_023638135.1 of Falco biarmicus. Lineage (NCBI taxonomy): Eukaryota > Metazoa > Chordata > Aves > Falconiformes > Falconidae > Falco > Falco biarmicus. Next base: position 106,043,029 of record NC_079289.1, on the reverse strand, counting down.
GTCTGTGAGAGTGAAGAGAATACCCTGCTTCTACACACATTTGATTTTCTCCAGTAGTTGTTTTTAGGGTTTGTCTGTCGTCTACTACAGCCAGCAACCTGCGCTGCGTAAAGGGATGCAACAGTATGCATACTTTCCCTTCTGAGACACAGTTTTAAACTATCTTTTAATGTTTGTGGCTTTCTGTAATCCTAAAGGAAATGAATGAGATGAATACATAATGTGGTTGCATTTCACCCAACAAATCTAGGTGTTTTATTCAAAATAAATGAACCATTTTAATTATTCTGGGAGTCAAACCTGTCAGCAATGAATCATTTATATGAATCCCAAACAAACTGATGTACTATGCTGAAATTAACTTTAGGAAATACATACATTAAACACCTTGCTTAAAGAAGATAAGACTATCCAGATTTTGAAAAATATATTTGACATTTAAAAGTACACTTTATTTTAATTACTGTTGAAACCATGCATTCCAAATTCTTTATATTAATTTTTATTTAAGACATAAATCCAGCTATAAGTCTACACCTACAGGCACACAAAATTGAGATGTAAGCTTTTGCCAAGGTTTTGTTTCTATATGCATTTTGAAATTATCCATACGGAAAACATAACATGGTTGCAACAATAGTTGCTAGATATATGTGTACAAGGAAACAAAGGTTGGGAGAAAAGAATGCGGACAATAATAAACAAAACTTGAAAATATGATACTACAATGATTTTTTAGGTGAAAGCTTGCCAGATTCTCTCAAATTCTTGCTACCATCTTTTAATTAATTACCTTCTTCCATTCAAGTCTTCACCAAACCCTCTATTATTTTATAGAAGTGTTGGCTACCTTCAAGATTGTCTTCAAGTGTTCTAGATAATGTTGGTCATGAAATTGAAAGGGTTATATGTGCCTTGGACTGTCTACCCTTGGTCAGCTACTGACACACCTCTTTTCCTTCACGTTAGCACTACTATTATGCCATCAGAGTGCGAATATAACTTCTGAGTAAATCCCACTAGGAGTCATTCTGTGTTTTGCATGCTAGAGAAAAGGTTTGGCAGCCATGAAGGGTCTCATCCAAAGCTTATTGAAGTCTAAGAGATCTTTGCACTAGCTAATAGGCATTGTATGTAGGGTGGTTGAAACACAAAAGTCTTCCAGATCAGCCATATTTGCTACTTTTTAAGAAAAGAAAAGAGTGATCCGAGACCTACACTGCTTAATGTCACTAACATTTCGTTATATCTCTTTGTTCCCTAAAGGCAGTTTCTCTTTTCAAACCAATTCTGGTATTTTTTAATTTTTTAAAGTGTGTTCTAAACTCTTAGATTTGGCATTTCATCTCTGAATTCTTTCCAGACCTTTTTAAACATACAGTTGTTTCCATTCTGTGCCATTTTTGATGTTTCAGTGACACATGAAAATTATAATTTTAAATTTCAAAAATGAAATTCTAAAGACCTGTTTATGTTCAGGAATTTTGTTTTTATGTCAGGTGTTTGTCAAAGGCTGTAGGCTGTATATTCCTTCTAGGCTTTCATTCCTGTGACTTAGAATGTGTTATTAAAAAAGAGACTTAGATAAATAATGTCTGCCTTTATCTCATCTTAAAGTCAGGAATGCCCTAACAGAACAAGGATTCTGGATCTCATGTCAGCCACATCTAGGACATGTTCGAGCTACTGTCTTTCTTATTCAGTCTACACACCTGTTTTCATCCTCTGAAAAGTAGGTTTGGGGAACAAACATCAGAACTGAGTATTACCCAGATCTTGTCCCTTATAAGAACATGGAAGCATATCTCTGGATCCAAGGATTTGACATAATTAAGGGACGTGGTAGCCGAAATATGGGTTTTATTAATTTTTAAAAATTCATATTTCAGTGCTGATTGGAAGTGCTAGCGATTGCAGAGCTTCTTGTATGAGCATTAAGGACCAAGTCCTATAACACTCCTGCTCTTTCCCCACACAACAGAAAGTTTTCACTGCAGTGGAACAGACAGCATCCCCCCTGTGCAGAGAAAGGCAGTTAGGCTGCAAGGCTGCTTTAGGGTTGTCTTCCTTCACATCAAAATCAGCTGAGGTCAAGAAGGGAGGAAAAGAGCTTCTTGTTTTCGTGCCATGTAGAAACAACTTCATTGCATCTAAGTTTTGCTTGTTACTAGTGGGTTTGCTGCCCTCCTCCTTGCAGGCATTGAAGTCTCCTACACAGCCCTTGATAGCTCAAAGAATCCACTCTTTGGCTGCAAATGCTTAAAGTCTTAGATATCAAGCCAGCCAAGAAAACTAATGCCTAACTGAATCAATTGCTCAGCTGCAAAATGAAAAGCATACTGCATTAGAATGAAAAATAAGAGTAGAGGTGACTTTAGAGCCATGATTCCCACCTCCAACCTCCTCCTGGCTTTTGTCAGTGGAAATGCTATAATTTCCCTGTATGTTCTCCAATGACAAACATGATTTATGGTCATTTTTTTAAAAGTGTATTTATAGTTGTGCTCATGAAAGGTGCCACACTGACAGCTCGCTAGGCTCCACTATTCTATTAAAATACAGTTAGAGCAGAGGCAATGGTGAAAGCCCTTTTTTACCTGCCTCCTCACTCCCTGCTCCAATACCTGTTCAGTGCTGCACAATACCCCCTCATTCCAGGCTAAATAAATACTTAATAAAATCAGAGGGTTTCCAGGAAGAGACTATCATAATCCTGATGTCATTGCAAGTTTTCTCTGCAAGTGTGCTCATGCTTTATTATATGATCATATCATCAACAGGGCAGAGGCAGTGGTCTCTTATGGAAGAAACCTTCAAGATTATCTGTAGTGCAGGGAGAAACAGTTAAATTCTGCAGCATTTACTGCTGTTACCGGAATAGCAATGTGTTCCATTGAATAGCAAAAACTGTTCCTAATATTCCTAATAGCCACTCAGTTAAAATATTCATGATTAAAAATAGGAATCTGAATGCATATATTGACTACAAAAGTGTGTCAAAGCCTGTAGAGGTACACATTTGGACCTCTTTCTTAAGACAAAATGGAAATTCTTTCCCTCATTTTGTTATTCAGAGATTAAATATTCTCATGTTACAAAGTAACTTGGAAGAAACAAAGCAAATGACTGTAAGATACCTGATTAGAACAAGTATGTGTCCTTAAATAAGTGCTTTCCAGTCTTTTTCTTGTAGTTGTGTGATTGCACAGCTCTATAATATCTGTGTTTGCATACTTGGGAGTGTTGATATCAAAGCAGCAAAACACATTCAGAGAAATTCCTTCCATAATTTTGAAGCCATAGGCACCAAAATATTTCTGTGTTCCAACCATGGGAAATTCTAGTATTTTCTTTTCTTTAAGCTAACTTTGAAATGGTAGGAATAAACCAGATGGTATGATTCGGTATTGCTATCCCACTAGCAAAAACCCCCCAAACTTTTGAAAATATGTAACACTAAAATCAGATGAGTTTAGAGAAAAGAGGAAGAAATTTCACAGTTTTAGAGCCTATTTCAATGGGTTTCAAGCTAAAATCCTACAAGTTTCATATTTGCACCTCCCTCTCAAAGTAAGGACAATAGGACATTATTTGTGGTTACTTGACTTCAGTCATGTGAAATGCATAAGAGGCACAGTTTTGAGAAAAATGAATTCATGTCAGGAATTTTGTAACTAATGAACATTGATATGACTCATGAATGCCAATTTGACTGCATGTATGAAAAAATAGAAATTTCCTATATTGTCAGTTAGAAAGTGTTCTTCTCATTCAGTTTTCTGCAACCAGACCCTTTACCCAGTTTTCTTTTCTCCAAAATAAAGAACGAAACATCATGATAGAATTTATAAGATACAGGGGGGAAAAAAAAAGTACAAATTGATATCTAGAAGATCCTTTAAAAAAATCAAACTACAGAGTTTATAATAACTAAGATACCATTTTTTTTTCTATGCTGTGTAAGAACAGACATTTAACAGTATTCTATTAATAATGGTATTCTGTGAATAACAGACTACCCCCCAAAACCCTGCATTCATAAAGATGCAGAGCCATCATTTCTGATACCCACAGTGCAAGTTGTTGCAAAACTCTTAAGGAGCTTTCCCTCCAGCAAAGCATGCAGTGAAATACAGAGACTTTTTTACCTTCTGCTTCTGTAAGAGCAGAAGGGATAGTTAAGATGTGCCTGAAGGAACTTGGCTTACGTTAAACAACATATGGGTATGATAGGTGTTAAATGCAACTGTTTCAAAAGTTTTTGTATAATAGAATATGCTGAAAACATTTATGAAATATTCTATATTAAAAGTGGCATACTTAATGGAAGTGCTAGAGTGGCTTAAAGTCGCAAGTAATTTAATAGAGAAAGAGCAATTTTATAAATTTTAATTACAGTAGATGTATAAAAGACTAAGATATTTATGTGTCTAGCTGACTTTTAAAATTAATGAGAGTTAACAAGAAGGATAACTTTGCAACATTTGCAAGGAATGAAAAAAAGTGGGTCAAGTTACCACTGTTCCTTCATTAAAGGGGCTGCCATTTTGCTTTTAAGGAATAAATTGTAAGCAACACATTAAGATAATAATGTAGCAATTATTTGGCAAGTAATTCTAATGAATATATTTGCTACTTTCTTGAAAAGAAGCTTAAAAGGTCAACAAAGCCAGAATAAGTGTAGTGATACAAAGATGCTATATGTATCACTGAAGTTCCCATGCAGAGAAGGAGACACTTCACTGAAACATGCTCTATTGAACACTAATTCTGGTCTTACTTATATTGTTAAGTATTAATTCAGCGGAATTCAGCTCAGCGACACTTAAATAATGAAGGTTAAGAAGTCAGAACCATTTCTGCTTTTGGTATTAGCATATGATCTGAACTTGAAGAGAACAAGGCCCGTCTAATTAGCTATAAGCAAAAATAAGATTTGCAGGAAGATTAGTGGCAGGGATCCCAATATATCAGAAATGTATAGGTTGGCATATAAAGACTGATATTGTTTGCATAGTACTAGCCACTCTCAGCCATACACATGCTCCCTCAGGGGATGTCACTGTGGATGTCAGTTGAATGGAAAGCTATAGAAAGTCTTGAGGTCCATCAGGCTTTTGATTGTCATGCAAAAGACCATGCAAAAGCAGAAAAGAGTTAGCATACATGCAGCTGCCAGACCCAGTTATTCTTAAAACTATGAGTTACAGCTGGCTCCCAGTTACAGTGTATCCTATGAAGGATAAAAGGCTCATGGTGTATTAGACACAGGAAAGAATCAGATGGAATTGTCTGCGTCTCTCTAGATTTAAGCAGAAAAATTCAGCATGAAATGTGACATGCTGTAGCTTACAGAAGGAATAATGTGTGACCTACATTTTAGTGGTTTTGGTCATTACAGTTAATCCTTTGGCCCATCTGCCATATGTTATAAAAATATGGAGAACAAAGTTGCCCAACCAAACAAATTTATTATTGTACTATTGTTTTGTCCTTATAATACCACCTGAAACTAAAAGTCTCACATGAAGCCATAAGCACAAAAGTAACATTTGCAAAAATTGCTGAAAGAAGCATGCAGTTTGATAGCTATCAAGCCTTCACTAAAGCAATCTTTTCTGATTATGGATCCAGGTAGCAATCCTATTGATTGAGTCACAAATAATTCCTGCTTTTTGTAGGATTTATTATATTGTCAACATAAAAAAAAAAGTACATCTTGCTTATACAGCACCTCATGATACTAAAAGTTTCAAAGATATTTAGCCTATGTTTTGTCACAGCTTAGTTATCAAATATTCAACAGAATTTATTATTTCCTAGGTACCATAGAAAATATTGAGGTAACATTTCAGTATCTGAAACAAAGTAATTTATTAAATTCAATCTATATGGCAATAACATCATTAGGATGTTCAAAAACTTTTTTTTTTTGAGCTTAAGAGAGAAGACTTCTGCTGCAAACTCAGGGCCTGACTCACATCATGTAATTAGTAACTGTGATTTTCAGCCATCAGTATGTACTACGCTGTCACATGGTCAAAAGACCATTCAAACACTGCAGCTATCCAATCAATGACACTGCTGATGAATATTGCAGTCAAATTCTGCCCCTTATTTAAGCTTTCCAGAAGATTTTTATGTAATGAAACTATCTGAATAACCAAACTAATTTCTCCAGACTCTCATGATTGCCTTTTATACACCTTCATTATGTCTTTTATCATGATGCACCTGTGTTCAAACTTATAATTAACATCAAAATTAAAAGGATCACAAATGCAGGCAAAGTAAAAGAATGTTAAAAATATAACCTTGAAAAATAAGATGCAGGGAGGCCACGGCCAATGAAAATAAAGATAGTGTCAAGTAACTGTATTGATCTTTTATTCAAAAAGGGAACATAACTGGTCTACAATCAAGTAGCTCAGCCATCTGTATGAAACTGAATTTACATTTAATCAGTTCTAACTTCAAGGTTCTAATGCCACTATTAGTAGTATAATCAAGCAGCATATTTGCTTAAAATAAATTCTGGAAGAAGGAGGCCCAAAAGGCAAGCAGCCATGAGTGGATGATAAACTGTCCACAATATGAAAGAATTTGAGAATGACTTCCATGCATGATATCTTAGAAAGGTTTAGCAACAACAAAACATTAGTTTGTTAAGGCTTTTTGTGTGATTGTTCCTTGTATTGGAGGCTGTACTAATCCCTGGCATACTTTACAAGTGACTGGTCAGAATTCTCAGAGATTCAAAGATAAAAAAGACAAGAAAGCAATACCAAGATCATCCTAGTCCAACCTTCTGTGTGACAGAGAAGGTATAACTGCTCTGCATGTGTATGTTGCAAATCATATTTATTTGTTACAAATTATAGCCCTAAATGTAAAGACAATATGACTGGAGGCCATGGATGCTAGTGCAATAAAAGACATTTGGGAAGGTGGTGCCAAGATAGCAAAGGTTCCCTTAGTCTTTGCTGCAGTGGGAGACAAAAGTGCCATGTTGTTTCAACTCATAAAAACTCTTAGCAAGTAAGATACAGCTTCCACACGAGAATGTGACCTCTACTCTAGTATATGAATTCTTATTTTTAGGTTGTTCAGAAATGTCTTTTGGTCACTGTAGAAGACTGATAAGCTATCAGAAACTGGAATTGATTTTATTTCTTTTGACTATACCTAATACCTCATTCTATAACCCCAAGAGAGACTTGAGGATCCCATGGAAGAATTACTAATTCTTCCTAGTTCTTGCTGAGAGCACCTAAGATGTTGCAGTCCTGTGCTAAACATTGCTTCTGTTAAGGGAATAGCTCTTTGTCCCATATTAACAAGCACTTTGGTTTTTATTAATTGCTTTTCACTCTTATCTATCCATTTTCCATTGTTTGAACATTTACATATTACTGTTAAACCTTTTTGCCCCAACTTATGTATTTAAGATGTAAAGATAATAGTCTTTTTTTCTCTTTTCAAGTCAAGAGCACTTGATGTGCCTGATTTGATTTGTATGGTTTTATCAGTTAGAGTAATCACTATAAGTAGTCTCTTATCTATTAGCCAATATGTTATTTTTTTGTTGTGCAGCTCAAACTCTCTGTGTTAGGACTGCAGGCTTGGGAAGGCATTTGTGCTTTTTGTCAAAGACAGTTATGCTCATTGATTATTTTATGCTGTTATTTACACTACAGAAAAGGTTGTATTATTTTCTGTTTCAGGGAAAAGTCTTATCTACATGAAGACTTGGACCAGTCTAAGGGTGGCACTTTCAGAAATGCTTTGGCATTGCTAAGAGTTGGCAAATAATTTTTTTACTTTATTTTGGTCATGCTAGAAACTAGGGCTCATTTTGCCAGAAAATCAATCTTGTTGATAGTTTCTGCCAATCATATATACTCCTTTTGGTTCATTTATTAGTAAAAATTAGATTAATGAACCCATATAGTTATTAATGCATAGCAGCTATTCCTGAATAACATCTTATGCTGACACTTGTACTGAAATGTCCCATGCATGCATGTCATGTAATTCAGCCGTATTAAATTGAGCTGTAGAATGATGTTCCCATTCTAACAAGAGTAATTCATTAAGAATTACTAACCTTGTTTTACTTACACATAGAAAAAAAAATATTTTAGATTACAATAAATTCCTTAAGGAAACCTGGTGAAATGTATTACATGGAAACTTTTTGGTTCTCTGGCTGGAAAAGCATATTTCTTTAAATGAGGTCAACAGTATGAATATGCATGGAAATAATGTGTAATTTATATCTACAAATAACTTCGCATTGTAGTTTCTTATGTCAAAAACTAATTCATAACAATGTTTATAAAAATGCATACAGCATGAGTGTTGCTCACAGTATAATGCAAAAGTCCAACTGGGAAATTTACACTTAGAGATAAGTTAGCAAAACTATTAAATCAAAGGATAGTTGCTGACATTCAGACAAAAGTGAATGATCAAAAGGTCTTTTATTTAGGATAATATGAACATGAACTTTATATTATATATGGATAAGTGTATAGAAAGTGTTCTGAGTTTGACTGATACCTCACAGCCACTGAGAGTACTATACGGTTCCTACTTTTTTTCCTAAATAGGAAGAATTATCAATACTACATTTAAAATCTGTAATAATCTGCAGCACTTCTTTCATTTGGGAAAAAGAATAGCCAATTATTTACAACAGAAACAAAATCACTGAATTGTCTTCCTCAATAAGAATACAAGATGTTTTATAGTCCTCAGTGGTAAAATCTTCTCTATTAATCATAATCCTTATGGTTATTTAATGTTTCTAAAGTAAAAAAAAAAAATATAGTGAAGGTGTTGCCAAATTAGTTATCATCACAGCGAAGGGTCTGTGGTACAATGGCAATGACTTATTTTGCAAGGAGAGTAAAGAACTGAAATAAGAGGAAATATTTAAGGACTGTAATGCAAATTTAAATTACTACTCTGATAAGACATTCTAAGGGTGCAGTATATTTTGGGATTCAGATTTTTATACTTTGAATGAGAAATCAAATGTTGATGAACTTGGAAAAGAGAAGGGCTTGTATATAAACCACATAATACATGGACTTAATAAAGACTGATTACAGAGCTAATAAACAGGTTTTTTTGTTTGGTTTTTTTTTCTTTCTTTAATAAATTCTGCAGCGCTGCAAAGATAAAACAAATAAGGACATAAGCAATGTCCTAGGCCAGACCAATTGCCCATCATCATACACACGCTCTCTCTGATGGTGGCAGGAGAAGAGGTTAATTTAGGAGATCACAGGAACCTGGCCAACATGGAGTTAGGGTTGTGAGCTGGTGTATCACTACCAAGACTTAGTTTCCATGCATTAGTGTGAAGCTGCTGCCTATGAATGTTCCTAAGCCCTTTCTGACCGTGCTGTTACAGCTCCTTTCACAGCCTCCTGCATCAGCAAGTCCCAAGAGCTTCCAATCTGCTGTGTAAGGTACTTTCTTTTATGAAAGGCAACTGCTTTAATATATATAGGTGGAGTATCCCTACAACACAGGATGCTACTGTATCAGTAAAGACCTTTTCTTTAGAGACCTTAATGTTTGCTGGAGGAAAAAAAAAAAAAAAAAAAAAAAAAAAGCTGGGAAATTTCCAAGAAGCATCAGACAAATATAAGCTTAAACGCATGCCACTGGTCTACAGCTTCTGTTTTCACAGGACACATTTTTTTACTCTTTTATGCTTTTTATACTCTGCAATAGGGGGGGCATTACTGATAATAATAAAGCCTTAGCAAAAACCAGCAAATCTAAGTGGTGATCACGAACAGTGGAGGAAATGCCTGTGCAAATTCTCACCTCAGCTGATACATCTCTCTGTTTGTGGGGAGCCATACAGAAGTTACCTTGTGCCCTAGGGCAAAATAGCTGCATCAGCACAGTGATATGCACATACTGAATAGGTTTACCTCTCAACAGGACTTATTTCAAGCACAGCACTACTAAACACAGTTATTCTGCTTTTTGTTCCAAAGCTAGCCTGGCTGCTGCTGCTAGAGCTCAGCCAGCCTCTTGCCAATTCATGTACAGCTCTACCGGTTTTGGAGGAGCCAAGATTTCACCCAGGTTGACAATGAAGTATTTGCATTTGATCATTGCATTGCACTAATTGTTGCACTCAGTGCTTACATTAGTACTCTTACTATCAGCAAATAAGTACATACAGGCAATTTGAAGCAAGTTTGTATGGAGCACCAAATACTGAAGTATTCATAACAAGAAATTATTATGCAACTGTCACAAGTCATCTGAGTGATAACACTCATAACTGCTTACATGTATAAAATACTTACATGATTAAAATAATCTAATTGCTATAGATCTGATAATGTAAAAGTATGAATATTGCTCTGAAATACTTTATTATAATACAGATAGTATTTACAAATTTGCTGACATGGAAATTACCAAATCTACTTGTATTTCTTCCAGCTATTTCACAGAGCTCTTTCTTCCTCACTCTCTTTTACTGCCTCATCTTTTCTCAGGAAATTTGCTAGTTTTCCCTCTTTTTCCATTTCTGTTTCCTTATCTGTTTTGTTGGGGTTTTTTGTTGTTTTTTGGTGTTTGGTTTTTTTCCCAAGCATATTTTTTATCCAAGGCCATTTTCTTTTATTGCTCTCTGCCATTCCCAGCCCATTCACTATTGATCAGACAGGTAATAAACAATCACAGAGATGGTTTGGAAGGGTAAAGAAACAGCAGAGGACAGGGCATGTGGTGAAGCAGGCAGATAGAAAGAGGGACAGCAAAGGGAAGTAAGTTTAAGTTTCTGGGAGTGCTCAGAGGGATCGTGACCTAGACTTTTAATGGGAAATTTCTGCCTCCTCCTCAGACACATGCTATTCTGAAACCTGTCCATCCCTCTCTTTCATTTAAACCAGAAAATTCCTCATTTAGGGTAACTGCTGATCAGAATTTGTTTGAAGCTCTCAGTGGAAGTGTCAAGTTTTGTTGATCTTTCCGCAATGAAAGCTGTTAGTCAAAGGTTCCTCAGCAGTTTGACTGGAAATGTACAATTTGTTGCTCTTCATGTTTGATAAAGAATGTAGCAAATTATTTAGGAGAAGGGATGGAGGACAAAAAGGTTAATGACAGTCTTGCTTTTGAAGATGAACTATGAATTAATGGAATCAGTTCAGATCCTGTTGGTCACGGTCCAATGGTAATTCATTTATAAAGACAGTTATCTCATCATCAGCTTTAAACATGAGAAGATCAGGAGATGGCTTCTTTAAATTAAAACTTGGGAGTATTGCATTAAGATTAAATTATTGTTTAAAAGGCATCATAAACTTAAAAGTATGACAGGAGACACTGTAATTTACGCAAATGCAGACTGTTGCAAGCAAAGACTATAGCATGCTTTCTGATGCTTTCATTTTTTGCCTTTTGCATTAGTCAAGAAGCCATTTTAGATCATATTGTTCAAGAAGCCTAAGCACAGAGGGGGAGAAGGACAACTTATCAGCAACTTAACAGCAATAGATAGAAAACCCCCAAAAACCCTAAATAGCAGATTTGTGCTATACTTAGTTTTACTGAGTTAACATGTTGTCAAAGGATGCCTGTACCCAGACTACTCCTTGCAGTATGTTTCCCATCCTTATCTTTATTTTATTGTATTATGGTAAAATAAAAAGGAAGAGAGATAAAATGTGGAGTGGGGGGTGGAGGGAGAAAAAAGGACAGAATCCATAAAAGAGGCTGTGTATAAAAGGCAAATTTCTGAAACTCATGGTGAAGTCTCATGCACACAGTAAAGGAAAAAATATATCGTGAAAAAAAATCAGCTCACAGGTTCCGTAACATTTTAATCTTGTTCTCTGTGTTTTATTTGTCTTGTTGACTACAAGAAGTACTTTTCATTCCAAATAACTCACTCCCACTGCAGGGTTTCTTCTGACGAGAAATCCCCCAGTGCTACATGTCATGGCCCTGCCCTCGCTCCTAGCAATTTTTTTTTGTGGCAGGGTAGCCCTTGGGAAGAAGGACATAGGCTGTTTCCAGTGTGGCTCCTGATGAGAGGTTATTTCCAGCACTGATCACTCCTCATGGCGAGGGGGAAACCATCTGTGGACAGGAGAATGATGTGTGATGAGCCAGGCCCCTTGTCCTCAGCTGCAGCTTTTGAGCCTCTACACACACTTCAGCTGGGCCTGTCACACAGCTGACATATTCACTGAGTAAAACATAATTTTGGCAGAAATACTAATATTTTCTGTAATGAAAGTGCACATGCCCATGATAAAGCAGGAAATTCAGGTTTTTAAAAATTCTGCATATTAGGCTTTGTGAATGAAGTAACAGTCTTTCACTTGGAGTTCCGTAGTTTGATTTACAGGTCTAATTGCAGTAACACATCAGGTTTGCTGTCATGGGGAATGAGGGAAAGGCTGTCGTGGTGCCATGAAGGCCAGCAGCTCCCTGTGGGCTGGGGCCTCCATGGGGCACCCCGTGGGGGTGGCAGGGCAGGGTGTGGCAAGCCAGGGCCTGTCCCTGTGCCGAGCCGGGAGCGGGGCAGCCGGGGGGCACTGGGGCAGCCCCAGCCCATGGTATCAGGAACCAGGCCAGGTGTGGGTCTGCCAGTGGTCCCACCATGCTGGGGCCCATTGTCAGGCAGGGCTGAGCTGCAGGGAGCTGGAGGCTGGCCCTGCTGCGGTGTCCCTGGGGCTGATTGCCCTGGGGGAATGAAATGGGGGCCTGGCTGTGAGCAGCATGGGGGCAGAGGCAGGCAGGGCTGACAGCGCCCTCAGGGCCCTGACAAAGGAGGCAAGAAGGTCCAGAATTGTGAATGGAGGTAGAAAGTAGTAGTCTGGGAAAAGTGCCTTCCTCTTCCACCCTCCAAGTCTTGTTCCATGCTGTTATGCATCATTATAAAGGGGCATAAAACTGCTTCTCTTCCCCTGATACTTAGCAGGACCACATTTTTCCTGGTGGTGGCAGTCTGATCTTCATGTCGAAGCTATTGTTTAAGCAGGATGACACAGTTTCCTTAGAGAGGTGTGTAAAGGAGCAGCAGCATTCAGGGGAGCTGTGCCAGCAGCAGCTGAGCGCAGTGGGGCAGGCAGGCAAGGCGGCACTTCTGCAGCAACAGGCTGAGCAGCCCATGAATGTCAACTCAGGTTGCAAATAATGAAGATGTCACCGAAAGAATGTTTTTGCCCAAGAAAAGGTTACAGGAATCTTCTGTAATACAAACTGATAGGTAATTTGCTAATGATATCTTTCAACAACACCAAGAGGCCACAAGTTTTATTTCATTCTTTTCCTGACAACAGTGTCAGTGAGAGAACTGTGGTAACTGCAGGACCATATTCTTCTATATTTTATTTTGGAGTTATGGTAGCATAATTTCTTTTCTTAAATGCCAGTAAACTGGGCTGCCGTGCTCTGACAGTATTCCAGTACAGGATCCATGTAAAATTATCAGCAGCAGGAAACATATTTGGATTGGCAAACCCACTGAAAACCAGAGAAGTTCAACTTTTTTTTTTTTTTTTTTTTTTTTGTTATTATTACAAAGTTTTGCTAAGCAATTTTCAATAACTCATGCCTGAGATATTTCCTTAAAATATTAGAAGCATCACTGATCTGGTACAATATGTTAAGTATTGCATTAATCTTAAAACTTATGCATTACCTAATACTTAAACACTGTAAATTAAGATTCAATTCAGTTGATATAAAACTATGACTCTTCCAAAAAAATGTGAGTATATCGATATTTATTCTCTTTTGGAGACTAAAACTTTCTTAATTATCTGACATGATTTATACAGAATACTATAATCAACAGAATTGAATTAAACAAGAAACTCATCTATTGACAGAGCTACAAAACCTGCCTAGAGCCTGTGATAAACATTTAGAGTGAAACTCTGATTTGCCTCTTGGGGAAAATGCACAAGCAATAAAACTAGATTCAAATGTAAGTTTTTATAACAACCTAATGCAGCGGCCAACTTTTATATGTGCTAAAAGAAATGCATGAGTTTGATGGCACACTTACAGTTACTAAAATTGCAACAATTTATACTGATCTGGGTAACTATGAACTGCAGTGAAAAATATAAATTAATAAAAACAATGCTGTTTAGACCTTCTTAAAGCAGAACTGTAAACACATGTAAATCGGGGTCATTTAGAGCTTTCCAAGCAGGTTGCTAAGCAGAAAGTGATACATCACTATAGATCCAGGCCATATAAGGGTGATAACCTTGTGTGTAATAAACCTGTAATAAACCCCAGGAGTTCTTCACATACAGCAATAATCTACTTCAGCACAGAAAACAGTGGCAACACTCTGCCTGACTATATGTAGCAGAAACTGCGTTTTACTAGATTTTAAAGGGCCAAGGGAAACCAAAGGGATCATGATTTTTCACTGTAGTGTTAGAAATAGAACTGACCCAATATAAGCAATGACATGAAAGTCATCTGCAAACAAATCAGGAAATGTGTTTCAGCTACTGAAACATAGGTGTTAAAGAACATCTCAGATACTGTGGGAAAGCTGCTTTGGCATTCATCCCACATCTTGTTTTATAAGGATTTCCTTATAAAAGGAAACGCACCTTGTAAAACAAATCCAATGTTGTGTCTCTCTGCTTCTTATGGAAGGAATAGCATCTCAAGGTGCACTAAGCACTTATATTTAAATAAATGAAGGATGCCCCAATTGCCATCTCCTGACTGAATCAATCAAACCCAATAAACATTTATATGTCATGATTTATCTTACCCAAAAGCAAATACCAAAATAGCCCTATACCTTAGAAATGCTTGGTTTTCTGCACAGACTATAAAAATAAGAAAACAAATTCCTTGCAGAGCTAAAGACCTAAATCACATCCCAGGTAATGATACAAATTTCACCCCAAACAGCCAGCGAAGTTTTTTTTTTTTTTTCTGATTACTGTGATTCCTTCTCTTGTCTACTCAACAGTGGCTTTCCCCAAGACTGAAGATTTACAGGAAAAACTGCAAGATGTTTATTCATACTTTACTTGGCAAACTAAGAGCTGAGCAAACAGATTAAAACACTCCAGGCTTCCTCCCCTTTTACCATCCACCATCCATTTTTAATAAACCAGTAACACTTGTCTAAATAGAGATCGCCTTGAAGAATATGGTAAAGCCTGAGTACATTTGCAACATGCTGAGAGAACCATCCATGTTTGGTCATTCTGACCGAGCTGTGGGTTGGAGTCACGTCCCATAGCAGGAGAGCAGGCTCTCCCGGCAAGGGCTCTCTGACAGGGAGGAAGCCCCAGCACATAACATCTGTGATCAACAGCACTTGTATTCACTGCCAGCTCCTGTCAGAGCCACTGCACAGTGCTCCCGTGCCATCAGACCCCACATATCAGGTGGTTTGAGGCTTGTACCTTGCAGTAAAAATGTATTAAGTTGATTATTGCTTATGAAGGTCTTTGTCTTTAATTAGGAATTGTTTAACTTGGACACTGAGCTCAGGGAGCAACTCAAGGGCAACTTTAATTAGCAGGTGGTGTTTGTCCTGAGCACCCTAAACAAGCAAGATATGAGCAGGACCATCCAGACAATGAATATTGTGTGCAGCTATGGCATGATGGTAACTCCACCACGCTCGGGTATCTAGCCAATGTCCCTGGCATATATGAACATTATGAATCTTGAGATAGTGCACACCTGCACTTAGCATAAACTTGAAAGTTTACATACACAGTATGTAAACTGTTTTTACTTCTCACTGAGTATAAAGGTGGGAAAACTCTGGGACTTGCCAGGAGCCTTACCCATGGGTGCACTCACTGCTAGGAATTTCCCAGTTACTGAGAGACTCCTGGCACCAGCTGCAACAGTGCTCCCAGCTGAAGTGTGGGCCTGTATGATGTTAAGGTGGTAATTGGTGATGTATCCTTTTCTTAGTCTCTGTAATGCTTTGCAGTAATGATTTGATGCTTTGCTCCTATTGCTCTTTTATCATATTGTGCATAATAACTAGTACTGTTTCCTTTCATCATGTTACATGCTATTTTCCTTTATTATATTGTAATATAATACACTGCATTTATTCTTATATTTGATTTGGAATTCCTTTCTCTTGGTATCCAGTCAATCATCAAAACATACCTGTATTCAGCCAGAGGGCCCTGAGGTGCAAATCAGATGAGGCATGAGATTTAGCACTAGGCATTTATCTTACAGCTAATGTGGCAATGAAATCATGGAAAACTCCAGCTAATAGCACGTGCACTGAACAGTGCTTTTTGGCATCAAATTCATAGTAGCAATAATACAAAAAATGGCTTTTTATCATCTTACTGCTTTCAGACCTCAGCCTTTTAAAATGCATTTTATATTCCAAAGAATAATTGAGATACTGAAAGAAGAAAGTAATAAAACATACAAGTATCCAGGCTTTCCTTTTTCTTGGGTTTGTTTTTTTTTTGTTTTGTTTTTGTTTTTTTCAATATAAATAGAACATCATTTTTTTTGGATGGACAGTAACACATAATTTTTCTGACAACCACTTTCTAGTTCAAATTTCAATTTTTACGACATATGCTGAGACACCCAGTTCCCTTGCCACCACATCTTAACTATATCCCTAAACAGATTAACATCATGGCAGGATAGCATGTCGAGTAATGATTTTAATAACATTTATTCATAAGACTGTTACTCCTCCGAGCTTCTGCCTTGGGGGTCTGCTAGAACAACATGTAGTTCATTAGCAGACACACCGAGAACTCAATGAGGCAGATACAATGTGTAGATTAAAAAACACAACAACGTTAAGTTTAACTCTTCTGTAACAATTAAAACCCCAATTATAATCTTATTTAATACTAAACTTCAATAACAGTGCATATTGATTCATATTATATGTAATCAGAAACAATGAAATATAAACAAATTGTGTATCATATGAGGTAATTTTGCAACTGAGAC
This sequence comes from Falco biarmicus, assembly GCF_023638135.1. Lineage (NCBI taxonomy): Eukaryota > Metazoa > Chordata > Aves > Falconiformes > Falconidae > Falco > Falco biarmicus. Next base: position 106,026,046 of record NC_079289.1, on the reverse strand, counting down.
ATTTAGCAAAGAAGAAAAAACGACAACCGAAAACAAAGGAAAAAAAAAGAGAAAAATGAGGTGAACTTCCATAGAAAAGTTCTTAAAATGTTTCCTAAGTTTTTGTGTCAATATTAATGTAAAAATATACAGATAAATATCTAGAATAATTATATCATATTTTATAAGAAGTTGTTTTTTTCTTATTTTCTTATATATACAAAAAATGTATTTTCTTAAAAGCTAACATAGGTAGAAAACATACAAAAAAAAGTTGGGGAAAAAAAAGTGGGATTGTGTTCTCTACTTTAGACAGAGAGATATGTATCTATCTGTAAGAATGGCCTTCTTTTGTGTAAGGAAATTAAAATTACAGTTTACAAGCATAACTAACCTGTCCCATACATACCTATATATGGTATGTAAATACATACACCTTATGCATATATTACCATGAATTTTATTTTACTGATTAACGTATTTTACAAAATAAGGAGCAAGGAACTATCTCTAAGAAAAGGCCAAAACTGGATGAACATTTGACTACATCTTCATGAAAAGATTTTCAGAGAGTAAAGCCATGGTTCTATATGAGTACATTTGGTCTGGTCAAGGGATTTTTTTGACTAGGAGGTATGCAAGGGAACCTTTCCCACATTTACAAATATACTGTGCAGTTTTCACCTCTTGGGAAAATTGATCTAATCACTTTTTGGGGAAGTAAATCAGAAACAAATCCAAACCAAATTCTACACTTCTCTGTCAAGACAGTTCCTTCATCCAGCATAAGGCAAATTAATTGCCCAGGTTTTAATGATTGTTTAACCATATTTTCTATTTCACAAGGTTAAGTACCTCTTTCTGTAGCAGGTTAGACAATCATTCATAGAACTTAATTTTTTCTAGCTTTGATAGAAATATCTTTTTCCATGCATGTTTCCTTTTTCTTTGGCTTAGATCAGGTTACACTTGTCAGACCTTCATTTTCAGAAGGTGGAAACAAAGGATTCCTATGTTTCTGTTTATGAGAATAGCCAAGGGATCTGCTTCTGTCATTCCCTAATGAAAAAAGATCTGATCCATCACCTCAGGGAACGGCTCCTGGTAGGTTATTTCTGAACAGGCTAGATGCTGGAAGAGGGTTCAGATTCTCCCACCATGATGACTGAAAAGTCTGTCAGACAATGCTTGGATGTAGGAGATGCAAGCTGATGCCAGCTGGTTGTTGTAGAGCAGGGATCCTCAAACTATGGACCACTGGCTGGATACAGCCCCCCAGGGTCCTCAATCCAGCCCCCGGTATTTACAGAACCCCCACCCCCCCGCTGGGGGCTGGGGCTGGAAACCAAGCAGCCGTAGATGACTGCCTGCCACTTCATCTGTGCGCCGGCCCCCTGGTTAAAAAGTTTGAGGACCCCTGTTGTAGAGTGTTGTAGTGGCCTAATCTATTTAAATGAAGAGCACTGTTGCTGTACAAGCCATTCTGTGAACAAGGCTGGAGTCAAGTACAAAACAGGTTTAGTAATTGTGAACCTCAGCCATATTATAATTATTTAAGTAAAGACAATAACATCTAAAATGAGATTAAACCAAGAGAAACTGGCTCTAACATTGGATAAAGCTTTAGTTTCAAAGTTTTCATGTGCTAAAAGCTAAATTAATCAAATCTACTGTCCTAGTTTCAGCTGGGATAGAGCTACCTTTCTTCCTAGTAGCTGGTCCTGTGCTGTTTTTGAATTTAGTGTGAGAATAATGTTGATAACACACGGATATTTTTAGCGGATAAATAGTGTTTATACTAAGTCAAGGACTTTTCAGCTTCTCAGGCCCTGCCAGTGCAAAGCCTGGATGGCACGGGAGACTGGGAGGGGACGCTGCCAGGACAGCTGACCTGAACTGGCCAAGGGGGTGTTCCATACATGCGATGTCAGGCTGAGTATATGAACTGGTAGGGAAGCTGGCTGGGAGCCACTGCTTGGAAACAGGCTGGGCATCAGTTGGTGAGCAATTGCATCATGCATCACTTGTTCTGTATATTCTGATTCTTTTATTATTATTGTTACTATTTTCTTCCCTTTTTGTCCCATTAAACTGTCTTTATCTCAACCAATGAGTTTTCTCACTTTTAGTCTTTCAGTTGTCTTTCCCATCCCACTGAGGGGGGAGGGAGCAAGTGGCTGTGTGGTGCCTGGTTGCCAGCTGCGGTTAAAACATGACATCTACAAACAACAACATAAATGAAATCACCTAACATTTGGCAAATACAATTTAGGCTTTGAGTTGGCCTAGAAGCAGATTCAAAATACAAACAGAGAACACAGAGAAGCAGAGCCAGTGTGGCATCTGTCAAAGTACCACAATAACTCCTATGGTTAGCATACACCATTACTGTGCTTTAGTGGAAGCTAGCTGGAATACTTTGGACTGCAATTTAGCAGCAGAAATGGGTAACCGAACACATAGCAAGATATTTGTGAGATACATTGCTATGAAGCATACATAACATAATATAAATTCACTCAAGGAAAGTGTGCTTCATCTTGCCTTTGGCTAAAAAAAAAAGTACTAGCAACCCTGCTGATGGTATCTCACAAATATCCTTCAGAAAAAAAAATAAAAAAGTATATTTACGAATCAACAAAATATAGTAATTTGAAGTAATAATTTAGAAAAATGTCTTATTTGTCCTAAACTCATCCAGGTGGTATAAGCTAGATGGAAGGCCTCATTTTGTTAAATCAAATATATTTTGCTGATTATGACTACAATGGTACATTTTCCTGTGGATTAATAGCAGCTAAAAAGTAAATGCAAACAAACAAACAAACAAAAGGCAAGCCTTTCCCCCAGTATTTTCCAATTAATACGATACTCAAGTATTTCAAAGCCACTGGCTCACATGAGCACTCCTGTGCATGTGCCATATTTGTTGCTTCATTCAGTTTGCATATACATTGAACAAATACATCTCCCCTGTATTTCTTCATACAGGTGTCATAATATGGAGTGCATAATGGGAGGAGGAAAAAAGTATTAGTATCATGTGTTAGATTAAGAAGTTTAGATGTAGTTGTCAATAACATTGACAGCTGTTCTTCCTGAGTCTAATAAATACATAAATAAATAAAAATTGCCAGTGTTTTCTTCTATTACATAGAGTTCAACAAGAGCAGCGAAGAGCTAAAGTAGCTGGGATCTATCCAAAGCTTGAAGCTTTTCATCTCAGGAAACTTCAGAACTAGAGTAAAGTGTTCTGATAAACCACAAACTTTCCCTTCCCCTTTCTACTAAGCCAGATGATGACTCTAAAAATTACCTCCTACCCATCTGTTCATTCAGCTGGTATGTGGCATCCTTCTCCCTATTTTCTTTCAGTGTTTTTGTATAGAATGCAAATGTTCAGGTCAGGAACCTGCAATATTTAGAATGAAAAAAACACCAGGCTTGACGAAAGTATTGATTGTCAGCAAAGAGGTGTTCTTCATTTAGGTGCTGAAAAATATAAGCAGAGTAAGTTTATATGCCATCCTTGATGAATTACAGAAAACATCAGCAAAGAGCAATTACTGTATGTCTGATCTTTATTTGGCTTCACTTTAGAAATATGATACCTTATGGAAGCTACCTCAGGGAACATATGCCATCAAAGAGCAATGAAGAATGTTAAATATTCTGTGGATAGATTTCACTGCTATAGCAGTTTCCCAAGAGAGCAGATGCAAGTTTTCAGGCATTTCCTGAACATTAAGAACTTGGCAGTATTTTCAAATCCCACCATGAGAATGCTTATCTTACCCATCATTAGCTTAACATCATCTAGACTGCAGTGCCCATCTCCACAGAATAGAGAAGTCTGGCTGTTTCCTTGGACTGAAATAACCATTGTTTTATTGTGCGTCGTACATATTGTGTCGAAAGGCTATTTCTTCAACTAAGCCATTAAAAACATACTCAAACGATTCATAACTGCAGCAAAACAGGCAGAAGAGAATAAGGAAAAAAAGCAGTTTTCTTGAGTCGTGAAGGTGGTTGTTTTGGGAAATGTGTGGCTATATGAGCGGTAATGCACAAGACAAAAACATTTCTTCAAGTCAGTAGACCCGAGTTCTGCAATTTGTCTTATACTTTATTTTTTTCCTGCGTAAGTTACATTTTAAATACTGGTGAGCACCCTTCACTTCTGTGATTTGGATAGATAATAATTAAAGAGGTGAAAGGACCTTCGTGTTGGGCTTGTCAGTCTGTGTAATCAAGTCTTGATAATTTTTTTAAAGCTTCAGTTTTTCAGAAAAGATGACCCTATATTTATCTTGCAGTAACAGACCTTTGGCCGAAGGCTGCAATGATTTTGAAAAAGTCATCATTCAGTGCTTCCAATGATATCATAAATTGTATTTACAAATTAAAAGGAAAGAAATCCTATATTCTCTGTTGCATTGCTACTTCCTTTTCTTCTTTCAAAGAGCACCACTGGAAAAAAATCCCACTTTTGTTTTCATGAAACAGTTTATCTTTCTAGATCTTCCTTACAATAAATCTGAGATCAACCAAAATCTGAAGGTAACAAAGTGTACAGTTTTGTGAGAGTTGGCGTTGCACTCTGATGTTGGCAAATTACAGCTGACACATCTGGTGCTCCACTTCAAAGGCATGTTTGGTTATGGTCTGTGTGCCCAGTAATTGCATGCTGTGTTGTACATAATAATGTTTTTTAATTGGCCTTGCTCTGCATAACAGATTCAATTATTATATAATTCCTACCTCTGCAAGTTAGTAGATTTCCATTTTCTGATTGATTTAGAAGCAAAACTTCATACAAGCTGCACAGGAAATTTGTGATTTCTTGATTATCAAATTCTTTCTTGTGTATTAGTCAGACATCTAAAATATCTGCTTTCCCTGCAACCTACAGATGAAGAACAAAGAGACCAGGTTACTGAAGTTTGCCATAGAACTTCTCCCAGATGCTTCCTTGTGGTAAGAACTGGAAGTAGATATTGAGTTGGTTACCATTTCTAATGGAGAGGTTGGTTGGTTGGTTGTCTGTTGTCTAAAAGATGTAATTTCTTTTTGTTGTTTGGTTTCTCCCTTGCCCCCCATCTCATTTCAATTAGAAGCTGGACAAATTTAAGTAGGTCAGTAGTATTGTTTCTAAGACTTTTAAAAATATTTATGTATATACAATATATATTAGAGGCATTCAGGAAAGCTTTCTACTTAGTGTACTGCATAACTAAGTCTGTCTCCCTCCAGTATAACATTTCCCTCTTATTTTAAAAATCTCATTCAGGCAAAGAAGCATCTTTTAGTTTTCAAAAGATATAATCTATACCTAATATTTCCTTACAAATGTCAATTGAGCATTCCGATGATAGACTGTACTAACTCTGTGCATCAAAGTGAGAGTATGTTGATCAAGCATCCATTGATTACAGCATTCAAGAGTTATCCAATTTCCTTGGAAAAGCAGCATGTTCATGTAAGAAATTAAGGAGAAAAAGTAGTTCAACCTAATTAGTAAAGAGTGATTGAGTAAAATATCTATAGTTACATATCTTACTTCATTAGGATCTTCTGGATTAACACAACGCATATTTCCTTCAAAGTGTTTGTTAATCTGTCAAGTATTTATTTTTCAGAAAGCAAATAAACATTTTTGTGTGGCCTAGAAAATGGAAGGACAAACCTACCATTCATAAAAGCTGAACGGAATGAGAATGGCAAGAAAGAAAAAATTCTTATTATAGTGTGAAGATATAATTTAAGAATAAATACTTTGACCCTTTTAATGGTATTGGAGATAAATACAGTTGCTGTAGAACAGATCTTGGCAATTGAGATTAATATTTTACTTAGTACAATAGTGTTCCCCTAGACAAGTGAATCAAGATGAAATTAAATAGATACACTTGCCCACTGAAAATAAGTCACTAAAAATCATTGTGGTTAAACATACTAGGTAGGAAGTATTTGAAAAATTGAAATTTACAAGATGACATGAATGTATTGAAATAAACAGAACATATGCCCCATACAAGTCTTGTTGCTGCCATTTACATTTGAAAATTCAGCATTTTAAGCTGTGCATGTGGGAAATAACAGAAAGGTTAAAAGAACAGTCCTGGATGGAAAAAAGAAAAATAATAATCAAACAAATAATTTAATAACAAATACTATTGCTAAAAGAATCTGTCAAGAAATAAAATGCCATGCCAGACAGTCCAATTGATATATTAAGTACTCAGGGCTTGCGTTAAGAGTGCAGATTCAAGATAAATATCTCAGGAGGAAAAACTTACTTTCACCATGAAAATAAAATATAATCGACTCAGATATTGTGTGTGTGCTTTTAATTTAAAGAAAAAGTTTGACTTAATGGAATTTGGCAAATGGAACTAATTTTAACAAGGTTGAGTTCTTTATGATTAGGTTGTGCTGGTTAATTAGAATATACTGAACTGGGAAATTGACTTGTAGATGAAATGTTCCCCAAAGATCTGATTATACTCAGCAATTTTTAAGAGCAGTGACTGGTGCTTAGCAAGGCTGGTAGCTGGTGGAACTAAAACCTGATTGATCAGAGATCCTTGAAGATGCAGAGATACGTTAGGAATGAAATATAACTAAAGCATTGGAAGACTTCACCATAAAGGTCATAAGTAAAGCTTTAGTTTCAAGAAACAATTCTAGTATCCCTACATCCTTCTACGAGTGTAAAGACGCACGGAGTGCTTTTGTTATTTTCTGTTGATTTGCTTTTCAGGCCAGCATCATATACCACATACTATGATGGTATGCTGCAGCCTCCCACCAGGCAAGTAACTAATAGAAGACAGTATCTCCTCCTCTGGACGTCAAGCATGTCTTCAGAGAGAAGACATTAATGTTTAACTAACAGCATGATTAATACTAGAAAGTTCTTCTGAGCAGGAATTTTGGGTAATTAGCCTGAACATCCATCTTGATCAAGAAAGAAAGCTCTACTGTATTTGAAGGAAAATAAGCTGCGTAAGAAAAAAATAATCCTAGAAAAACAATACCAACATAAGATATCCGCTGACTTTTTCAGTATTTCTGCTTAAAGCTTGTGTTGCTGCTGTCCAAAACCCAGACTCACTTAAGGGTTCAAACAAAAGTAATGCCTTTTAGAAACTTTTAGAACTTTTAGAAAAAGTTGTGACATTTTAAACTGTAGTGTAGGCAGGAGAGTGAAAATGTTTCTTAATTTTATTATCTAATTATTAAAATATTGCCATTATATTCAGGTGAAAGAGTTGCATGCATGACTTTAGCTTTATGAAACAAGTGAAGAAGATTTCTCTTTCTGATTTCTGGCAGGTGGAGCTTTGGCAGAAACAGATGATGGGTTACACATTAGATAAAGATATACATTGCATTTTAAAATCAGGGCTGGGGGTTCACCTGCTGAAACTAAGCATATGTATAAGACATGTTACAAGTTATTTATATATAAACAAATATAATTCACAGGATGGAAAAGGAAATAAAATATGACAAATTATTAATACTCATTTTATACTCTTGTAAGCTTATGGTACTTCCTGCAGTGGCTTTGCCAGTGAGAATTCCAATGATGAAGCCTAGATTTTTCCACTCGTAATCCTTTCCCTCTATTTAATCCAAACCAAGAATGAGATGAATAAATTACATAATATGGACATAGACAGAGCAAAAGTGACATTTCTTCCTTCCCTCCCATGTTATGGATTTACAGCCAGGGCTAGCAAGATGATCTATTATTTGCATGAAAGCAAAAAGAATTCAAATGAAGCAATTATTAGACAAGAATGCTTGATAAATGGTAGTAATATGTTCAGTAAAATGTACCTCAGACAGAGTTATTTCTAGACAACCACCTAAATGGTCTTGAAAATTTATTGCTATGAGAGTTTAAGAGACAACAATGCCTTCATTTTAAGCAAAGAAGAATAAAGTGGCACAAATATTTTCCTTAATTCTCAACAGCAGATATTTCATCAGAGACAAAGATATGACATAAGTACTCAGCAGAGTATCCCTGTTCCCCTTGAAATTATTTATGTCACCTGAAGATAGGGCTTTCGTTTGCATTCATACCCTAACAAATGTAATAGCTAAAAGACATATATAAGCCTTGAATATTGTGTTACCATTTAATTAAACATATAATATGGATATTGTAGTACCTGTGACCTGCTTTCCTACAGTTTGTGAGTCAAGCCAGTTTTTTACAGCTGGGCAATACTACTGCTTTCAGAGCAGTATTGACAGTAAAAAAAAAAAAAAGTTACCCATTCAAACATCAGCCAGGGAAATCCAGCAAATTAGTTTTCATTGATTTCCCAGTGGCGCCTGTGTGGGTGTTTACATATACCTCATGCTGTTTTGGGAAGCCCACCTTTGCTTCCACCCCAGCCAAAAGAACAGACTCCAACACTAACACAAGTGATAAAGACTATCTGTGCCAGATAATTTGCTGTAAATTCTCATTCTTTTTGTCAACATTGTGGCCACAGAAGTTTCCCAGTTCCCTAGAACTTTCCTTAATCTCACCAGCTGCAAAAACCTGTGACTACTTAAATCTCTGTGAACCTTATTGGTGGTTACTTATAGATGCTAAGGAGTTATTGTTTCATGAATCTAATTAGAAAGGGGAAGAACATTGGGAAGAGAGACAAAAAAAATCACAGAGCAATGGGAGATATTGATTACATCTTGCAATATTTTTTTCCCCAACAAAAGTTATCACTAATAAGGAGTACACTTCTGACAGATAAAACTCACCTAAAATAAATGTGATTATCATACTTTCTCTTGGTTAACTTCATCAGGCAGAAGAGAAGCTCTGCTAGCTTTGAGAATTCAGTTTCAGATAACGCCAGAAATGAGCCATCATTTTGATTTGTACAGTTCAAACCTTGACCATGGTCCCATTCAGTGTTTCTGTTAGCCCTGGCATCACTGTGATTTTCTTTGTCCTTGGCATTAAAACTAGATATATTTATTTTATTGTGTTACAAATAGTAAATATGATGGAAAATTAAGGGTTTTTATTCCAAACATATTAGGAATTTCAGGAAAAGGTCAAATAGTTTAGCTGATAAAGGAAAGAAATGGGAAGCTAATATAGAGAGAAAAGGCTGTGATATACCTCTTCTATCAATCAGCTAAAAATGACAACATATGGTCTTCCTTTGGTCCCTACTTCAGGGAATCAGCCTACACTTTCCACTTCCTAAGACAGGGATGCACAAGGATATGTGTTTATAACACAAAGCATAGCATCATTATAAAAAAAGAGAAGAAATTGCTTAGTTTATCTACTGCAACCATTCCAATTTTAAATTGGTTTGATCCCAAATAGGTTTTTTTCCAGTTCAGCAGCCAAACAAACAAATGGAAAGATTAATATAGACGTAATTATCACAACACTTTCTAGAAGAGGGTGCAGAATGTTTAACTTCTCTGTTACAGAGACTATCCATTACTCTCAGGGATGGCAGAATAGTTTTGTTTTTTTTTTTAAATTAAGGTCTGTGGTATCATGCCAGTAATTCTTGCCTTTGTCCAAACAAGTGGCTAATTCCTTGATTTTAAGATTCAGTTGTCACATTGCCTTAACCTCCAACCATGTGCATTTCTTTTTATCCTCAACTATGAGAAAGGAATGTGGCAAGCCACCTCTTTGAGAGGCAGAATTAATAAATCTATCAAGCCAATGAGTGTTGTGCCATCTGCCCCTTATACAGCAAAAGTATTAATCACAGCAGACCTCCCAGCTGGGTCCATCTCCTGTCTGTAACCAGATCCATGAAACAAAGGGGCAAAAACCATTTGACTGAACCAATGGTACAAGTTTGCTAGTGCTTACCAGGGAGGGGTTCACGGTTGTGAACTCTCCTGACATCAGAGAAGAAAGTCTGCTCTTCCTGCTTGTTTCATTAGTGCAATTTGTACTACAAGTTGAAATGTTCCATTTTGAACAGAATCAAAGCAGGAGGCTATGCTACACAGTAACACAAATTGACCCTAAGTGATGATGAGAACCATCTACGTTTTCATGGTAAAGCTTAGGCAATAAACTTCAGCGTCTTATAACAAATTTCACTACATCATTCAGTTTCCATACAGGAATTCATGAGTAAACCCGTCCACAAATAGTGATAAAATGGATATGAGTGACTTACTAAAATGTTCCATAGCACTAGGATATGCTAAATATTTTTTAGAGAGATTAATAAGGTCTTACTATTTTGTCCCTTCAACCTCATCCTAGTCCTTACTTCAAGCTAGTCACTCACATCTTGCTTTTTAGCTCTTCTTTCTTGCCTCTCCCTTAAAAAAATCTGTGCTAGACTAAACAAGCTGAATGAAAGAAGATAATCTAAGTCCTGTAAGGCACAGAAGAGGTGTATTTCCAACTGAAATATCACTAACTAAACCCCTCTTTTTTTTCAGTTCCTTCTCTGTGAAAATGCATGTTTCTATCCCTTGATTGTCTAAGTGCCACAGAATCAGAGAGAAAAAAAAAAATCATGGGATGATAGGGCTTATCAGATAATTAGCATGCAAAAAGAGGAAATTCATAAAGGATATTGTTGACAGAATCAAAGCAATTTAATGTTTCACTCTGATAAAGTTTGCACTGAGAAATAAAAATACTTAATTTTAACTTTATTACTTTGTTGGTCTTTTAGATTACATCAAAATGATTTATAGACTGGACTACAAGCCTCTGTTCTTGAACCTCAGTAAAATTGTTTTGGAAGGTTTCTATGGATCATATGGTTTGATGGCTTTCTTGTTTCCTTTTTTTTTTTTTTTTTAAGCGTCTGTCGATCTGATATGAACAACAGTACTTGCATATCCCTATTTTTTGCTGGTTTCTGGGCTATTCCCATATAACTGATCACACTTTGCTGCCTAGGGAAATATTTTAATATGAATGTTTAGAGTTTTCAGAGTAGCATTTTAGCATTTCAAATTTTCAGATGAGAGCTTTAAATTTTGCTGAGTTACAACACGAGAATTTCAAGGGTACTATAAATCAAAACTTATTAGCTAAAAGTATGCACCAAGGCAGAGAAAATAGATGCTCAATGGCACATAAATCCTGCCTGATGTTCAACGACAAAAGAAAATAGATACAGGGAAGTACATTCCTCTTTCTTCTTGACCATAGTTGATAGTCATTGCATTCTCACATGCACTTTGGCAGCCAATAGCAATTAATATTTTTCTGCATAGTCTTTTTTTTATTGCCTCTGCAGTTCTTATTCATATGCAGTCTATAAAACTTTTCATATTCTTTCTCTGCTATTTGTGTCAATAATATCATATAGCAGTAAATTTTACAGTCTAATTATTTGTTACATTAAACCCCATTTTCTTTTATTATTTTTAAACTTTTTGCCCAGTAATTTAACAAATGCCCTTGGGCTTATTTTATGAACCAGACTGATTTGCATTCTCAAGCAATAATTGCAATTATTTTCCCTTTTTCCCCTAAGACCAAACAGAACAATCTGAAGTTTCTGATCTACTCTCCTACTAGCTTGGGATAAGCAGATGCCAGACTTCAACAGGGAATATCCACATGGCTGCATTTACAAGATTACAGTCTTAGTGAATGATAGCTGTCATTTCTAAAATGTTTTATGCCTGTAATTGCAAAGTCTGCACACAATTAACTGATAGAAGGAGACTTCTACTTTTGAAACTTTTGCTCATAAGTTTCAGATGATAAAGGTCACCAATTTTTCACATGCTCCATTGCTGATTTTTGCTTATTTCATTAACAAGTAATTTTTTATTGGAAAACTAGGCCATAACCTAGCTTTTCCCCTTTATATTGCAATCCAAACTGAAAGAAACTTCTGCTTTTTGAAGGCATTTGTTAAAAGGATATTTCTTCTCGTGCTTTGCACATTTTTTAGTGCTGCTGTCCCATCCCATTTTGCTCATTTCAGGTGAGGACCCTGTGGGTGGAACATGAGGCGGGTAGGGGGGCAAACCCTTCCCAGCATCTCAGGAGCTGGCACCTACAGCCCCAGCCTGGCTGGAAAGGAGCTATGGGAAGCCTGGCCCTGCCATCTGGCCTTCAGTAAGTGTATTTGTAGCCTTGCAAACACTGGGATACCAGCATTAAGACTCTCTATTTTGGGAGGATTTTCTTGGTATAAAGAGAAGTGAGATAAGTTGAATTCCCTGCGATTTCTTTCATGCAATTCCAGGCTGGACTGGAGCAATCCCAAGTTGTAACTCTTTAGGGAATAAGACAAGTACATCTTGGTCAATGTTAGGGCAGCAGCCTACCTCCTAAATCCCTCTCAATCCTTTTCTCCCCTTCCTTCCCCCTCCACCCCCTTTTTTTTTTCCTGAAGTGTGGTATAAATTCGTGTTTTTCTGTCTCTAAGAAGTGAGAAGAGCTGAGAATTGATCTAAATAAGTTCAGATCAATTGGTTGTTTCAGGCCACTAGTTTAGTAGCTAGATCAATTACACTTATTAGGTAAATATTATACTTCAGTATGATAAGGAGTAGAAAGGCTCTTTAACAGTAGACAAGTAAGAACTTCAAATAGTTCACATGGATGCTGGTACATCAGTCCCAGAGAGTTTTCAAGCACAGATCAAATGTAATAAAATACCTTCATGCTAATTCAAGCATGAAAGAGAAACAAGGAGAAATTGGAAGCTGTGACTAACACAGGAAAATGATACAGGAGAGCTGACAGAAACATGGTGGAAGTACAACCTCACCAGCTTGTAAACATGGTGCGTCAAAGTTCAGCAGTAATATCTTATAATGAAATACAAATGTATAAATTTGCACAATCAGGAAAATTAGAGTTGTGATGTGATAAACAGTAGAATTTAAAAGGATTTGTAGGAATCCACTCTAAAAATCCTCCTAGCTGTGATGGATCCTAGTGCTGCTGTTGAGAAGTAGCATTCAGTTTTTAAGACTGATTCCTAAAGAACTAAATTAGAAGAGATGAAATTATAATATGTAAAAAAGATTGGAGAGATGCGCAATCGAAGGTGATCAACCTGCAATGATCACTATGGTTCAAAGAGACGAAAAAATAATACTAATCTGCAGATAAGGTGACATATTAATACTAAAATTCTGCTAGAATACTTTATCTGTAAATATTACACAGGAGTTAATCACTGGGACAGCTTGTGTATGGAAAACTACCACATAACTATCCTATTAAGTACTTTCTGTCACTTGTATTCTTATGCAGCATTGAGTGAGAAGGGACTTACCAGTAAAACCAGGTTAAAATCATGTCAAACTCCTCCACCTGAATTTAAAGCAGTATATGTAATGAATATTAGTAGATATACTCATTCCTATGACATATTTTTAAATAATTTTATCCTGTTTCTCTTAATTACAATGAACAAAGATGAGTTAAAAAGTCTGTTTTCCAAAGACAGTAGTAGTGAATGATGTAGATAATGTGTACAGAATTATTATTGTCAGATAATAATGCAACAATTAACAGAAAAGTCTGATTTTTTAATGGAAAACCATTATCATGAGTTCAAGTTTTTAGCAAATCCGTGCCAAAGCTTAGAATCAGATGCCTACAGAAAACAAACAAACAATAAACAAAAAAAAACAACCAACCACAAACAAACCCCAAACAGGAAAAATCTATTAAAAGCATGAAACACTTAAAATCACAATATGGACCTTCTTCAGCTCTGTAACTACAGTAATATAAAAATATTTCTGCAGTAGTAGTATCTCCTGCTTTAATATCTATTTCAAATATTTTAAGAGAATTTAAATTCCTTCAGTTTTGTCTAGCTGCCACTTACTGAACTATGAGCAAGTTTTAAGTGGTAGAGCAGGAAAAGGCAAAAAATATTAAAAAAATTTCACAATTTAAAATATTTAGTAACTTGAAAAAGATAAATAAATCATATTTTTACTCAGATCACAGAAACTGAGAAGGATGAAAACTCACAACCTGAAAATTAAGAAAGAACAAACCAAAATGAATATCTGTTTTTCAAAAAATGCCCATAAATAAATAAAAATAGTAATAGTTTTGAACTGTTTCTCATGGAGATACATATATTCACAAGGTGTGAGAGTATTCATAAACTTTTTCTAAGGAAAAAAAAATAGAGTAATTTTGGAATCAACCTATTCTTTACACATCCTTCAGGGGACTGTGAAACTCCACACTATGCTAAAACTAGAACATAGGAGCATTTTCAATGTGTTATTGAACTATGTGTTACACTATAGCTAGACTAGATCTATGTAACAATCAGTCAGCACAAACGATGAACATTTACATATTTGTTAAAAATCTAGAGCCAATAATAATCTATATACATATGTTAATTTTAGATGTGTCATGTACATTTGTTAACATGCACTTCAGAAGAAAATACACAGTCCAATGGGGAAAATGGAGTTTTAGGATAATGAATTGTGGGTTTAACCCAGCAAGTACAAGTGATATTATCTTGTCTAGCAAAGAGACATTTGTGTATCTAGGAAGTGAAAAATTAAAAGTTTGCTTTAATTAAGAAAAATGTCCACACACTGTCTTCTGGATAAGAATATAATACAGCAAACTTCCAGGGGAAATATTAAATCTGTCTGGATTGCATGAATGTCTTGGAACAAGACCTGTCTATAAAAGCTAACATTCTCCAGGAAGGGAAAGGAAGGTGTGGCCTGAAACGCAGGCTCAGGGCATGTGATCTTTCCCTGCCAGGGGGAGAAAGCAGCAATGACTGATCAAGGGGCAGCAAATCACTGAGACAAGCAACGCTTCTCAAATTTAACTAGTGAAGTCATACGCCAAACTTAACCTGTCCTAGCTCATTAAAGGGATCCTGCTCTCTTCCTTCTGTCTGGGGCCACAGCCCTTCCCTCACATGAGCCCCAGCGCTCACATGGGAAGCAGATACAGGGGGTTGAGTCACTTCACTTATGCAGTCAGGAGAGGAGTTAATCTCACACGAACAAGGAAGTAAAACCAGAAAGAACCACTCTTAAATGTACTGCAGCCTTGGACTACTGGCGATCCTATGGAGCATGTCTCAGCCCTTCAGCTTTGCCAAAGACAGCACCTGCAACCCAAAACGATTATGGAGTGGTAACTGCAGTTTATCACATCCTTTTGCCTGATAAATCGACCTACTGTTATACTGTTTACACTCCACTACCATTAAGAGCATGACAGATCATCCAACCAGACTGCAAATTCAAGTACATCCTCATTAATGGCAATAAGTTTTGTTTTGACTGAATTGACTCACAAAAAAAGTGAAAAATAAAATAAAACGCACCATTAGGGACCTTGCAGGAAAACTACTAGGCACAGACCTGCCTGGTTTAAATTATCATGTGAATTAATCCTAGCTAATTCACAACAATAAGAAAGAATATTAGACAATTATTGAAGCAGTAGTTTAAGTAGTAGCAAGCTATTACTAAGATTACAAACCAAATAAGCAAGGGGATAGCATCCACAGAAAAGACAGACAATGTAAGGTAATAAAGAGCTTAATAGTGCCTTTCAACCCATCATACCCAAGCAAATCCACTCACAATCTGGCCCTGGTGGGGTACAAGGCATGGAATAAAATCAAACTATGCTATGAAAACCTAGTTTTTAATCCACTGTTTTGAGATATTACCTACAGCATTTTCAGAAGCGCTTTTTGGAATACAACAGAGCCCATTTTCTCAAGATTTTGCATGCATAACCAGGTCTGAAATTGTAGGCACCATAGTATGATATTCCAAAAAATGGTTTCATGGAGGACTGCAACAGTACAAAACTTTTTTTGGATCATTAGGAAAACTAATTGTGACAAGATTTTAAGATAAATGAATGGAGATCTGAATCCCAGACAGATTGCCTTCTGACCTGCTCTTTATTAAATACATACAGTTTTCATGCAGACATCATCCGGATCTGGAAAACGCTCAGTACTAGCCCAATTGATAGACAAAAGCAATGATTTAACAGGAAATTAGGAACACTTTGTGCTATGATATGAACTTCAGAAAAGAAATAATTAAAAATTCATGCCACCCTCATCAAAATGTTATTCTTGAAAAATTCTCCTGCAGAAACCGGAATATTTTAAAATTCGAGGGGTTTTGGTTTGGGTTTTTTTTTTTTTTTTTTCAGACTA